>NC_048591.1:21122500-21425833 GCF_013265735.2 Oncorhynchus mykiss | reverse complement strand
CCAACTCCATATTAATGCCCATGATTTAGGAATGAGATGTTCGACAAAGAGGTGTACACATAGTTTTGGTGATGCAGTGCATTATACATCAACTAAAACCTCATGAGACTAGTAAGGTACTGTGATGCTAATAAGGCACAAGGTTGTTTGCCATGTCCAATGGTTTATGTTTTATGTGTTAAATGAAAAGATTTCTGCAAATAAAATGCATTATTGTTATTATCAGTGACGTGAGGGCTTCGTTGTGGGCATGTCTCTGTCTATCACAGGTCAGACAATAGTCCTGCTCTGCTGTCACCACACCACTCAGCTGCTGCTCTGAGGTGCCTGAGGAGGGCTTCAGAGGGGAGAAGAGACATCGAGGCTCTGGTCTCTTCTGAGAGGAGATGGACACATAAAACAAGTAGATTAGAAAAAATTACAATCAAAAGAGACTGTAAGAGAGGGAGAGTATGCAGCAAGAGTAAGTTACAAAAGAGAGACCGAGGACAAGAGAGAGTGCTCTCCTCTGATCTCACCACTGTTGTTGTTGTATAGGAGGAGAGTGAGGTGACGTGGGTATCCAGGGCACAGAGGCCTCCTTCTGTGGGTACTGACCCACTCTCAGCCTGGAAGCCACTGTTGGCTGCTGGAAACCTGCATCCCTCACATGGGCTCCCTGCATCTAGACAAAGATCATGTTTAAGAGACACAATTGTAGTGCAAATAGTTCAGGCTAGACAGTTATTAATAGACATATTAAAATACATTTAGTTGCGCCAAAAATGTGCTAATTAAACTCACTGACCTTTGTCCTGTCGGGGTGCAGGACAAAGGTCAGGTGAGCAGTGCTCCTCCTTGACTGTTGGGACCTGTACCCCACCTTCCCTGAGTTCTCTAAGATGGACCAGGCTCTCCAGGCCAGCCCTGAGCACCTGTCTGCGATCCAGCTGTGGAGGAGGCTCTGTGGCTCTGGGTGGCTGCTGATGCTGAGGGACCGCTCTCCTATTTTGCTAACATCACAACATTGGCTCATCATCAATTTTTATTGAAATGTTGTTTTGAAACACTTGAACAGCTAGGCTATGTGACCAATCATTTCTATATGCCCTTACAGATAAGTGTTACAGTGCTTGGCATGACTAATCAAACATTAGTAAATGTTTGAGGCCCTTAACACCTGCATGCTCCTTTGACAGACTACACAATTATCTGGCACAGAAACAGACACCTGCCTGCTGCTTGTTTAGCAGTGTGGAGAAGGTACAGTAGGGGGTTTGTTCATTGACAGTGAGAACTGTTATTAGTTGCCAAGGAGACCTGCGCATACTATCCAGTTCAAACCCTCTCGTGGTGTGTGGTGGTTGCATCATATCTCCCACAGGGAGACTGTACACAGTAGAAGCTAACAACCCACACAATGAGCTGCCTGCAGGAGACCCATGGCCAGAGAACCGGACGCCGGCCCTGCTCTCCCCTCTTTGTGTCAGTCAGCCAGTCCCTCATTAATCTCCACCCTGGTGCCGTGATTCAAGCTCGTTGGGAGGCCCAAACTCACACAGCACTTAAGCCTTCAGGTAATTTCCTGAGCCATGGGAACCGTAAGAATCTGCTACCTCGTTCACAATGAAAGAACAGGGTAAACAACAAAGACACGAGACGCTCAAATTAAAAATGCAATTTCAGGAATCGTTCCACCCACGCAATAAATGTTCTATTTTTGGATCAGATATTTTATCAACGGCTGAGTCTGTGTGACTGTGGTTTGAACCGTAGGATGGGGGATGCTGATTTGTCTGACACATTTGCTGTGTTGGTTGTTCCCGGTTTAATGATGTATGAAATTAATTTACATGAGTTATTGATGTTATGAGGATATGGAATAATGAGCCAATAAAAAAAAAAGACTAGATAATTAGGCTATCCTTATTAAAATGCTAATAAAATAGCTTCAGCAGCACAGCTGACTGGGACAATGAGTGTCTCTGAATGCTGAGTCATTCAGCTAGAATTAGAATGAGAACACCTGCTCGTTGCTCACAAGGGAAGGACTTCTTGGGGCCTGCTGCTCTACGAGGTCCTCTGAGACCCCTGGTGGCAGGGCCCCTGGGTGCACGGGGATGGGGGGGAGACGTGCTGCGAAGTGGAGACCTGCGGTAGCGTGCAGGGGAGGAACTGCGTGCTCGGGCGTGCCTCCTATGTACTGGACTCTCCTGCTACCTGAGAGCAGTATCCAGGGTCTGAGAGACACAGAGAGAGACACAAATCAAATATATTCTGTATACATTCAAATTAAAGAAGCCAAATAAAATCAAAATGAAATGTACTGTATAATACTTCAGCTCTACCTATGGTTTTGTAGCTCTCCAGCACATTTATTTCAACTTTCTTTAGATTGATTAGCTTTGGTTTTTAAATGGAGTATTGCTTGTATAACCTAATATAGATGTATAAGGAAGCTATGGAAAAATGACCAATAGATGTACAGTAGTTGATTGGGGAAATGTTCTGGTTCCCATCTTCTGTGTAATAAGGTGAGAGTGACCTGTAGGTGGATTAAATATATGGATGCATCGCAAATGGCTTTCTATTTCCTATATAGTGCATTACTTTTGACCAGAGACCTTTGGCCCTGCCCCTGATCAAAAGTACTGCACTATAAAGATAATAAGGAGCCATTTGGGACTCAGCCTATGACTGACCCCTAGTTTCTGCAGGATGCCCAGGGCAGTCTCTGGGATGGCTGATCCCTGGCCCACCTCCACCTTGGCCGAGCACAGAGAAAGCTGGCGGATCAGCTGGCCCAGCTCTTTACAATGGGAGGGCATCCTACCCTCAGACGTGTCAGACAGCTGATTAGTGAACCTCTGCATGGCCCTGATCGCCCCTCTTTGGGCAGCAGCCAACCTGTCCATCGATCTGGACTGAGAAAAGGAAGGCGAGGGAGATGGGTGTTAGTCTTTGTCATTGTCCTCATCATGAACCTCATCAGAGTATGACAGCTTTGGTTATTAAGTGAGAGTTACTTTGTTTGTGTGATCAATCTTCTGTGAGCGCAGTTTGTCTAAATCCTCTTGGATCTCTTTCGCTTGTTGTTGTAGCACATAGATGATGCGTGCAGAGCGGGCTGCCTGTTCCTGTCTGCGGACCACCACCCTGCGCTGCTCATCAAGGGCTCTGCAACCATTCGCCTTGGAATGCACAGTATGCCAACAAGGTGCCACTCCAGCTGTGTTACCCATAGAAATATAATCACTACAACAGGCCTAGAACCTCTGACCATGGTGATTTGACTGGTAAACTCATGGGTAAGTTTAATTATGTGGAGTTACCTCTGTTTGTGAGCTGATCTAATCTCTGGATGTAGTTGGCCAGCTCTCTCTGCAGTCTGCGGGCCTCCTGGCTGAGTGCTGTCTGGGGCTCCTGGCTGGCTGTCTGCCTTGGGCCTGGGTCTCTGGTTGGGGGGGACAGGCCATGATCAGGCCCAGGGGGTACAGAGATATACTTCTGGGAGGTGTATACAAGCACCTTGGCTCCAGACCGAGTCGCTTCTTCTTTGGGGCCGGCTGTCTTTGACCTCCCCTTAGGAAAAACCCTCTTCTGCTTGAAATTGAAAAATTATCAAGGTTGATAATCGATTATAAAGGTTGATGAATGATTAATCGCAGAGTAAAATGTATATAAACTGTACAAGTGAAAGGGGAGTGAGCCTTATTTACCTGCTCCACATTGCTCTTGATGGTAGTGGTCTCCTCTGGCTGTGGTCTGATGGGGGAGCTGTTCAATGACTCCTGTCGTCTCTTCCTCAGATCTCTTGGCCAGCCTAATTGCAGCCAGCAGACGCACCTCAGACAAGAGCAGAGAAACACAGAGAGCTGCAGGTGCTATCCAGGTCATCCCAATCCTCTACCCAGGGCATCAGCTTCTCAATCATAATGGGTGCAGCTGGGCCAACTTGGCTAGCACGGTTATAGGCGTTGGGAGGCATGGCTGCATTGAAGAGTAACTGAAAGAAAACAATAGTGGCACTGGAATCATTCCTGCTGTTGCAATGACAGAGCTACCAATTTAGCTAGCTAGCTAAGTTGACGTAACATCCGGCTGTCCAACTTATGACCTGGCCACATAAACTGGCATTCACAACGTTAAAATGTTATATTTCAATATCCATCATGAGAGAGTAGAGAGTACAGTAGTATTTTATTCATCCCAATTTGGGAAATTGTTTCATCACTTCAGCATCATCAATCAATAAAATTACAAGGTCAGGACCCATACCAGTGACAGACACATGATAAAACACATAATATAAACTGGGTGGACCGAGCCCTGAATGCTGATTGGCTGACAGCCGTGGTATACGGGTGTGACAAAACATTTATTTTTACTACTCTAATTATGTTGGTAGGGATTTTGTAATAGCAATAAGGCACCTTGGGGGTTTGTGACATATGGCCAATATACCACGTTGCATCTTGCCTAAGAACAGCCCTTAGCTGTGGTATATTGGCCATATATCAAACCCCCTCAGGCATCATTGCTTAAATAAAACACCTGCATGTTAATAGCCATAAAAGATAGGTAAGAAAGTATGTTGTCTATCCTCCTGGGAAACAGCAACAACTACACAAATAAAAGGCATAACAAATTAGTCATTTGTGATGGCTGTGGGTAAAAAGGACCTTCGGGAACATCTCTGTGGAGTGTTTGGGCAGGATGAACCTGCTACTGTGTTGCATTAGAGTGCTGTGGCATTGTCCATAATCATGTGTGTTGAAGCTTGCAGCCCTTCTATGAACATGTCTTGCATTGACTCGACTGCATCTGATTGTATCACTTTCTTTATGATTTTGTCCAGTCATCCTTCACAAAGTTTCCCTTCCAACACACAATGGCATAACACAAAACACTAGCTACTACACTGCTGTAAAACATGAGAAGCATTGTGTCTCACACATTAAAATATATTAGCTTCCTTAAACAGTACAGTCTGGATTAGGTTTTTTGATAGATACTCTGGGAATTATCCTTCAGTTTATTGTCCACTATAACTCTCAGGACTCTTAATTCCCTGTGATGAGCATCGTCACCTTTTATGATACAACTTGCTTTTGCAGAGTCTGAGAATTTCTGCAGGTGGCGCAGTTCATTGTTGTGTGTGAAGTAATTTATGTATTGAGAGGAAACGGGAAAGGTGACTGGGCCGTTCCTAGTGGGGTTAACGTTACCGTGTTTGCGCATATCTGGTTTCATACTGCCTGGTTCAATCTCACGAACTGTGGTCTTATTGGTCAGATAGTTCACAATCCATTTGACCATATGTGGGTTTACATGAATGTCTTTCCGCTAACGTTACCTTACCTGGGTCTGAAAAAGCCGAGTGCTTCGATTTGGACCTAATGTGACCCAGCTTTTCGATTGTCCTAGGTCATCGGGAACTCTAGGTTTGCAGTCATGGCTGTTCCTAAATCCCCTAGCTAATTACCGGTCTATCTACATCAGCTGTAGCCAGTATACCTAGCTACCTGCCTAGGTAGCTAACTAACGTTAGCTTTGATACATTTTGCAAACCCTTGCCTAGCATTTCAGTACGTATCTAGCCATGCAACCAGATGGTACAATATGCTTAGAATATTATCATGTAAAGAAAGTGAAAATATTTAGCTAGGATACTATTTGTACGGGATAGACTTCGACAGCTAGCTAGCAAGCTAATCACAGCTAAAACGGTTTAAAATGCCGCCTTGACAACAAATAATAAGCACCGCCTTCTGTAAAAACGAGAAGTGGGTATTTCTAACTTACGGAAAGCAGAAACCGTCAAACATAACCAGATGTAGGACATTTAAAATACTAATTTGACTAAAATGTGATAACTATGATAAAATTGTTGTTTTTCTATCTATTTGTGTCCATAATGTTCTGTTTGTTTCGATAAAACAGTCATCAAAAGCAGTACACGAATAGGATGATGTTGTCATATCAGTTTTATTTTTCATAGACAGGAAGAGGAAGTGTTGTCCTGCGTTTTCTGAACTGATAGCAAAGATTATGGATATACTGACAAGATACTTGCCTCTCTGCCCTAACAATGGGAGTCGTTGTCCACAACGCGGCAAGGCGGGCTGTCTAGCTCCCGCCTATCATTTCTTTGGATTGGTGATGTCTCATATTGTATTCGATGAGGGTTGTTGACGTTAACCGTCTGTATTCAATGGAGAAATGCTACGCTACAAGCCTCATATCATGAATATGCATAGCCATCTCGAGATGACTACGGTATAAAGTGTTTTTAATCAAAGATGAGACGATGTCATGTGTCCTACTTATATCAGTACAGTCGTAACAACCCAAACATTACGAAACTTACAATCAATCAAATACACCTCAAGTAGCAAATATGCCATACATTTTTGTTGTTGACCAAATTCGAAACTCTCATTGACCTCCAAACAAAAACTCCTTGCTTGGTGGGCGAAAAAACACACAAAACACCACCTGCTGGACGGAGACAGATTTTCCGCCGAGTTGGGCCTCTCTCTTTACTTCTTCCTCTCTGGTCGTAGTATTTTAGAAGCGATCATAGTCCAACTCGTTTTTATTCTAGCGTGAAACGATTCATACCTGCTTGCTTTGCCTACGATAATTGATAATACTGCTACTTATTCTATTTCATCATGTCTCATTACGAAGAAGTAAAGGTCCATGGTTATGATGAATTCTGCAAAGCAGTGTCTGAGCGAAAAGGAAAGGACATATTCGCATATTTCTCTGGTGATAAAGACGCTCAAGGGATGAGCTGGTGTCCAGATTGTGTGGAAGGTATTATAGTTATTTTATTGCTGTATTGATTTGTACTTTACATGTATAGCGGTTGGCTTTCTTTTCCAGCTGTCTTCCATAATGCGTCAGTCTCTGCTGCATTATGGTCGGCAATTCATTGTAGCCAAGCCAACTATTCTATGTAATGTGTTTACTGGGGATGCTCGTCTTATGCTCTATTTTCTGTATTATTTTAGGAAGTTATAGCTGTTGTGTGATTTATTGCTTGCATAAATCAAAGCCACACAGATTTGCCAGCTTTGTTCTGCTCCTTCCCCTCCAGCTGAGCCAGTTGTTAGAGGAGAGATGTCCCACCTTCCCGAGGGCTCTGTCTTCATCTACTGTCAGGTTGGAGAGAGGCCATAGTATGTACTCAACTTTTTCTTCATATTTACTGGTGATGATAGGAGAATGATAATGCTGTGCTATCAACAGGCAATAGAAAATACGATTTTTTTCATACCCGCAAATGCAGCTAGTAGTTTTGAAAAGCTTAGATAAATTGTGCAAGTTGTAACATCACGATTTGTTGGCTCTCTCAGGCAGCATATTTGAATTGAGCAAAATACACTGAACAAAAATATAAACACAATGTAATGTTTCATTACTGAAATAAAAGATCCCAGAAATGTTCCATAAGCACAAAAAGTGTATTTCTCTCCAATTTTGTTTACATCCTTGTTATTGAGCATTTCTCCTTTGCCAAGATAATCTGTCTCCTGACAGGTGTGGCATATCAAGGAACTGATTAAACACCATGATCATTACACAGGTGCACCTTGTGCTTGGGACAATAAAAGGCCACTCTAAAATGTGCAATTTGACACACAACACAATGCCACAGATGTCTCAAGTTTTGAGGGAGTGTGAAATTGGCATGCTGACTCCAGGAATGTCCACCAGAGCTGTTGCCAGATAATTGAATGTTATCTTTTAACCATAAGCCGCCTCCAACATTGCTTTAGAGAATTTTTGCAGTACGTTCAACCGGCCTCACAACCGCAGACCATGTGTATGGCATTGTGTGGGCCAGCGGTTTGCTGATGTCAACATTGTGAACAGAGTGCCCCATGGTCCCTGTGCCCAAGAACACTAAGGTAACATGCCTGCCTAAATGACTACCGACCCATAGCACTCACGTCTGTAGCCATGAATTGCTTTGAAAGGCTGGTCATGGGTTACATCAACACCATTATCCCAGAAACCCTGGACCCACTCCAATTTGCGTACCGCCCCAACAGATCCACAGATGATGCAATCGCTACTGCACTCCGCACTGCCCTTTCACACCTGGACAAAAGGAACACCTATGTGAGAATGCTATTCATTGACTACAGCTCAGCGTTCAACACCATAGTGCCCTCAAAGCTCATCATTAAGCTAAGGACCCTGTGACTAAACACCTCCCTCTGCAACTGGATCCTGTACTTCCTGATGGGCCGCCCCCAGGTGTTAAGGGTAGGTAACAACACAACCGCCACACTGATCCTCAACACAGGGGCCCCTCAGGGGTGCGTGCTCAGTCCCTTCCTGTACTCCCTGTTTACGCATGACTGCACGGCCGTGCACGACTCCAACACCATCATTAAGTTTTCCGATGACACAACAGTGACAGGCCTGATTACCGACAACAACGAGACAGCCTATAGGGAGGAGGTCAGAGACCTGACAGTGTGGTGCAAGGAAAACCTCTCCCTCAATGTGATCAAGACAAAGGAGATCATTGTGGACTACAGGAAAAGGAGGACAGCACGCCCCCATTCTCATCGAAAGGGCTGTAGTAGAGCAGGTTGAGAGCTTCAAGTTCCTTGGTGTCTACATCACCAACAAACTAACATGGTCCAAGCACACCAAGACTGTTGTGAAGAGCGCACGACAAAACCTATTCTCCCTCAGGAGACGGAAAAGATTTGGCATGGGTCCTCAGAAGATTCTACAGCTTCACCATTGAGAGCATCCTGACAGGTTGCATCACTGCCTGGTATGGCAACTGCTCGGCCTCCAACCGCAAGGCACTACAGAGGTTAGTGCGTACGGCCCAGTACATCACTGGGGCCAAGCTTCCTACCATCCAGGACCTCTATACCTCTAAAAATAGTCAAAGACTCCAGCCACCCTAGTCATAGACTGTCCTCTCTGCTACCATCCTGCCATCCTGACAGGTTGCATCACTGCCTGGTATGGCAACTGCTCGGCCTCCAACCGCAAGGCACTACAGAGGTTAGTGCGTACGGCCCAGTACATCACTGGGGCCAAGCTTCCTACCATCCAGGACCTCTATACCTCTAAAAATAGTCAAAGACTCCAGCCACCCTAGTCATAGACTGTCCTCTCTGCTACCATCCTGCCATCCTGACAGGTTGCATCACTGCCTGGTATGGCAACTGCTCGGCCTCCAACCGCAAGGCACTACAGAGGTTAGTGCGTACGGCCCAGTACATCACTGGGGCCAAGCTTCCTACCATCCAGGACCTCTATACCTCTAAAAATAGTCAAAGACTCCAGCCACCCTAGTCATAGACTGTCCTCGCTGCTACCGCACGGCAAGTGGTACCGGAGCGTCAAGTCTAGATCTAAGAGGCTTCTAACAGCTTCTACCCCCAACCCATAAGACTCCTGAACATCTAATCAAATGGCTACCCAGACTATTTGCATCCCCCCCCCCCCCTCCTTTACACTGCTGCTACTCTCTGTTATTATTTATGCATAGTCACTTTAATAACTCTACCTACATGTACATATTACCTCCGTCACCTGGACTAACCGGTGCCCCTGCACATTGACTCTGTACCGGTACCCCCTGTATATAGCCTCCACATTGACTCTGTACCGGTACCCCCTGTATATAGCCTCCACATTGACTCTGTACCGGTACCCCCTGTATATAGCCTCCACATTGACGCTGTACCGGTACCCCCTGTACATAAGCCTCGCTATTGTTATTTGACGGCTGCTCTTTAATTATTTGTTACTTATCTATCTTTTTTTATAGGTATTTTTCTTAACTGAATTGTTGGTTAAGCATTTCACCTGTTGTTTTCGCCGCATTTGGTAGCAGTGGGGTTATGGTATGGGCAGGCATAAGCTACGGACAAAGAACACAATTGGATTTTATCAAGGGCACTTTGAATGCACAGAGATACCGTGACGAGATCCTGAGGCCCATTGTCGTGCCATTCATCCACCGCCATCACCTCATGTTTCAGCATAATCATTTATTGCCCAATGTCGCAAGGATCTGTTCTGTACACAATTCCTGGAAGCTGAAAATGTTCTTCCATGGCCTGCATATTCACCAGACATGTCACCCATTGAGTATGTTTGGGATACTCCGGATAGACGTGTACGACAGCGTTTTCCAGTTCCCGCCAATACCAGATACTGACTGATTTTCTGATCCGCGCACCTACCTTTTTCAAAAGTATCTGTGACCAACAGATGCATATCTATATTCCCAGTGATGTGAAATTTATAGATTTATTTCAATTGACTGATTTCCTTATATGAACTGTAACTCAGTAAAATCTTTGAAATTGTTGCGTTTTTATATTTTTGTTCAGTGTGTGTATATACACACACACACACACACACACACACACACACACACACACACACACACACACAATGCACAAAATTATACGTTTGACCTAAATGTCTGACATATGTATTTTGCTTAATTTACCTTTTCATCTTCGACCAGTTGGAAGGATCCCAATAATAAGTTCAAGAAGACTCTGAAGCTCAGTGGAGTTCCCACTCTGATCCGATATGGCACGGTGAGCATAAGATCACAAAGAAAATAATTTCTAGTATAGTGATCGATTATCAAATTGCCTTTTCAAAGGAGAATTTCTCTCATCAATTTTGGGTTTTCTTTGGATTTTGTGGCAACACTCAAAGGCTCCTAAAAGCATTGAATGTTTTTTTTTATAGATAGTCTGTAAAAAACTTTAAACTGTTACAACACATTGGCACGGTTGTTATTAACCATTTATACACTTTATAAATTCTATGTAAAATATAGCTTCAGGGAAAGTGTTACCAAAACATGCTAAGTTATGTTTATTTTCTTTTCCTCCATCATCTAATTCAGCCTCAGAAGCTGGTTGAAGAGGAGTGCTTCAAAGCTGACCTGGTGAGGATGATGTTCACCGAGGACTAGAGGACCACACTCGCCCTGCACTGGGTCATCTTCCATTTCCCACTGTCCTGTCTTTTTCCTGAGATCCAGCCCCAACCCAGGCACCTTTTCACTACACTAGATTGAACAGAAATTATTGTTTCTTTGAAATTCAAATACACACTCCTCTCCCTGCGAGGTAGTGGTAATCAGTGAATGTGTTGCTATTCTTACATGGAATTAAAAAGCAACTATAACATAACCAGAGGCCTTGGTAGAGCTAGCTGACTGCTTTTATAACTTGATGTTTAATGTAGTAAATTAAATAGAAGAGTTATAATAACATAATATAATAACACTTTTGACAAATATATTAGATACCCCTAAGTGGTAGGCAGCCTACTCCTAGTATGTGATGTGCCAGATGAATTGATGATTCTTACTTATAGCAGAAATCTTTATAGTGAAGATATCAACTGAAACATTACCTGTTATACTGTGATTGGCGTGTTGTTGTGTAGAACTTAGTCAAATGAAATAAATGATGGATGGATGAAAACAATTGTATGTGTAAAATGGTTTGTCTATAGTGCAGTTCACTTTGTGAGACGCTAGGTGGCACCCTCAGCCTGTCTAAAAACATTTTATTTAACTAGACATTAGGCCTAATGTGTCTTATCATAAACATTTAGGTTCGCGTTTTATCTTGATATTTAAAACATTTTTTTATGTGAAATTATAATATTATAATATAATTGGCACATTTAATAATAGGCCATGTTGTCTTTGGAAACCGGCTCATGAAGAAGAAAGTAACCTAGCCCTAGTTCTGTCATTCGAGTTTAATGTACACATAGGCCAAACATGCCATGTGTACCATGTAGGCCAAAACATGCTCAATGCTAACAACAATCAGTCTTTGAATAGTGAACTTGATCAAGTAATGCTATTCAATACAAGACCAAACAAAGGTGGTCAGATTTTATATATATATATATATATATATACACACACACACACACATACAAACATCAAGAATATTATAGAGATGCAATATCACCATTTTATAACTAGGTGTCATCAAAGAGTTGCTTTCTTGCTTTGACGTGAAGAGTGCAACCACTTCTATGAGTATAATTGGAGCGCATTCCTGCACACCACACATTGGAGCGACTGAGCTGAGTGGATGATATCTGTAGTTGTGCACACATTTGAGCATAGGCTATATAACGAATTGGGGCTCTCTCCAAGGAAGCTAAATTGGAGGACGAGGGCGTGTTGGTTTTCATTTTCTGCAGTATTGGTAAGAGAACGGAATATATTAGGGTCTGTTTCAAGGACTCGAGCAGCATGTCGGAGTTACTGGTGAATCTACTCGGGGAGCGGCTCGTCAACAGCGAGAAAGCCGAGGTGGATGTACAGGCGCTGGGCAGCAAGCTGTCCCTGGTCGGGCTCTACTTCGGCTGCAGTTTAAACGGTCCCTGTAAGCAGTTCAACGCCAGTCTGTGTGAGTTTTATAGCAAGTTCAAAAAATCATCTGAACATAAAGACAAATTGGAAATCGTCTTCGTCTCATCTGATCAGGACCAGAAACATTGGCAAGACTTTTTACAGGAGATGCAATGGCCGGCATTGCCTTTCAAAGATAGACACAAAAAGGTAAGCACTGACTAATACAAATGTGGACCTGGAATTGCACCCTGATCTAAAAAAAAAAATGTGACACCCATATATTTAGGCTACCCTGGTCATTTGGCCAATAAACCCTTATATAAATAAACAACATGCTTGGCCCAATTTTTATATGGCCTACCTTACAGTGCACAGGTGTATGCTTTCATGTGGGTCATTGGAAATAACTGACTGTGGAACCAAAAGTTGATACAGGGTCTAACATATTTAGTTTTTAATGTTGCCAGCTGACCTATTTTTTTCAGTAGGTAGATTAATTTGTCCCTGTCCCTTATGTTATGTATATAGATTACGGTTTATACAGAAGGCCCACTGTATTTCTTCCAGGTTCCATTGTTTGCATTGAATATATCATATAGCCCATCTATTGTGCACTGCAGTGCCATGTGTCACAGGTTATCTATAGCCTAAATATCCATATTGAAATAATAAAATGTCACACACACACAGGGAAGATATGCTGATGTCTACAATGCATTGTTATTCATAGTGGAATTTGTAGAAACCTTTTTAATTCAAACACTCCGGTAACAAATTACATTGGGGGGAGAAAAAAACAACGTTTTAGGGGCAGGATCATTTACAAAACATTTACAAAAAAATCTTGAGAAACTTTAATTATTATAGGCCATTAGAAATAGTGACAATGCTATATAAATATTGATCTAAATATAGTAAAAATGTTATTTTTTTCTCTAATATATCTTAGGTTTACTATAGCCCAGATTAAATTATCGATGCTGAAAAGAGTTATTGTAAAAAAGTCAAATGGATTTTTTTTTAAATCCGTGTTATTAAAATATGTGAAACTCGAGACAATGGCCTACTCTTTGGTTGTTAGGATTTTGTTTGAGGTAATTATTTAAGGGCCATTATTTAGGGTCCAGAAGTCAACATCTCATAGGCCTACACATTACACAGCTATTTGAAAACACCCATATGTTTGAAAAAGGAGAACAGATCTAAACAAATTTCCTATAAAAATACCTGTAGGTGTCACATTAAGTCCTTTTTTAATCCTATTATCTGTCCATCTCTTTCATATGGGTGTAATGTAAAGGTTGCAAAAACAGATGTTTAGCCAATAGATGTTATGAGGATTTAAGCTCATCTTTCACAGGAAATTGCTCAATCTTTTCTATGTACCCTGTCCATTTATTTATTTACTATTTTGCCTTGCACACAACAAACTACATGTCGCTAATATATCACAATTTGTCAAGATGTGTGTGTGTAGTTTAACAAATGAGCACAGTTACTCTCCCATATAATTAATCTAGGCCTATATTGTAAATATTATTACCACACTATCTTGAATCTGTCTTTTATTTTCTAGACATGGATTCAATAAACATAAAAATAGCATGTTGTGAAAGCCTTTAAAATATGTAAGCTGATGTCAGTGTGTTTTTGTATCTTGTACATTTATGGGTAAAGCAATGGTTTCAGGATTAGAAATAAATTATACCTAGATGATACCTGCATCATGCTGCAGGATCTATTTTGGGTCCTCTGCAACTCTAGTTTCCTACACACGTCAGCATGCCTGTCTTAAAAACAAATGATGATTCTCAATAACAAATTACAATTAATCCCACTGAGACTCTCGGCTAGCCGATGTCTCTACTTGCAGTTGCATGCACATAATGTATATGCTATAAAGAATAATATCCAGGTGGGCGGATATAATGTATATGTACATTGTAATCGTGAGGGAGAGAAGGGTAGAGGGAGCGAGCCGAGGTACTGTGAATATAAATCTAATTGTCTGCAGAGAACGGAGCTGCGCCATTCTCAGTGCCCTGCTGCTGCTACCCTGTTGGCAGTACAGGACATTATACCCAGTAACACCTGGTAAAGACATGATCATGTCTCTAGGCCTCACAGGATAGGTAGAAACAGTATGGTATGATTTCCTGGTTCAAAGAGAATATTTCCAAATGAAAGAGTTTCCTTGGCATCTTAGGACAATGAAATTATCACTGTCCAACTAAAAGCCAGCCTCCTTCATCACCATCTCTGCTCCCATTATTTTAAGGAGATATAAATGGTATGGTATGATTTCCTGGCTTGAAAATGTAGAAATGGTATTTTATATCTCTTTAAAATAATGGGAGCAGAGATGGTGATGAAGGAGGCTGGCTTTTAGTTGGACAGTGATAATTTCATTGTCCTAAGATGCCAAGGAAACTCTTTCATTGTCCTAAGATGCCAAGGAAACTCTTTCATTGGGAAATATTCTCTTTGAATTAAGAGTATATATAGCCATCTTCTGTGTCTCTTTACATTGCCACACCAGGCTAGTAAAAGGGATTCGCAGGAGATTTTCTGTAAGAATACTTCTGCATATACTCTGCCAGTGGAATGATATTATTTACAGTGTGAATGTTTTGTCATGTATTTATCTGATCTAGGCCTACATAGTTTATCCACATACTGGCAAGTAATTACATTTGACCACCTCTTCAATGAAATGCAGACTTTAGGATGATTATCTTTCAACAGTAAGGGCACACAGGACCTTTTTAAATGAGCTTTGGCTCCACACCACCCAACCTTTCCCCATAGTCATCAAATAGCGTGCTGTATATTTTATGAACTCTTTGTGAATTTCCTTAGTTTAGTATTTTCCTGTAGAACCCTAACCCTTAGTGCAACATGATTTCGATTGAATCAAGGCCCATCTAATGTGATGCAGATTGTTGGTGATGGTTTGTGTTACACTTCATTATGCAGTCCAGGCATGAAGGGGGGAATGACAGAGGGATGGCGGTTGGATGGAGGCAGGGAAGGAGGGATGGGGTTGTCTTGGGCCGGTCTGGGAGGAGCATATCTCCACAGGGCAGCATTACTGTGTTCTGAATGATGCTGGTGGAAAATATTCTGCAGCATTAACATTGCCATTGTTCAAAATTCGAGTGCGGCCACGACTTGGCTAAGGCTACTTGAGAGTAGTGTTCAATTTTGCATTTAACTCTGACAGTGTCACCAGTATTAATTGCAGAGTAATTGTGATCTTCAGAACAGCAGGGGCCTGAATGAGTGTGTCTGTTAGTGGTTTAATTGACCAGCTCTGTCCGCTCTGTTTTTATACTGAAGAGAGAATTCATGTTTCAGTGAGCAGTCAGATGTAGGTCACACTACCATAGCCTTCTGACATGTCCTAAGACATGTACATGTTTAGTGTTTACTTAAGGCTTCATGTGGCCTATACATTTCCCCCTTCAGAATTATTATTTTGGCACGTGTGTGCATTGATGTGAATGTGTTCTTCTGTTCCTGTAGCTAGGCTGTATAACGCATCAGATAGCCAACCCACAAGACTGCAAAGCTATGTAGTCTCAGGCTTTGTCTGATATACAGATGTGGTTTTATCACCAGGACAGGTATATGAAGCTCCTGGCACCTGACAAGAGAAGCTTTGCTTCAGAGGGGATACACATATACAGGACATCACAAAAGTGAGTACACCCCTCACATTTTTGTAAATATTTGAGTATATCTTTTCATGTGACAACACTGAAGAAATTACACTTTGCTACAATGTAAAGTAGTGAGTGTACAGCTTGTATAACAGTGTGAATTTGCTGTCCCCTCAAAATAACTCAACACACAGCCATTCATGTCTAAACCGCTGGCAACAAAATTGAGTACACCCCTAAGTGAAAATGTCCAAATTGGGCCCAATTAGCCATTTTCCCTCCCCGGTGTCATGTGATTCGTTAGTGTTACAAGGTCTCAGGTGTGAATGGGGAGCAGGTGTGTTACATTTGGTGTCATCGCTCTCACACTCCCTCATACTGACTGGTCACTGGAAGTTCAACCTGGCACCTCATGGCAAAGAACTCTCTGAGGATCTGAAAAAAATAATTGTTGCTCTACATAAAGATGGCCTGGGCTATAAGAAGATTGCCAAGACCCTGAAACTGAGCTGCAGCACGGTGGCCAAGACCATACAGCGGTTTAACTGGACAGGTTCCACTCAACAGGCCTCGCCATGGTCGACCAAAGAGGTTGAGTGCACATGCTCAGTGTCATAGCCAGAGGTCGTCTTTGGGAAATAGACGTATGAGTGCTGCCAGCATTGCTGCAGAGGTTGAAGGGGTGGGGGGGTCAGCCTGTCAGTGCTCAGACCATACGCCATACACTGCATCAAATTGGTCTGCATGGCTGTCATCCCAGAAGGAAGCCTCTTCTAAAGATGATGCACAAGAAAGCCCGCAAACAGTTTGCTGAAGACAAGCAGACTAAGGACATGGATTACTGGAACCATGTCCTGTGGTCTGATGAGACAAGGATAAACTTATTTGGTTCAGATGGTGTCAAGCGTGTGTGGCGGCAACCGGGTGAGGAGTACAAAGACAAGTGTGTCTTGCCTACAGTCAAGCATGGTGGTGTGAGTGTCATGGTCTGGGGCTGCATGAGTGCTGCCGGCACTGGGGAGCTACAGTTCATTGAGGGAACCATGAATGCCAACATGTACTGTGACATACTGAAGCAGAGCATGGTCCGCTCCCTTCGGAGACTGGGCCGCAGGAAAGTATTCCAACATAACAACCCCAAACACACCTCCAAGACGACTACTGCCTTGCAAAAGAAGCTGAGGGTAAAGGTGATGGACTGGCCAAGCATGTCTCCAGACCTAAACCCTATTGAGCATATGTGGGGCATCCTCAAATGGAAGGTGGACGAGTGCAAGGTCTCTAACATCCACCAGCTCCGTGATGTCGTCATGGAGGAGTGGAAGAGGACTCCAGTGGCAACCTGTGAAGCTCTGGTGAACTCCATGCCCAAGAGGGTTAAGGCAGTGCTGGAAAATGATGGTGGCCACAAAATATTGACACTTTGGGCCCAATTTGGACATTTTCACTTTGGGGTGTACTCACTTTTGTTGCCAGCGGTTTAGACATTAATAGCTGTGTGTTGAGTTATTGAGGGGACAGCAAATTTACAGGGCCTGGTGTTATACAAGCTGTACACTCACTACTTTACATTGTAGCAAAGTGTCATTTCTTCAGTGTTGTCACATGAAAAGATATACTCAAATTTACAAAAATGTGAGGGGTGTACTCACTTTTGTGATATACTGTGTGTGTATGTATGTATGTATGGTATGTATGTATGTATGTATATCTGGATGAGCTGCACTACCTGAGCCACTTGTGTGGGTTGTAGACTCCGTCTCATGCTACCACTAGAGTGAAAGCACCGCCAGCATTCAAAAGTGACCAAAACATCAGCCAGGAAGCATAGGAACTGAGAAGTGGTCTGTGGTCCCCACCTGCAGAACCACTCCTTTATTGGGGGTGTCTTGCTAATTGCCTATAATTTCCACCTGCTGTCTATTCCATTTGCACAACAGCATGTGAAATGTATTGTCAATCAGTGTTGCTTCCTAAGTGGACAGTTTGATTTCACAGAAGTGTGATTGACTTGGAGTTACATTGTGTTGTTTAAGTGTTCCCTTTATTTTTTTGAGCAGTGTTATATATATATATATATATATATATATATATATATATATATATATATATATATATATATAATCAGCTGTGTCTAAATGAGCTGGCTATTTCTTGCTTTCCATGTACAGTTGAAGTCGGAAGTTTACATACACTTAGGTTGGAGTCATTAAAACTTGTTTTTCAACCAATCCACAAAATTCCTGTTAACAAACTATAGTTTTGGCAAGTCGGTTAGGATATCTATGTATCTACAAGTCATTTTTCCAACAATTGTTTAGATGGATTATTTCACTTAGTGGGCCAGAAGTTTACATACACTAAGTTGACTGTGCCTTTAAACAGCTTGGAAAGGACCTTGTGAAGATGCTGGAGGAAACCGGTACAAAAGTATCTATATCCACAGTAAAACAAATCCTATGGCCATAATGACCATTGTTATATTTGGAGGAAAAAGGGGGAGACTTGCAAGCCGAAGAACACTATCCCAACCGTGAAGCACGGGGATGAAAGCATCATGTTGTGGGGGTGCTTTGCTGCAGGAGGGACTGGTGCACTTCACAAAATAGATGGCTTCATGAGGGGGGGAAATTATGTGGATATATATTGAAGCAACATCTCAAGACATCAGTCAGGAAGTTAAAGCTTCCTGACGCTTTAAGGTGATCCTAACTGACTTAAGACAGGGAATTTTTACTAGGATTAAATGTCAGGAATTGTGAAAAACTGAGTTTAAATGTATTTGGCCAAGGTGTATGTAAACTTATGACTTCAACCCTATATGCTGTTGAATTTGCATAAATTCTTTACAATTCATTTTAACAGGACTTTAAGTTATTTTAAAAATAAATAACAAGGTGGCAACCCACACCAATATGACTTGCCAGTGCTTTTATCATACATGCTATGGTTAAAGGCATCATCTGTGCCTATATTGCAATCAGAAAATGTTTCCAGTAAATGGAAGGGAAGCAAGACAAGGTAATGCTCTCATCTAAATCAACATGTTTGTGTAGAGGAAACACATTTGAGTCCAGTCCAGCTGTGAGGTCTTCTTTGAAGAAGTGTGAAGTCAGCTATTGAACAACTTGGCAGCATGGGACTGTTTACCCCCTCAGTGAAAAGATGATGTCGGGCACTGATCTTGCCTGCATGCGAGTGTGATCATAGCAACTAGTAAAGAGTGGCTCTGTGCTGCATTGAGGTTGTGGCTCTGTGCTGTATTGAGGTTGTGGGTCTGTGGGTAGTAAGTGGCCCTATTGCCCCCTCTTTTCAGGCCTGGCTGGGCTCTGGCTGTAGGCAGGGGAGGAGAAAGAGAGAGGCAGCTCTGTTGAGCAGCAATCTCACTCCATTGCCTCGTTCAGAGCCTCATCACCCACCTGGCACCTCCCTCCCTCTGTCCACCCCTCCTTCAGTAGTTCCCCCTCCCCTCCCATTATTATCTAACCATGCAGAGATAAGATGGAATACTGAAGACATTGTCTTACATTTTTTACAAGCGAGGAAGTTTTGTTTTGAAGGACCCTGGGGGCTTTAAGTTTGACAATTAGGCAGGTTTTCATTTGAAGAGTCACATTTTTTTTTACCGCTGAATTGTTACCACTCTGATTTCACTTAAGTCATCCAGTACAAGACGTCATTCACATCAGAAAAGCTGTGGTTCACAGAACATGTTTTATTACGGTTTGATATTTTGTCATCCTTGAGTTGGCATAATAGAAAGGTCACAGTAGCTGTGGGAGGAGAACAATGTGTGTGTGGTGTTCAAGGGACCCTTTAGCAGAACAGTGGGTGGGTGGGTGCCTGTTATGGAACCAAGGCTGTGTGTGTGAGCGGAGTGTCTTGGCTGGCACTGCCTTACATGGAGAGGTACAAGCAGGAGTGGGAGAGCTGCTCGTAAATCAATTACAGCCTTCACCAAGTCTCTGTGAAAGCCCCACTTTGCCAACGCTGGAAAATAAACTCTGGGGCAGTGAGTTTCTGCTGAATCAAGAGGGGAGAGGGTAGCACATCCCAGTGAGAGAGGATGCATCCCAAATGGCACCCTATTCACTACATAGTGCACTACTTTTGACCAGAACCCAGTGGGAAAAGCTCTGTGAACAGCGTGCCCTTTGGGACGCACTGTCATGGACTAGAGCCACAGCTGCTAGGTGCTTCAGTGAGGGGCTAAGGGTGCCTGTCATCAGGGTGTCACTGATCTGATGAAAACCGCCCCCTGCTCATCACATATCTCAGCCCTACGCCGCCCTACGCCTCCCTGCGCCTGCTGTATGTCTTTGATCTGGAAGGAGCAGCTGGAAAAAGCATGCTACATGCCCTCTTAATTGCAGGTGATAATGTGCAATTCCGTATCTGTAAATGCTAAATTTGGTTGGGGTTGACCTGTGTAGATGCTCTCTCACCTGTCAATTTCACTTGTATGTGACAGTTTGGGATGCTGTTTACTGCTGCTAAGTGGATAACTAGGTGAACAAACACTGAGCCTTTTTACACGCAGGGTAAACACTTCTGAAAAGCCCATGCTGAGAGGGTATAGGACCAAATGAAGCCCTGGACATAATTTAAACTTCTGCCCATCAGTCAGGATGAAAGGCTAGATAACCCCCTTCTGACGGGATGGTAAGTAAGCCCACCATGCTAAGATTACGTAGTTAAAGGATCCAGGCTAGTCATGCAATGGGGTGACCCCTCAGTGACTAACTTCTCGCCCCTCCTGGCTAGTTATGCAGTGGGGTGACCCCAAGTGCTTAATTTGTAAATCGGGAGGTGCCGGAACAAAAAGTGAGTGTTGCATGCAGATCATCGCATTTGCATAGTGGCACAGAGTAGTAGAGGTGCTTGCAGAAGTTGCATACATGGGGAATTGTTTTTGTAGCCTAGGGTCTGGGATAATGTTTGCCTTTTTATGAATGTCATTTTACATGACCGGAGACCTTAGCATAATCTTCTTTAACACCGCACAAATGATTGAAATGACCGGCTACTTGGACACTTGACTAACTGACAATCTGAGATCATTAAAAACAACCTAGTCTTGAATCCATTCAACTCAAATTTTATTTGAATACAACAGGAGTAGACCTCACCGTGAAATGCTTACTTATAAGCCTTTAACCAATAATGCAGTTCAAGAAATAGTTAAGAAAGTATTTACTGAATAAACTCAAGTAATTAAAAAAAAAAGTAACACACTATTGAGGCTATATACTGGGGGTGCCGGCACAGAGTCAATGTGTGGGGGGTACAGGTTAGGTGAGAGAATTTGTACATGTAGGTAGGGATAAAGTGACAATGCATAAATAATAAACAGCGATTAGCAGCAGTGTAAAAACAAAGGGGGTGGGGGGGTCAATGTAAATAGTCCGTGTGGCCATTTGATTAATTGTTCAGCAGTCTTATGGCTTGGGGGTAGAAGCTGTGAAGGAGCCTTTTGGTCCTAGATTTGGCACTCCGGTACCGCTTGCCATGCTGTAGCAGAGAGAACAGTCTATGACTTGGGTGACTGGAGTCATTGACAATTTTTGGGGGGGCCTTCCTCTGACATACTACTGGCTTAAGCAGGGGGACACGTCTGGCACTGCAGGATTTGAGTCCCTGGCGGCGTAGTGTGTTACTGATGGTAGGCTTTGTTACTTTGGTCCCAGCTCTCTGCAGGTCATTCACTAGGTCCCCCCGTGTGGTTCAGGGATTTTTGCTCACCGTTCTTGTGATCATTTTGACCCCACGGGGTGAGATCTTGCGTGGAGCCCCAGATCGAGGGAGATTATCAGTGGTCTTGTATGTCTTCCATTTCCTAATAATTGCTCCCACAGTTGATTTATTCAAACCAAGCTGCTTACCTATTGCAGATTCAGTCTTCCCAGCCTGGTGCAGGTCTACAATTTTGTTTCTGGTGTCCTTTGACAGCTCTTTGGTCTTGGCCATAGTGGAGTTTGGAGTGTGACTGTTTGAGGTTGTGGAGGTCTTTTATACTGATAACAAGTTCAAACAGGTACCATTAATACAGGTAACGAGTGGAGGACAGAGGAGCCTCTTAAAGAAGTTACAGGTCTGTGAGAGCCAGAAATCTTGCTTGTTTGTAGGTGACCAAATACTTATTTTCCACCATAATTTGCAAATAAATTCATAAAAAATCCTACAATGTGATATTTTTCTCATTTTGTCTGTCATAGTTGAAGTGTACCTATGCTGAAAATTAAAACAATTGTATTGTAAAACAATACTGTTCCCTCAATAGGCCTATTTAGAAGTTGATGGACTATTTTGGTAGCCTCTACAGACAGATTAGTCTTCTCTTTTCAGCAGGAGCCATTTGCTTTCCAACCTGTGTTTCGCATTGTATTTGAAATATTGCAAAAGGCCTGTTTTGGCTGCATGCTGTTCACTGGCAGATTTTCCGCACATTCCGGACGGCTACACACAATCCACAGCTAGGCAATAAAAAAATATTGATCCTCTGTGGCTAAAAGTATAGGCCTATAGTCCTGGTGTAGTATTCTGAATTATTTAATTTATTTCTGAACAGCAGTAATTCTATAATTGTTCACGGCTATGATTCTATAAGGAAATAAATAATGAATTGCAACGCTGGAGAGATGGTTTTAGGTTCATGTCTATCAGAGCAGAGACGGGGAGAGAGGGGTAATAGAAAGTGAATATCATTCTAGTTCTGTGGGAGATACAGGCATACTTTTCTCTCACCCACAGCACCAGCCACGCGTTGGTCTCTAGGCTACAATTTTGCGCGAACTATAAACCCGGGCCACCCAAATCAATTCTTAGAATATCAGGCATGGCTGAAAACAGATTTTTCACAATATGTTTTTTTGGGGGGTCATTAAAATTAGAGGCAACTCAAATGAACTCTGACTGCTTTTATTCACATTTTTACATTGCAAACAGTGACAATTCGTTTTCATGTCATGACGTACTGGATCCTGGCAAATAGGTTCCGGAACAAAACAGTCCAAAACTAAGTGCTGGTGACCCCTCTGTGACAGTTACCTCTCGCCCAGTCTGAGGTGGAGTCCCAAATTACACTATTTCCTACAATGTACGTCTTTTGACCAGGCGTCATAGGGCTCTGGTCAAAAGTAGTGCACTACATAGGGAATAGGGTGTCATTTGAGATGCATACAGTGTCTGTGTGAGTGAGCCTGGCTGTGGGGCTGTAATGTAAATAATAATGTATTAAACTTTTATAGTGCTTTTTATTACAGACAATCTCAAAGCGCTTATGTAGTCCAATATGTCTCCATTGTGCTGAGTGGCCTGCAGCTGTGAGTTACTGTACGCCATATTTGACAGGAGCTCGTGAGGAATGTGGGCAGACACCTGCTCTGCAGAGAGAGGCAGTAAGGCCAAGGTGCAGGGAAACAGACTGTGCTGTAGTAAAGTACTGTGGACCGATGCTCTGTTGCCCGAGCCAAATGTTGCCTCTCACACCAAGCTAGTGTTACTAGCTCTTTCACTGCTCTTTGTGCCATTTCACAGGGAGCACTGTAATATTGTGAGGTAACAATAGGTTGATGTTGAAGGGGAGTTTAAGTTACCCTCTGAAATTTGGTGAAAACAGTGTGGCTGGCTTGTAGACCACAACCAGAATCTCTGTGTGTGTGTGTGTGTGTCTCCTCTAAGCAACCTGATCTGTTTCTACATCCGTTATCTGCATGTAAATGAAAACACACAAAGACGCTGAGGCTGTGACCTTGGTCTGTGGTCCGTGAACCACTGAAAGATCCACTGGGATTGGGCCTATGGCTTTGTCCCCGGTATTCTGCAGCTGGTCCATTGATACAGACTCTCTGCTCTCTTTCTGTGGTTTACGACCAGAAGTTTCCACAGGAGAGTACAAGCATGGCCATGTCTTCACCACAGTGCCTACAATAACACTCCAATGAGAACAACCAATGATTTTCCAGCTTACGTACATTATTCCAAACCAACCCCAATTAGCACATACTAGACGCTCCAAGAATGCCCACTTTCCTCATTTCTTTTCTCCAAATGAACCAAATACAGGAAATGGAACACCGGAGACACTGACTAGATATTAATTAAGAGTGAAAGAAATTACTTTGTTTCCTTTCCATGGAAATAAGCATATTGTTGTTATTCTATCTTGATGATCTCACCCTCATCTGCTGTTTTCCTTGCGATGCTGCTATGTCTGTGTTAGTCTAGCGACCGTGGTTTGAGTTTTCCCCTGGTCTTGAGGACTCCTCTCTCCAGCGAACACTCGCACACACAGTCCTCCAGTCTGTAATTGCCCCCCACACAGCATTTAATTTCTCAAATGTGTTTACATACCTCCTATTAGTGAGCATTTCTCCTTTGCAAAGAAAATCCATCCACCTGACAGGTATGGCATATCAAGAAGCTGATTAAACAGCATAATCATTACCCAGTTGCATCTTGTGCGGGTGACAAAAGGACACTTTAAAATGTGAATAATTTGTCACACAACACAATGCCACAGATGTGTCATGTTTTGTGGGAGTGTGCAATTGGCTTGCTGACTGCAGGAATACCCACCAGAGCTGTTTCAGAGGATTTAAGGATTTAAGGTTAATTTATCTACCATAAGCTGCCTCCAATGTCGTTTTAGAGAATTTGACAGTATGCCCAATCGGCCTCACAACCGCAGGCCTTGTGTAACCACACCAGCCCAGGACCTCCACATCCGGTGGCTTCACCTGCGGGACCGTCTGAGGAGGGTGGTGCTGAGGAATATTTCTGTCTGTAATAAAACCTTTTTGTTGGCAAAAACTGATTGGCTGGACCTGGCTCCACAGTGGGTGGGCCTATGCCTTCCCATGCCCACCCATGGCTGCACCCCTGCCCAGTAATGTGAAATCCAAAGATTAGGGCCTAATACATTTGTTTAATTTACAGATTTTCTTATATGAACTGTAACTCAGTAAAATCTGTGTGTTTTTTTAATATTTTTGTTTAATATAGCTCATCCCTCACAGTTTACTCTTTCTGCTGAAATAACTGTTTGTATACAATGCAAGGACGCCTTAACGCCTGCAAGAACACCTACACTGAAACGTTCCCCTCAAATAACCCCTCTCCCTGTGCCATTGTCTCACCAGTCTAATAGGAGATGGATGACAGACCGTTGAATGAGAAGGGTGTGAATTCTGGTCATGTGACTGGAACTGCAGCTCTGGCTCCTGTCTAAAAGAGGCTTACTATGCAAACAGGCCTACTGTCTCAGCTTGTAGCCTGGCACACTGACACATTGGTGCCAGTCCTGCTATCTTGCCTACTATTGAGTTGTTGGGAGCAAGTGGTGGGAGTATTTATTTTTTCAACTGGCTGACAGAATTCCACTGTGTGAGAACCTAAATACCGTTACATTGATTATTTTGGCAATGTTATATTATAATCTGTAATCCATGTATTACTACAGTGCACATTCTGTAGGAAGGCACTGAGCCGGAGAGGAATAAGCTGAGGACTGGACTGGTAGTGTAACTGAGAGAAAGGTTTGGTCACTCCCTCAGGCTAATGGTGTGTGCTGTGGGAGACTGAGAGACTGACAGCTCTACTCTGCGGGACTTTAAAAACCTTTGTGACAAAGAGGACAGTACAGCATCCAATCCACCTCTGTAAGGGGAGATGAGGGAGGTGCTTAGGGAGAGAATATGTGGTGAGGAGGGAGAGTTCATGTTAGTTTAAGAGTTGAAAAATAGCCGGAATCTCAAGAAGATTTTCTTTAATTGTGGTTGGAAACTTAAAGTTTTCAAGAAATCCTCTCTTGAATGATAGTTTCTGTTTTAGTCCAGATTTGCAAATAACCATTGACTTTCCAAGCAGATTTTGTCTTTAAACAACTGTACTGCAAGTCTCTGTTACCCACACTAGTCTCTCTGTTAGGTAAGGTTCCTATGCAAGTCTCAGTGAGCCCCAGTGAAAGGTGAACAGTCACCTAACCCTGTGACAGTTCAAAGAACTCCATTGCGCTCCAGAAGTAGTCTCTCCTGGGAGGAGAGCGTTGCTTGGTTCAGGCCGTCTAATCTCCATCTCAGGAATTTTACAGCCAATTAGCACCTCCACGAAAGTCACCCCAAAAACAGTTCCCCTACAAGTGTTTTTTTGACTCCTCTGACGACTTGGTTAGATTAGTTTTGTCTACGTCAGGCCCGGGCAATTATTTTCCATGGAGTGCACGTTAGAATATATTTTTGCCATCGCGGGCCAGAATCATATCATCATATATACATCATGTTGTATGACTGTGTTGACAGATACATCCACTAAATCACGTCCAGATATGCTACTTATTTTACTTTTTTAATGCACAGACATAAACCACATCCATCTTCTCCTTTTGATAGGTATTTTCATTATTAAATATGCAATGAACTCCACGGAGGGAAATGTACACTGCATTCAGCACCACGGACTGAACTCTTGTTAACGGGTATGCACAAAAACACAGAGAGTGCTCAACATTACATTCCCAACTACTCAATTGCGTGTCACGTGCATCACTGCTCTCATCCAGGGCCAAGGATAAATAAGTGAAATCCTTTACCTTGTCTTTCAACTGTTGTTCCATATTCTCTGCGATGTCCTCAACACGCCGTGTTCGTCTTGACAGGGAAACGAAAGCCAAGTTAACAAACAGATTACCGACCATTTCGAATCCCACCGTACCATGGATGCACCTCAGCCACGCTCAAGGTCCTAAACGATATCATAACCGCCATCGATAAGAGACATTACTGTGCAGCCGTATTCATCGACTTGGCTAAGGCTTTCGACTCTGTCAATCACAACACTCTCTTATTGGCAGACTCAACAGCCTTGGTTTCTCAAATGATTGCCTCGCCTGGTTCACCAACTACTTCTCTGATCGATTTGACACACTGAACTCGGAGGGCCTGTTGTCCGGACCTCTGGCAGTCTCTATGGGGGTGCCACAGGGTTCACATCTCAGGCCGACTCTCTTCTCTGTATACATCAATGATGTCGCTCTTGCTCCTGGTGATTTTTTTTTTTGACCCACCTCTACACAGACGACACCATTCTGTATACTTCTGGCCCTTCTTTGGACACTGTGTTAACTAACCTCCAGACGAGCTTCAATACCATACAACTCTCCTTCCGTGGCCTCCAACTGCTCTTAAATACAAGTAAAACTAATGCATGCTCTTCAACCGATCGCTGCCTGCACCTGCCCGCCCGTCCAGCATCACTACTCTGGACGGTTCTGACTTAGAATATGTTGACAACCAGAAATACCTAGGTGTCTGGTTAGACTGTAAACTCTCCTTCCAGACTCACATTAAACATCTCCAATCCAAAATTCTATCTAGAATCGGCTTCCTATTTCGCAACAAAGCATCCTTCACTCATGCTGCCAAACACCCTCGTAAAACCGACCATCCTACCGATCCTCGACTTTGGCGACGTAATTTACAAAATAACCTCCAACACTCTACTCAACCAATTGGATGCAGTCTATCACAGTGCCAAATGTTTTGTCACCAAAGCCCCATATACTACCCACCACTGCGACCTGTATGCTCTCGTTGACTGCCCCTCACTTCATATTCGTCGCCAATTCCACTGGCTCCAGGTCATCTAGAAGTCTCTGCTAGGTAAAGCCCCACCTTATCTCAGCTCACTGGTCACCATAGCAGCACCCACCCATAGCACGCGCTCCAGCAGGTATATCTCACTGGTCACCCCCAAAGCCAATTCTTCCTTTGGCTGCCTCTCCTCCCAGTTCTCTGCTGCCAATGACTGGAACAAACTGCAAAAATCACTGAAGCTGGAGACTCATATCTCCCTCACTAGCTTTAAGCACCAGCTGTCAGAGCAGCTCACAGATCACTGCACCTGTGCATAGCCCATCCAACTACCTCATCCCCATACTGTATTTATTTATTTATCTTGCTCCTTTGCACCCCAGTATCTCTACTTGCACATTCTACCATTCCAGTGTTTAATTGCTATATTGTAATAACTTGGCCACCATGGCCTATTTATTGCCTTACCTCCCTTATCCTACCTCATTTGCACATACAGTAGAAAAAGTCTATATTCAGTATTATTGAATGTATGTTTGTTTATTCCATGTGTAACTCTGTTGTTGAATGTGTCGAACTGCTTTGCTTTATCTTGGCCAGCTCTCAGTTGCAAATGAGAACTTGTTCTCAACTAGTCTACCTGGTTAAATAAAACATTAATTAAATTTAAAAAAAAAAACATTTTCAAACAGCTCTTTCTTGTCGGGGAAAAGTATTGGTGCAGAGTCAATTAAGCATTATTTATTTAATTCACCCTCAGCGAATAACTTGCTATGTTTAGCAATTCTGTGGGACAGTACATAGCTAGTTAGCTCTTGCAATTCCGTAGTTTGCTGAATGCAGTATTGTGAAAAGTCCTTGCTTCTTTTGCAACTGAGAAAGCAACTCTTTCGATGCATTGGCCCTCTGCTCAGAAGACATAATCCTTTATTTCTCTACATGCTTCGTCTGGAGGTGTCGGGACAAGTTGCAGTCTTCCAAGACAGCGATGCTCTCTTTGCACACAGCTTTCCCTGATACCTCAATAAAGAAATATTTCGATGTCCACTATTGCTGGAACACCCAGCTTTTAATTTGAATAACAAATACTTTTTTCAAAACTTTATCGCAAATTCTTTGCTCTGAGCATGATTCTGCAAGCTGTATTGAATCAGGTCGCGGGCCTCACACGACCCCGGGCCGGCCTATGCCCAGGCCTGGTCTACGTTGTAGTGCTCTATTCTGATCCTAGCCCCCTCTAAAGACGGATGTCATTGTAGGGAAGGCGTTCATCTCCAGCTACAAGATAATGAGGTGGTGTGTGTCTAAGGTTGGATGGCAACTCATTGTGCCTTCTTAAAGATTCCTTTCCATAATATTGAATCAGCCTTTTTCCAGCCAATCTTTGACAGAGAGTGAGCTTTCTATTTGAGCTGATTAGGGTAATTGAGGAATTGTCAGGTGTCCCCTCACTGTCAGAATGGTTATGGCAGAACGAACCAAATCTAGCTATTTTTGCATTGCAGTGGGGCTTTGTGCTTGTTCTGCACAACCCACAGTGAAACTAATTTATGTACTGTTTTAGTAGCGAGCCGGTGAATAGTGGCGGTGGGGACTGAGTTCAGAACTTTGGCAGAGCACTGCGCAAGGCAGTTTTGACGTTGTCAATCGTCATATCAGCCAGGGTGAAGTCAGAATCCAATCAGATTCAACCCTGGTTCTCATCACCCTCCCTGCTGTCTCTGGAGATAGCTGGCAAATACTAATGTTTACAATTTGGATTTACATAATTCTCTCCCAACCAATTTCTTGATTAGTAATCCAAATATCGAATATTGTATGCTGCCAGTAACATCAGTCAGTCCATATGTCTGTTTATCCCTACACATTACTACAGCAATATGCCCTCCCATGTAATTGGACATAATATTTACTTGGCCCAATGGATATGAGGATACCTCCTGGCCTGCTTTCTCCTTGGCAGGACATTCACATCATTCCATCTGCTTTTTATTGACCTCATTTAAAGATTCAGTAGTTCTATTAGTGTGTCGTATGATCGCTTGGACACTAGCACTCACTAACCATTATTCAAGGGCATTGCTTGGCAAGCTGGTCCTGAAAACAAATGAAATATGAATGGTAAAGCACCACCTCATGCATGCTGATTTTCATATCATTATAGGTTCAAATAATATATCACATATTATGGTGTCACTTCTTCTGCTTTTCAATAGAGTAAATAATTATGAAAGTAATTCCCAGAACCACACGCATTTACATTGACTGTTAAGGTATATCCAATCCCACACGGTCAAGCCAGAGCCCCCAGTGCAAATTAAAGCATAGTGAGATTATGTATGGGAAATAGTTGTCTGCTCACAGCAGCTGCAAGCTTTTTACGGGCGAAGAATGTCTTCTGATTACATTGTTGAGAAATGACATGTTGATGCTGATGGCAAGGCAACCAATATGGGGGAATAAGTAATGATGGTATTGCAGCGAGAAGAGAAAAGAGGCTAAAAAGAGACATAGCCAGAAACATCCAGAGTTGGCCTAGCTGTGGCGTAGAGGGAGAGGATGATGTGGGAGATGCTGACTATCTGTTGTGTGAGAGGGATTTCTCCTGGAGACAGACAGACTGAGTGAAAGTTATGTAGACTGAGTCTGCGTCCCAAATGGCACCCGATTCCCTATATAGTGCACTACTTTTGACCTGGGCCCTGGTCAAAAGTAGTGCACTACATATGGAATAAGGTGCACTTTGGTACTAGGTTTGTGACGGTACCAGTATCGTGAATTTTTTTGCTATGACAAAAATGAAAACACAAAGCAGACCACACACGAACTTTGGTCCTTTTTAAAAACCTGCTGTATGTAAAATATTGTGTTTTCCGAAAGAAGTTCAAATCCACGATACTAATGAGTACTGCAATACTGGTATCGTCCCGGCCCTATTTGGTACGCAGCCCGAGATCACTGAGGTCAGTGGAGCTGCCGCACTGGCATGAGTCTGACTAGAGCCACGTATACTGTAGCCAGTCAGGTTAACTTAGTCATTATAGCAGTGTACGTTTCCACTGCCGTCACGTCCCGTTGTAAAATATATTATTGTATGTCTCGGTTACTCAAAACACCCACTACACGCATTCCAAACATATTGAAGGTAATAGTTACTTGAAAGGCATACGTTCAAGTTCCCAAATATAAGTAGAATAAGCACAGGGAAATCATGAAAGGGAATGCCTGGCGATGGGTTTGGTTGGAGTGGACCCCCTGCGGGGCTGAGCCCATGCTGTGGGTTACCCTGTGCCTCTGTGTTGGGGGCTAATCGTTGTTTTGATGATTATTTTGCTGTGCATCTGTTTGGGCTTGGGGGAACCGATCCCACGGCCATGTAGCATCAAAGGCGTTACCAGCTTAAGCTGGTTGTAAGGAGCCTGCGAGGTCTTGTCTTTTTGAGAGAGACATTTCTCCAGCACTGCATTGTTAACACGGGCTCCAAATGAAAGCCACATGATGTTTCGCTGCACAGCAACATGAAACCCTCGGCCTCAATCAGTTTTACTGGATGCAGAGTGAACTGATGGATTAACCGTCAGACTCATCATATGAATGGTCCTTGCTATCGAGATACTTCAGATCAATGAGTTGAGATCCCTTTTTAATTTAACCTTTTATTTAACGAGGCAAGTCAGTTATGAACAAATTCTTATTTACAATGACGGCCTACCCCGACCAAACCCTCCCTTATCCCGGACAACGCTGGGCCAATTGTGCGCCGCCCTATGGCACTCCCGATCGCGGCCGGTTGTGATACAGCCCGGGATCGAACCAGGGTTTGTAGTGATGCCTCTAGCACTGAGATACAGTGCCTTAGACTGCTGCACCTCTCGTGAGCCTATTAATCTATACAACTCAGAAATATACCGTGTTGGAACGGATGGAATGGGGACATTTATAGGACTGAAGTTGATCCCTGTCCAATAGAAAGGTTATCCCACTTCCCTCCATGTTTTCTTTGAAACATGCTTTAGGAAGTGAAAAAGCAGTGTATGCATTCAGAACCATTAGTGTAATGGGATTCCCAGCCTGGTGAGGTGTTAAGTCTAGTCTGGGAGGAGGACAGACAGAGCGTACAGAGACAGAATGTGTGTCCCAAATGACACCCTTTTTCCTTATACATTGCTCCCTATGGGCCCTGGTGAAAACTAGTGCACTGTATAGGGAATAGGGTGCCATTTGGGATTAAGTCGTTTCATTGGCGCATCAGCATGTTACTCACCACCTGCTCATTTGACCACCTCACTGCTTTCAGAACCAGCAGGTGTGTTTTTAAGTCTTTAGGGGTAGCCGGTGCATCTCGTCCTTTGCTCTGCCGCATGCAGAAAGCCTATTTACTGTTGAATTGAATGTTGTCCAGAGTAATGTTATTTAGGAGTAGTTCATGTAACCTTGATAAGCTCCTCCTGTTTGTGTGCAAGTGATCACCAGCAGACTGGGAAAGCTGCTGAGCTGGAGCAGAGTAACGGCTTAAGGTCTGTTAAGGTTTCACGTTTGAAATGTCAGTGTTTTTGACAAGCACCACCCTTTTCTCCTTTTCGTTCCCTCTAATTACTGAGCACAGTTAGCGGTATGCACTGATGTCAAGAGCAAGCAATGAAAGTGAAGCAGAAAGGGAGAAAGAGGAGTAAGTGAGATGTACTAAGAGTGATGGTTGAAATGGAGCAGGGGGGTTACCAAAGATTTATGGGAATGAAACTAAATGTTAACCGAGTATAGCCCAGTTCATGCTAAGAAACTGTCCGAAATCAGAAGCCAAACAGCCAAAGAGGAGGTTCATCTCACTACATTGATTTAAAGACATTTGAACTAGAGGTTGACCGATTAATCGGAATTGCCGATTTAATTACGGCCGATTTCAAGTTTTCATAGCAATTGGAAATCGGTATTTTTCGGCGCCAATTTTTTTTTTTAATACCTTTTAACTTTTTATGGCTGCAGGGGCAGTATTGAGTAGCTTGGATGAAAAGGTGCCCATTGTAAACGGCCAGATCCTCAGTCGCTAATATATGCATATTATTATTATTATTATTAGTATTGGATAGAAGACACTCTAAAGTTTCCAAAACTGTCAAAATATTGTCTGTGAGTATAACAGAACTGATATTGCAGGCGAAACCCTGAGGAAAATCAAAACAGGAAGTGGCTTCTATTTTGAAAACTCCATGTTCCATAGCCTCCCTTTGCTGGGTTTAAAGGGATATGAACCAGATTCCTTTTCCTATCGCTTCCTCAAGGTGTCAAGTCTTCGGACATAGTTTCAGGCTTTTATTTTGAAAAATGAGCCAGAACGATAACATCGCGTCAAGTGGTCACATGAGTTTTGCTCGCGCAACAGAATTTGGACAGCCATTGTTTTCCCCTCTCCTACTGTGAAAGACATTTGCGGTTGAAATATTATCGATTTATATATTTTAAAAACAACCTGAGGATTGATTATAAAAAAACTTTGTCATGTTTCTGTGGACATTATCGAAACTATTTGGAATTTTCGTCTGCGTTGTCGTGACCGTTCTTTCCTGTGGATTTCTGAACATAACACGACAAACAAACGGAGGTATTTTGGATATAAAAATCATCTTTATGGAACAAACGGAACATTTGTTGTGTAACTGGGAGTCTCGTGAGTGAAAACATCCGAAGATCATCAAAGGTAAACGATTAATTTGATTGCTTTTCTGATTTTCGTGACCAAGCTTCCTGATGCTAAGTGTAGTTAATGTTTTGTAGTGCGATCGATAAATTTACATAAACGCTTGGATTGCTATCGCTGAAAGCATAATTTCAAAATCTGACACGACAGGTAGATTAAGGAAAGACTAAGCTGTGTTTTCCTATATTGCACTTGTGATTTCATGAATATAAATATTTGTAGTAATATATTTATTGAATGTAGCGCTATGCTATTCAGCGGGATTGCAGCCATAACAAGTTAACTAGGCAAGTCAGTTAAGAACACATTCTTATTTTCAATGATGGCCTAGGAACGGTGGGTTAACTGCCTTGTTCAGGGGCAGAACGACAGATTTTCACCTTGTCAGCTCGGGGGATACAATCTTGCAACCTTACAGTTAACTAGTCCAACACTATAACCACCTGCCTCTTGTTGCACTCCACAAGGAGAATACGCGAATGCAGTAGGAGCCAAGGTAAGTTGTTAGCTAGCATTAAACTTATCTTATAAAAAAACAATCAATCAATCATAATCACTAGTTAACTACACATGGAAGATATTACTAGTTTATCTAGCGTGTTCTGCGTTGCATATAATCGATGCAACGCTGGGGGATGATTTAACAAAAGCGCATTTGCGAAAAAAGCACAATCGTTGGACGACTGTACCTAACCATAAACACCAATGCCTTTCTTAAAATTAATACACAGAAGTATATATTTTTAAACCTGCTTATTTAGCTAAAAGAAATCCAGGTTAGCAGGCAATATTAACCAGGTGAAATTGTGTCACTTCTCTTGCGTTCATTGCACGCAGAGTTAGGGTATATGCAACAGTTTGGGCATTGCGAACTAATTTGCCAGAATTTTACGTAATTATGACATAACATTGAAGGTTGTGCAATGTAACAAGAATATTTAGACTTAGGGATGCCACCCGTTACATAAAATACCGAATGGTTCCGTATTTCACTGAAATAATAAACGTTTTGTTTTCGAAATGATAGTTTCCGGATTTGACCATAGTAATGACCTAAGGCTCGTATTTCTGTGTGTTATAACTAAGTCTATGATTTGATAGAGCAGTCTGACTGAGCGATGGTAGGCAGCAGCAGGCTCGTAAGCATTCATTCAAACAGCACTTTCGTGCATTTTGCCAGCAGCTCTTCGCAAGCACAGCGCTGTTTATGACTTCAAGCCTATCAGCCTAATGGTTGGTGTAACCAATGTGAAATGGCTAGCAAGTTAGCGGTGGTGTGCGCTAATAGCGTTTCAAACGTCACTCGTTCTGAGACTTTGAGTAGTTATTCCCCTTGCGGCTTTTGTGGAGCGATGGGTAACGCTGCTTCGAGTGTGGCTGTTGTCGATGTGTTCCTGGTTCGAGCCCAGGTAGGGGCGAGGAGAGGGACGGAAGCTATACTGTTACACTGGCAATACTATAGTGCCTATAAGAACATCCAATAGTCAAAGGTATATGAAATACAAATGGTATAGAGATAAATAGTCCTATAATAACTACAACCTAAAACCTCTTACCTTGGAATATTGAAGTCTCATGTTAAAAGGAACCACCAACTTTCATATGTTCTCATGTTCTGAGCAAGGAACTCAAACGTTAGCTTTTTTACATGGCACATATTGCACTTACTTCTCCTACACTTTGTTTTTGCATTATTTAAACCAAATGGAACATGTTTCATTATTTATTTGAGGTTAAATTGATTTTATTGATGTATTATATTAAGTTTAAAATAAGTATTCATTCAGTATTGTTGTAATTGTCATTTATTACAAATACATTTTTTTTAAATTGGCCGATTTTAATCGGTTTCTGCTTTTTTTGGTCCTCCAATTATCGCTATTGAAAAATCATAATCGGTCGACCTCTAATTTGAACAGAACTGCTGTACTCTAACTCGTCTTGAGATTATACCCCCCCTGTAGATTCACTCCCTCCTCAACCACCCTGGCCCCTCTGAGAGAAGCTTCTGGAAGAAGAGGGACATCCCCCACCATATGTCTCATTTTATCCCCTCCCAGCTCTGCTAGTGACAGGTGTTCACTCTACAGCCAACATGTTCTTTTAGATGCATAGAAGCCTTCTGAACATATACAGTAAGAAATAACTGTCTTTAGGGCCTTTGCCAGAACATTCTTACAAGGCTGTCAGTTCTCACTTTATGAATGCCTTGTCTCCATATCTTCACCCCAGTTGACCCTCCCAGTGTGAGTCTGAAGGAGTGTCTGAGAGGGAGTTCTCCAGCCTCTTTGTTGTGGTGACATAGCATTTAGTGCTGAGGTGCGGGGTTGGGATTTGCCAGTAGGGTGGAGAAGAGAGATGTTCATAATGTATAGTGTAATTACTCTCTCTAATTACTGGAGGAGATCTACAACATATCATAGCAACATGTCCCATTACACTGTCTAAAAGACTAGTGGTGTTCCTGCCCCACTGTCTCTGACTGTTAGGAGGTGCAACTGTTATTAACGCCATCAATCCAGGTTTTATATTGGTGTTAGAACCAATATAAATCAGCCAATTCCATGGTTAAGAACAACAGGCTTATGTAATAGCTAAATGGCAATTATTGCAGTGTCTGTTTGAATGCTTGCATGTTTCATGCTGACTATGTCAGTGTTTTTAGATGGTTTCTGGAGGAGACTCTGTTGGGGGGAAACAAAGCAAAACAACTCTACTCTAGTGGCTTACTGGCCTCCCCAGGCCTATTCCACCATCACTTTTTTTATTTCAAAGCTAAAAGCCCGGCCAAACTAAATATCTGCCCTGGCCACAAAGCTAGGAATATTTCAGAGAAGGAAAGCGAAGGGGTTTATGTAAGTTCAGGGATAGGGAAAACAGATTGCATGTCTTTTGTGGCCAGTTAGTTGCCAGTTATTAGGGATGGATATACCACACTGCACCGGAATAGTAAGTCATAATCGAAAAGGGAAAGGGGGATACCTAGTCAGATGTACAACTGAATGCATTCAACTGAAATGTTTCTTCCACATATACTGGGGGTTGTTGTTTGTAGATTTGCCAAAGTGGTAGAAATGGGGGGCCAGTCAAGGTTATTGTTCTGTTCAAGTCCTGTACCCCGAATACAAAGAATGTTATTGCAAGATTTACTGTTGTGTATGAGTGCATGCTCTCTCTCACACACACACACACACACACACACACACACACACACACACACACAGTGGCCTGCAGGTGTGACCTACCGTCCTGGTTTCCTTTACCCCTGGCTCAGAGGTGATGCAGTACAGTAGGTTCTATCCATGTTGTGTTTTACTTTCCAGCCACCCACTGTGGGTGTTCCGTGTTCCCTTGTCTCTCTTCCCCTTCCCGTTTAGTTTCCTTTTTGAAGTGATACCCATGAGTCGCTTTGGCCTTTAAAGCCAAACTTGCTGTCCTAGAATTCTCTCTTAATTGGACTGCCATTGGGCTTCATGACGTTTAGTTTGTGGAGGCGCCCATGGGAAATCAGAATCCGAGACGGGGGTGAGGCCATTCTTCACCCTCCCATGCTTCCTTTCTTCTCTCCTTAAGGACACTGATGAAGAGAGGGAGGGAAATGAAGCGTTCCTAAAGACGTGTCCCAACTTTGATCTTTAAATTGCAGTCATTACATGTCATAATACAGCGTGTAAATTCATTTTCCATACCATTGTTAAAGTGAAATATGTCTGTCACATTTCACTTTGATGTCATAATTCTATTATTATGATGATGTATGGTCAATATACTTGTTTAATTGCTATCCTTATACTAATGGATGCCAACCCGTCCTATGTATTTCCCACCTTCCAAATGTAGGAAATCCGTTCCACTAACAGCCAGTCCTCTGTGGATGCCAGTGAAAAGAGAGATTGGGGCTGGCTTTAGGGTTTACACTTGGGGTTACAGGCCAAGGTTGTTGTGATTTGTGTTGGCATTGTGTTAACGTAGGGATTGGGAGTCAAGCCTCCTCGACAGTAACAGGAGCTTGAGTTCCTCTAGGAGCCATGGCCTACTTTTGGCTGTGCCCTTGGGTGAAATGTGGACAGCTGTAGTACTTTAGGATGCCAGCCGAAGGAGAGTTGGAATAATTGCTCCAGTATGTATGTGAGCTGAGTCACTGACTACATCCTAACCACTACAGCTGTTTCCTTTTTGGTGTTAAAATAATGTTCAAAGGCTATATGGCTAAGTATTTATGGTAAAAATGCAGCACACAGGTCGGGCGGCAGGCACTATTAGGTACTAGTTCTTGCAGGGATTGCTGTGCGGTATCATTTTGGAAAGTAAATACAATTCAAGTTTAATATTCAGCGGGGGCGATGCATGGAGGGAAAACAGACACAAGTGCAGAACGGCTGCTTAAAGATTCATTATCCATGTGAGGTGAGAAGGGTAGAGGGACACCTAAAGCTAAACATATAGCCCACACACACACACCCGTGCAAAGACACATTGCCTCCCGCTATGTTGTTTCTCTTTTTGATTGACTCCACCCCCACAGCAGTGTGCCTTTTCCCTCCAACACAAAGGATCGCAGGAAGAGCAGATTGGGTCAGGTTTCCTCTCTGCTCCCTTCTGCCGTGTCGGCCTTTCCCTCTTTCTCTCCGAGGGGGTGTTGGTCCTTATATTTTTTGTTTTGTTTTTTTCCTCTGAGGTGGGGGATTGGACTGGATCCAAACTCACTCATCAATTTAAATTCTGTTCCACAATCAATGCAAAATGACAAGAATTTAGCTCTATTCCCATGCGTAGTTGTGGTATGATAATATGTATTTATTGTTTGGGGCCCCAACTCAAGGTCTCAGTGATAATTGCATTCACAGGCATGGTGGAGATCTCTGCCTCTCAACAACCCCTCCCAGCCATCTCCCTAATTAGCAGCACTCTTGTCATTTCAGAATTTCAAAGGCTGAAACACTTTAGCAGTTAATTGATTTGGACAAAACTATACAAGAAAATCTCATATGCTGCTCCATCATGATACCTTATATATACAAAAGTATGTGGACATGCCTTCAAGTTAGTGGATTCTGCTTTTTCAGCCATACCCATTGTTGACAGGTGTATAAAATCGGGCACACACCAATGCAGTCTCCATAGGAAAACATTGGCAGTAGAATGGCCTTACTGAAGAGCTCAGTGACTTTCAACGTGGCACCGTCATAGGATGCCACCTTTCAAATTTCTGCCCTGCTAGAGCTTCCCCAGTCGACTGAACGTGCTGTTATTGTGAAGTGGAAACGTTTAGAGCAATAATGGCTCAGCTGTAAAGTGGTAAGCTCACAGAACAAGCTCACAGAATTGGACCGCCAAGTGCTGAAGCGAGTAGCGCGTAAAAATCGTCTGTCCTTGGTTGCAACCCTCACTACTGAGTTCCAAACTGCCTCTGAAAGCAGAGTAAGAGCAATAACTGTTCTTTGGAAGCTTCATGAAATGGCCGAGCAGCTGCACACAAACCTAAGATCACCATGCACAATGCCAAGCGTCGGCTGGAGTGGCGTAAACCTCTCCGCCATTGGACTCTGGAGCAGTGGAAACGCATTCTCTGGAGTGATGAATCGCGCTTCACCATCTGGCAGGCCGACGGACGAATCTGGGTTTGGCGGATGCCAGGAGAAGGCTACCTGCCCGAATGCATATAGTGCCAACTGTAAAGTTTGGTGGAGGAGGAATAATAGTCTGGGGCTGTTTTTCATTGTTCAGGCTAGGCCCCTTAATTCTAGTGAAGGGAAATCTTAATGCTACAACATACAATGACATTGTAGACAATTCTGTGCTTCCAACTTTGTGGCAACAGTTTGGGGAAGGCCCTTTCCTGTTTCAGCATGACAATGCCCCTGTGCACAAAGTGAGGTCCATACAGAAATGGTTTGTCGAGATTGATGTGGAAGAACTTGCCTGACCTGCACAGAGGCCTGACGTCAACCCCATCGAACACCTTTGAGATTTAATTGGAATCGCTCGACATCTGTGCCCGACCTCACTAATGCTCTTGTGGCTGAATGGAAGCAAGTCCCCGCAATGTTGCAACATCTAGTTTTGGAATGAAATGTTCCACATACTTTTGGTCATGTAGTGTATTTGCACACTAGCAGTTCAGCTTAGATTCTTCTGTGAGTGAAAGTTTGGCGGCATAAATCCAATACTGTAGTCCCAATGCAGCAGGACTGGACTGTAGCTTGTCGTGCAGACCTGTATCTCAGTATTTCCTGTTATTCACTAGGCCACTGTGTGCCACTCTTCCTGCTCTAACACTTTCTCAGGCTCTAACAATAGTCTGGCCCCTCACTGCTGGCCCCCCCATAATCCTCTTTACAGCCCCCCTCCCATCTCTTCTCCACTAAGCCTCCTCCATAGGCCAAGCACCCTGCTGTCTTGTCAACATCAACCAATAACTGCGAGGGTTACTGCAAATAATGAGCTGCATTCCATGTTCAGCATTTTCAAAGCCTCTTACATACCCCTGGTCTCATAACTTTTGGAGCGAACTTCAGAGATTTGACTTGACTGAGACTTGTTTATGTTAGTAAATATGTGATTGCAGATCATTTAAAGCCTTAACTCATGTGGTGAAGGTATAGAGGGAAATGGAGGGTAACTGATGCTAGCGTGGCAGTGTGCCACCTCCTTATAGTCCAATGTCTTCAACAAGTTGACCCGGCTGACGCAGACCAAAGCTAACTCCATTCCCTCCTAGTCTAGTTTGTTTTCCCAGAGTCCCTCGTCTTGCTAGGCGACACCTCGTTTGGGCTTCTGCCTCCGTCCTGATGCAATGTGCTTGTCATACTGTTGCTATGGCCTGCTAGTTGAGCAGCTTTGATATCTATCTGAGAATGGAATCCCCACCACACAGAGCAGAGACAACACTACAGGCAATGGAGCACCGCTGAGGGGAAAAGGGAAACACGGTACAGATAAGACCCACCGTAGAGAGCTTCTTTTAATTTAGGCTTTTTATTCCATCTCCACATTCTCCATCTTGTGTTTTATATATTTTTTCCATTCACAGCAGCTCATAATCCACAACTAGCCTCTATTACTTGATGTGGTAGCTGTATGTCCCTCCTATCTGTGATAGAGTATTTTGTGAATGTTCAACACGGACCTGAACATTCTTTCTTACTTCCTGTAGACCTCTGGTCTGTGTCTAGTTTCAGACGGCCTACATGTGTAAGATCACTTTAGCCATAGCACTGCAGCATAGAGTGAGTCTCAAATGGCACCCTATTCCCTATATAGTGCACTACTTTGAACCCCGGGGGTTAGTGCACTACTATGAACCCCGGGGGTTGTGGAGTGTGAGCCGTTTGAAAGGTGTCAAGGATTTAAAATGCTTTTTTGGAAACAAGCACATTTCCCCCTTTTTTAACTCTCCTGTGTTCAGCTGGAGATCCTTTGAGCTTAATTTAAACATTTAATTATTCACCCATTTATGCATTAAATTGACTTTTTTCTTGAATGGAATGGTGACTGACTGCAGATCAAGGCTGAGAACAGGTTGCAGGCTATGGTGGGATGTTAGGGGGGAGACAGAGTATGGGGGCTGCTGGGATTCAGGCCTGGGTGGCTGGCTAACTGACTGGTGGAATCGTTGATGTGCTGTTAATGGTGGGAACTAAAATGGTCCCACTTATGAAGTCCACCCCGCCTCGTCTGCCTTGCCCGTCATCATGACTCTGGCAAATTGCCAACTGTACAAGGGCTGCTCCTCTCATTACAACCCTTACTGAGTGATTTCTGCCCTCGACAAGCGTCAATGTCACTCAAGTTTAGTGAGCATGATGGCTGGAAGCAGTTGGGGGTGGGTGAGAGGGTGTGATACTCCAGAAATCCACATCAAACAAAGCAATTACAGCATGCTGGTACATTGGACTAATGGGTGTTTACAAGTACAGGGAGTCTGCCATCTTAATTACATGCTATTAATTATTAGCCTGACTCACACTGGCCCACTGTAGAGCTTTGGGCATAGGGCGACTGAGGAACAGTTAGGCTGCTGGGTGTTGGACTACAGACTACGCAGGTAAGGTATGAGAAGGTGCTGGCCATACCAGAGCTGTGATTGTGTGTGTTGAGAGACTGGGTGTGCGAAAAGCTGATTTTTCTGGAGTAATGGCGCGACCCCTCGCCAGCTCTCACAATGCCACTCAATATATGCAAAGCCCTCTCTCTCTCTCGACGGACCTTACTAACCACCAATGCTACTCTCCTGCTCTAGAGCTTTATTTCAATAAGGAATATTACTGTTAATACAGTCCCTTCTCACCCCCTGGCTTTACTCCCTTTGTGGGAGGAACACTTTTAAAGGAGTTCTGTATTGTCAGCTGGGCTGCTGGAGTGGCTGTATAGTGGCTGTATCCTGAATAGTCCACAGCTCTCGGCTTAAAGAACCCACAGTCATTCACTCATTCACTTCTAGATGACAGAAGAAATACAAATAATTAAATTACGTCCATTTTTCTATTTTCTTGGCATGACACTGTCATTAATCTTCTTGGATGCTGAGTGTATCCAGGAAGGAGGGAGATGTCTCTAGTGTGATGAGGCAATCTGTCTTAGTAAACACTCAGAGGTTTAATTTAAAAAAGATTGTCTTGGCTAGGGAGAGGAGAGATGTGATGGACAGAGAGGAGAATTAATATGTACAGATTTTAGAAATGGGGTATTCAGACATTCACTGACTAAGACGGCAATTATTCTGGAAACTTTCACTGCAGAGAAATGTCATTGTTACTGCACCACATTAAAGAAGATTTACATCAGTAATGCTTTAATTACACAATGTTTACGTGGTGAAATAAAACAAAACTCATTTTTATTTTAATGAGGGTGCATTTTTGCAGCACAGGAGCTCTGCTATTTAATGAGTCCACCCATTAGTGTTTTTTAGATTCTGTATGCTCGTGTACATTTTAATTTTAAGTACAAGCAGCTAGTCCATGATACATACATTTGTCTTACTTATGTCGCATCAACAAACGTATGAATACTCAAACTTCCTCCTGTTAAACATTTTTATAATCCAGGAAACATTTAGAATAATAGATGTCCCATGGCTTTTAGACTGGGGAATCATTAACACATTGCTAGGGAACTGTGACCAGGATATCCTGCTTTATTTTTACTCCTGTAAAGAGGAGCTGTGTGCCGCTCTACTCTGCTCGCCATAGGCTAATGGAACACGCCACTGCAGCAATTAAGCGGGTATTTGGAATTAATCAAATAAACCCCCAGTCCTGATGCCTACTCTACTCTGAGCCACCGATTTTCCCACAGATTACATTAATAGATGTGTGGCCATAATGGAACAGGCTTCACATAGGCAACACTGATCAGGAAATAAGCCATGAGCTGTACAACCCTTACGGCTTTTCTGACTTGCCGCAGTTTATTATCAACCAGCATGAGGCGTAGTTAGTTTTTGTTGGTTAAGATACAAAAAAGTATTTAGGGTTTAGAGTTTTTGATATGACTAATGTAATGTACTTCCGGTGCCAACAGAGATGGCCGCCTCGCTTCGCGTTCCTAGGAAATTATGCATTTTTTAAAATTTTTATGTGTTCTTACAACGTTACCCCAGAAAATCTTAGGTTTTATTACAAACAGTCGGGAGGAACTATTGGATATAAGAGCAACGTCAACTCCCCAACATTACGAACAGGAATATGACTCTCCCGAAGCGGATCCTGTGTTTTGTCTTCCACCCAGGACAATGGATCGGATCCCAGCCGGCGACCCAAAACAACGGCGCCGTAGAAGGGGCAGACGGAGCGGTCTTCTGGTCAGGCTCCGTAGACGGGCACATCGCGCACCGCTCCCGAGGTATACTACTCACCGATGTCCAGTCTCTTGACAACAAGGTAGACGAAATCCGAGCAAGGGTAGCATTCCAGAGAGACATCAGAGACTAACGTTATTTGTTTCACGGAATATTGGCTCACTCGAGACACGCTATCTGAGTCGGTACAGCCACCTGGTTTCTTCACGCATCACGCAGACAGAAACAAGCATCTCTCTGGTAAGAAGGGCAGGGGTGTATGCCTTATGATTAACGAGACGTGGTGTGATCATAACAACATACAGGAACTCAAGTCCTTTTGTTCACCTGACTTAGAATTCCTCACAATGAAATGTCGACCGCATTATCTACCAAGAGAATTCTCTTCGATCATAATCACAGTCGTATATTCTCCCCCCCCCCCCCCCCCCTCCTCCAAGCAGAAACATTGACGGCCCTGAAAGAACTTCCTTGGACTCTATGTAAACTGGAAACTACTTATCCTGAGGCTGCATTATTGTAGCTGGGGATTTTAACAAGGCTAATCTGAAAACAAGGCTCCCCAAATTCTATCAGCATATTGATTGTGCTACCAGGGCTGGCAAAACCCTAGACCATTGTTACTCTAACTTCCGCGATGCATATAAGGCCCTCCCCCGCCCTCCCTTTGGAAAAGCTGACCACGACTCCATTTTGTTGCTTCCAGCCTATAGACAGAAACTAAAACAGGAAGCTCCCGTGCTCAGGTCTGTTTAATGCTGGTCTGACCAATCGGATTCCACGCTTCAAGATTGCTTCGATCAAGTGGATTGGGATATGTTCCGCATTGCGGCGAACAACAACACTGAAGAATACGCTGATTCGGTGAGCAAGTTTATTAGCAAGTGTGTTGGTGATGTTGTACCCACAGCGTCTATTAAAACATTCCCCAACCAGAAACCGTGGATTGATGGCAGCATTCGCGCAAAACTGAAAGTGCGAACCACTGCTTTTAATCAGGGCAAGGTGACCGGAAACATGACCGAATACAAACAGTGTAGCTATTCCCTCCGCAAGGCAACCAAACTAGCTAAGCGTCAGTATAGAGACAAAGTGGAGTCGCAATTCAACGGCTCAGACACGAGAGGTATGTGGCAGGGTCTACAGTCAATCACGGACTACAAAAGAAAAACCAGCCCCGTCGCGGACCACGATGTCTTGCTCCCAGACAGACTAAACAACTTTTTTGCTTGCTTTGAGGACAATACAGTGTCACTGACACGGCACGCTACCAAAACCTGCGGGCTCTCCTTCACTGTAGCCAACGTGAGTAAAACATTTAAACGTGTTAACCCCCGCAGGGCTGCAGGGCCAGACGGCATCCCAGGCCGCGTCCTCAGAGCATGCACAGACCAGCTGGCTGGTGTGTTTACAGACATATTCAATCAATCCTTATCCCAGTCTGCTGTTCCCACATGTGTCACGAGGGCCACCATTGTTCCTGTTCCCAAGAAAGCTAAGGTAACTGAGCTAAATGACTACCGCCCTGTAGCACTCACGTCCGTCATCATGAAGTGCTTTGAGAGACTAGTCAAGGACCATATCACCTCCACCCTACCTGACACACTAGACCCACTCCAATTTGCTTACCGCCCCAATAGATCCACAGACGACGCAATCGCCATCACACTGCACACTGCCCTAACCCACCAGGTATTCCTCTTGTCCAATATAAGAATGCTGTTCATCGATTACAGCTCAGCATTTGACCCCATAGTACCCTCCAAACTCGTCATTAAGCTCGAGATCCTGGGTATCGACCCAGCCCTGTGCAACTGGGTCTGCCCCCAGGTGGTGAGGGTAGGTAACAACATCTCCACCCTGCTGATCCTCAACACTGGGTCTCCACAAGGGTGCGTTCTCAGCCCTCTCCTGTATTCCCTGTTCACTTACGACTGCGTGGCCATGCACGCCTCCAACTCAATCATCACGTTTGCAGACGACACTACAGTGGTAGGCTTGATTACCAAAAACAAGACGGCCTACAGGGAGGAGGTGAGGGCCCTCGGAGTGTAGTGTCAGGAAAATAACATCACACTCAATGTCAACAAAACAAAGGAGATGATCGTGGACTTCAGGAAACAGCAGAGGGAGCAGCCCCCTATCTACATTGACGGGACAGTAGTGGAGAGGGTGGAAAGTTTTAAGTTCCTTGGCGTACACATCACGGACAAACTGAAATGGTCCACCCACACAGACAGAGTGGTGAAGAAGGCGTGGTGAAGAAATTTGGCTTGTCACCAAAAGCACTCACAAACTTCTACAGATGCACAATCGAGAGCATCCTGTCGGGCTGTATCACCGCCTGGTACGGCAACTGCTCCGCCCATAACCGTAAGGCTCTCCAGAGGGTAGTGAGGTCTGCACAGCGCATCACCGGGTGCAAACTACCTGCCCCCCAGGACACCTACACCACCCGATGTCACAGGAAGGCCAAAAAGTTGCCGTACCAGGCGGTGATATAGCCCGACAGGATGCACTCGATTGTGCATCTGTAGAAGTTTGTGAGTGCTTTTGGTGACAAGACAAACAGCCATCACTAACATTGAGTGGCTGCTGCCAACATACTGACTCAACTCTAGCCACTTTAATAATGGAAACATGTATGTTATCAATCTATCACTAGCCACTTTATATAATGCTTACATACCCTACATTACTCATCTCATATGTATTTTCTGTACGCTATACCATCAACTGCATCTTGCCTTCTTGATGTAATTAAATGCTGTGCTGTGGGAGTGATGGACAGACCAAGGCTTTTGCATGGACAAGTCAACAATGCCACTTTATATGTTTTCATTACTCATCTCATATGTATATACTGTACTCTATACCATCTACTGCATCTTGCCTATGCCGTTCAGGCATCACTCATTCATATATTTTTATGTACATATTCATATTCATTCCTTTACGTGTGTGTGTGTGTGTGTGTGTGTGTGTGTGTATAAGGTAGTTGTTGTGAAATTGTTAGGTTATATTACTTGTTAGACATCACTGAATGGTCGGAACTAGAAGCACAAGCATTTCGCTACACTCGCATTAACATCTGCTAACCATGTGTATGTGACAAATACATTTGATTTGACGTAAGCGGTCTTCTCACACAAGTACTGTGTCAGCTGATACCCTGAGTCATTTTTGATCTTACTGGAGAACCATCTTATCCTGTCAGTGTTTTCTATTGGTCACGTAAAGATTGTCTGTTATCTGCTGTAGCCTTCCCGTTTCCAAATATGTCATCACATGACATTGTTGTATGACAACTCACTCTGTGTTAAAGCTATTGCTTATCCTTGTTAGTTCCATAGAATCAAGACTGAGCCCTAGAATGAAATATGGAGTGTACAACAGGCTCTTATCAGAGGAGGTGCATCTGCAGAAGATGGATGTTGCTAGGGACCTAGCTGTGCTGTGGGAGTGATGGACAGACCAAGGCTTTTACATGGACAAGTCAACTCATGCTGCTCACTGGCATTCACAAGATCTGAGGAAGCATGAGAGAGTGGGTTGGGAATTCATTAGTCTTGAGTTCAAGGAGGGAAAACAAAATGGATGAGACTTGGATGTGAAGATACACTGAGTGTACAGAATATTAGGAACACCCTCTTTTTTGCCTTCCGAACAGCCTCAATTCTTTGGGGCATGGACTCTACAAGGTGACTCTAATGCTTCCTACATTTGTGTCAAGTTTGCTGGATGTCCTTTGGATGGTGGGCCATTCTTGATACACACGGGGAACCGTTGAGCGCAAAAAACCCAGTTGCGTTGCAGTTCTTGACACACACAAACTGGTGCGCCTGGCACCTACGCCCATACCCTGTTCACCCTGTAAATGGCACACATACACAATCTCAATTGTCTCAAGGCTTAAACATCTCTTCCCCTTTATCCACACTGATTGGAAGTGGATTTAACAGGTGACATCAGAAAGGGATCATAGCGTTCAATGGATTCACCTGGTCAGACTGCTCTTTCCTTGACAATCATTCCTAATGTTTTATACACTCCGTGTATATGAAGATCTTGAGGGAGTGAGAAAGACATTGAGTCATTCTGAGACGAGGGCCCTGTTTTGAAGGAGCAATTAGCACTGATTTTGGTGTCCAGAGCGAAACACTGGAAGGGAATCAATTAAATAAAACATTACATTAAGATGTCCCTTTTTTCCACTGTACTTCCGTCCCAGCCCTGGGATTGGTCGGTTTAGTTGTTTGTCTTTGTTGTGTGATGTATAAAATTCGCTGACTGATTCTTTAAATGAAACAGTCAGGCAATTCAGAGTGTTTGTGAGCTCATTAAAATAAATGGTGGCATTGAGCAGTTTGTTTTGTGCTGGGGGATGCCGTCGATTTAGAGAAGCGAGAGAGGTAGCCATGATGGACAGGAAAAAAGCCAAACAAGTGTACCACACAGGGATGGCAGTCCGATCTGGGCTGAACCGGTCCATGCCGCTCCATTTGTTGCTCACTTGGCTGGACCACCCAGAGTAATCCGGTGGGTTACACAAGTGAACATTGTATCCCTCTGGGGGAAAAATCTTATAACAAAACTGCTTTTCAGCTTTCATACGTGCCAGAAACAAAAGGAGAGCACAACAAATGGCTGAATATGACATTTTGATACCTAATTGCTGCCCCGGCCTTTGTATTAATGCCAGCGGATCTATCTAGCAGGACGAGGTAGAGTGGTGTGACAGACAGGAGCTCTTTGTTGGGTTTGACTGTGGTACGACTGAATACAGACCGACGAACACCATGCGGTTTAGACCAACACTATGCGGTTTAGATGGTTTGGAACCATCGTTGCACAGCACACACTTCCCCTGGTGGAGGATGTTGATGGAGGTTTCAGAAACACCCCAAAAAATATCCAGCCTTGGTCATAGAATCACAGACTCTATATGTAAATTATAGGATCTCTTTGGCCATAGAGAACAACAGATGAATGTTTAGAGGGCTATTGCGGTTCCCCTCCCTTTTAGCCTTGTGAATGTGAACTCACCCCGTGAGAGGCTGGGGGAGTGTTATGTGTTTTTAAGGGGAGGAGTGATATGAAGTAGCTTAGAATGGAAGGAAATGTGCCAGTCCCTGTAGAACAGGAGTGACACGTAGAAGCAAAGAGCAGACTGTGTGGTCTGCTTGTGGTAGGTTTTCTGTCACAAATTATAAATATTATTTGAGCTAACCCATTCCAACCCGGCAATTGCAGTTGTGCAGGAGGACAAATGAGCAAATTGGGAGAGCTTGAACAGTTGCTATGTGTTGTCTAACAAAATTGAATTACCACACAAACAGAATGGATCAGGAGGTGGTCTAGAAGCCTCTAATTTGACCTTTTGGTTTGCCAAACGAGAACATTTGCCTACTGTTTATGTCTCAAAGCTCTTAGCTTGAATGTCCGCTAGACTGTTTGTTTTTGTCGATTTTTACCGTTTGGTTCTCCAGCTGGTTCCAAGCAAAAGACACGTAGACAGAGTGCCATGTTACGCGGAATTGAATAACACACAGTTAACTGTGTTTCAGCAGCCCAGTATAATGGAAAGGAGAGCTTGTGCAAATTTCATAGCGTTTTTCTCCCCTCTGTCAAGACATGCGGCTTATTCCCTCTCTCTCTGTTACTATCATCAGCATGACTGTCTTCAGTCCCCAGTGAGAAGGCCAAACTACAGCATGAATATCTATGGATGGAGGCAGTTTGAATCAACCAGTTTCCAAATTCAGTATTTTTTACACATAGTTATGCAATGTGGTAGCAAGACTATTTGCTTGGCAGACCACTGCTTCCAGGTTGGGTTTCTGGCAGCAGCCTGCTGGTGGCAGTGTGAAAGTGAGGCTGAGATGTATGCAGCCTTATGTTTTGAAAGGTCAAACCCTGAAGCCCAATAACGACCAAATGACTGCAGACAAATAAGGAAATGAAGAGGGATATTGTGCTGATAAAGAACAGGCTTATAATTGTAGTGTGATTAGATTGACATGATTACAGGGCATGACACACAGATCCTATTAAATTGTTATATTTAATTCCATTACTTACACCTCCTAGTTCTACTGTAGCCCTGGGTTACATAAAGACTCAAGCCTTTACAGCCTGTTCTTCTGTCTGCAGTGATCTCAACACAGCTTTTGTGTGACTGTACAACACTGTCGCCATGTTTCACCACCGCGAGGCAATAATGTGAGCAGGTTGGCTGTGTGTATTGATGTCGGTTTCACTTGTGTCTGGCATTTCATCCTGTTCCTGTTTCTATGCATTAGCCCGAGTGCCACTCAAAGGCCATGGGGAACAGGGCACGAAACGGTGAGCTCGCCCAATCCTGTTAATGTGGAACAGCATTTAATTAGATCCGCTCGACGTGGTAGACGGGACGGCCCGGGTGTTTGTAGAGTAACATCTCACTGGAACAGTGCAGAAAAAGCAATGAACATTGTGCATATAATTTTTTGTCTGATTTGCAGAAAGTACAGACCGTGACGAAATAGGTATAAATCTGAAATGGGCTTTATCTGCTGCTTAGCGTCTCCGATTGGTCCTTTTGATCTGTGCTGATGGAAGAAAGGGATGGTCTATGTGGGCCAGGGCGTCTAGGCTATGGGTTACAGACGTGTAAGTGGATTACACAGTTCAGGCCAGCTGTGGTGGGCAGTTGAGTGGGTTTCTTGTTCGTTTGAACTCCACAACAAAGCACCTCTATGTAGGGGAAACCCCTTGCTGAGAACTGGGTGGGTGGGTATTACATAAATGACCCTTTCTGAGGTCTGATAGTGGAGGGTGAACCTGTCTGAAGCTAAAATACTTTCTCTCAGGCCTCTGTTAATCCAACTGAAGTTACAGACTGTGTGGGTGTAGTAGAGATACTTTAGCTAATCATACATGAACTCATCCATGGTTTTCTGTCATATAACTATGTTTTTTATGTGTTTTGATAAAGGGATGTGGGACCTGGCTGGGGAGACAATAGAGCTGGTTGGTTGAGATGGTAGTGTTTTCTCTCCACAGTCTTATGTGTGTGACTCACAGTCCAATTTGCCGCACCATGAAAAATGTAACATAAATGCACATTGCACCGTGCTCTCCACACTCCCCCTAACCGTTTCACTCTGGATAGTACGAAGGCATTTACATTTGGTGTGACTGGCTATTGTGGAACCTTTTTCAGTCCTTCACCTCCTCCCATCTCCCCTCTCTCTCCCTCCCTCCCTTGGTCTTGGTGCATGTCATTACACAGCATGACAGTGCATCATTAGAAAAGGAGGGAAAGGTGGCATAAGGAATGAGAGATAAAAGAGAGCGTGGTTTCCATCTCTATCTATGCTGGTTAAGCTTCAGGTGGTGCGGCGGTCCACTCGGGCTCCTTGGAAACCAAGGGAGAGGGGTGAATGCTGTAATGTGACAAAACAGATTGATTCTCATCAGAAATCTCCCGTCGGCTCTAGATCCCTGCACAGATTTGCACTGAAACACTTGCTCTGGCTGGGTTTTCTGCTCCAAGCATATTTCAACGGGTGATTAAGTATCATACTGTTATGAATTAGCCACGTTTTTTGTTAGTCGGTGTACTATTCTAGAGACATTGTAGATGCTCTTATTGTTTTGAAATTGGAGTATTGATTTCCCCTATTAACGTTCTTTGAATAATTGAAGAGATTCGATATTGTTGGATTACCATCTGGTGGCATGCTGATTATAGCTAGTCACAGTCACCTCTAGACTAATGGGGGGGGATAAGTGCACTGCTGTAAGCTACCTCAACGTCTCTCTCATACGGGGACACACACACGCCACAATAGCTCCCTTTAAACACTCCTGGGTTGCCTTGATTTCTTTTCTCCATTCAGACTAAATGGTTCTGGTGTTGCTAGCAACGGTGAGAGGGCGAGCAGGTGGGATGGAGTGGGGCTGGGGAGCTGGTGGTAACCACTCCAGAGAAAGTGAGAGAGAGTGGTAAGCTGGAGTGGACTGCAGGGCGGGCGGAGAGGAAAGGGTGCTGGCTGCCTGGGAATGAGGGAGAGAGAGAGTGGCCCTGCTCCTGCAGATTCAGAACAGCACTGCCTTTTGTGTCTCCCTTTTTCTGACAGTTATTTATAAACCCAGTAAACCCTCATCACATTCCAGCCTGCCACAGATGCAGCCAGAGTAGAGCTGCACCTCGCACATGTGTGTTCTCTTTGTCTCTCACTATAGCTCTGGGGAATTTAGTTTTATCTGAAACAACATTACTCAGGGCCATTCAATGGTGGTTTTACTGACCTTTGCTAAAACCAGAGGCAATTCGGCAAATTACATTTTTATACATTGTGAGCTAATTGTCATCTTTCTCGTAAAGTTGGCAGGCTATGGCATTTAACTTTGACCCTTGCTATTGGTTTATACTGTTTTAATTTTGTCCTAGCTGTTGTGTTTTTATGAGCTATGCTTGTGGTCTTCTGGTGACTCATATTTGGGAGTTTCTTCCTCGCTTGGCAACAGGGTCTTAAGTTTAATGTTAACGTATTACTTCAATTGAGTGCTCAGTGTGGTTCTCTCCCTCCCTTTCTTTCCGTCTGTCTCTGTCTCTCTGAGACTCCTTTATCTCAGACTTCTCTGGCCAGCCAGGGTTTAAGCCCACAATGGTTCAATCATGCATTCTGCTCTTTTTTTATTGGATATTCAACTTAGCCTAAATGGGATCGTTCTTAAGAAATGTGTGGAAAGCCTATTGGGGCAGTTAAGTTCCCACACATTTCTGTATAGTGGCAAAACTGGCTTGTCATCAAAACAGTCACAATCAAACAAAGTTGGCTATTCTATTTGAGCTGCCAGTCAGGTAAGGGCAGTCAGTTTGGTCTGTTTATTTTCTGGCCATACTCTCCTCCCTCCAGCCCCTTCTCTCTCTGTTTGCTGGCTCCAGTTGTAAGCTAGTTTACTGTAGCAGTACAGTGGAGGAAGTTCTGGAGCAGGTCCAACTGCTAAAGGACTCCACTTCCCCACCCCTCTAACCAGGTTCTGCTCTCTCGCTCCACAGATCACATGAGGTCACTAAGGTACTACAGGACAGGATGTGAACAAAAATGAGTGTGGTTATGAGTTTGTTTGCTTGTGTTTCACTGTTCGAACTTAATGGAAGGACGATGAAAGTGCAAAGGGAAACTGCAGCAAACAACTCTGTGGCCAGTTCATTAACATCTGCAAACAAACTTGAAAAGTTAAGCCCCCAACAGTCCTCGTTCCAACTCTCATATCACTCCCCCTCTCTTCTTTTTGAGGGGGAAAAAGGACTGTGGTTCTTTGGACCATGGAGTCACAGTGTGGTTTTTCTCTACCTTCTCGATTATTGGCAGGCTTTGAAAGAGTTCTCTTTTCCTGTAAATGCTAGGCCTGATTACAAATCACTATGAAGCTCGCCTAGCCTAGACCAACTCTTCCCTTCCTCCCATGTGCAGCTTGATATGTTTTAAATAGGCCAGTGATGGAAGAGACGTACTGTCTCTCTGAACCCAGGTTAAAAGCAGGGATGGAAGAGACGTACTGTCTCTCTGAACCCAGGTTAAATGCAGGGATGGAAGAGACGTACTGTCTCTCTGAACCCAGGTTAAAAGCAGGGATGGAAGAGATGTACTGTCTCTCTGAACCCAGGTTAAATGCAGAGATGGAAGAGACGTACTGTCTCTCTGAACCCAGGTTAAATGCAGGGATGGAAGAGACGTACTGTCTCTCTGAACCCAGGTTAAATGCAGGGATGGAAGAGACGTACTGTCTCTCTGAACCCAGGTTAAAAGCAGTGATGGAAGAGACGTACTGTCTCCTTGAACCTAGGTTAAATGCAGGGATGGAAGAGACGTACTGTCTCTCTGAACCCAGGTTAAAAGCAGTGATGGAAGAGACGTACTGTCTCTCTGAACCCAGGTTAAAAACAGTGATGGAAGAGACGTACTGTCTCTCTGAACCCAGGTTAAAAGCAGGGATGGAAGAGACGTACTGTCTCTCTGAACCCAGGTTAAAAGCAGGGATGGAAGAGACGTACTGTCTCTCTGAACCCAGGTTAAATGCAGGGATGGAAGAGACGTACTGTCTCTCTGAACCCAGGTTAAAAGCAGGGATGGAAGAGACGTACTGTCTCTCTGAACCCAGGTTAAAAGCAGGGATGGAAGAGACGTACTGTCTCTCTGAACCCAGGTTAAAAGCAGGGATGGAAACTGGGCCCAAAAATGTGACCCTTTTTTATTTGCACTGAAACATGCAAAAAATCCCTGCTAGGGGGAAATGCAGGTTTTAACTAATTAAACAACAAAGAATATGATCTACATGATCAGTCTCTGTGTGTAAAATAAAAAGTGGTTCATGTGACGCTAACTCAGAGCTAAAAAATGCAAAGAGAGCAATCCAATGTTATAGTCTAGACTTTACAGCAAATGACAATCAAGTCTTGAGAAAAAAAACAATACACTAATATTGCAGTTAGCCATGACAGCCTTTATAATAGAGCACTTGTGACCACACACATCTAAATATTGCACTTGGGAAAAAACATCTTAAGTAGAAATAGAATGAAACAAACAGGCATTCTATTTTTGCTCTATTATAGTGGCCATGATAGTAGACATTGATCAAGTGCACAAGCCTCGTGTGCAAAAAGAACGTTCACTGAGTAAAAAAATTGAATAATGCCCCTCACTCACACCTGTTACTGTCAAGTTCAACACAACAAAAGGAATATATTTGGGCTACACATTATTACATTGTACACTTTCTGCCTGTGGACATCTGTTCTACAAGTGTGCCAGCAGAGAATGATACCCTTTGTTGGCATAATTGATCTCTTTCAGGCAGAGAGTACACCTGACATACCCCTTTTCATCAGCTGACTGAAAAAGTGGCCAATGTGTGTGGTGTTCCTTTCAACTCTATGGTGGCATCCAGTTTAAACCAGGCCCAGCTCCAGCTACACTTAATCCCTGAATCAACTTGTTTAACAAGCAATGCCTCATTTTCACCTAATTCTCTCATTCTGAAAATTAACCACATACTTTAGACAGAAAAATTCAATTCACAGATTAGTAGTTAGTTCATTAGCTAGTTAACATTTCACACAGATTGCCAGGGTCCAGTAAGCAACTAACGCGTTATAACTTGAGGAACGGCAAGGAGTCGTAACCAGTTAATACTATAGCGAATTGGTTAGGTGCTAACGTTAGCGCATATGATGTTGTAACATTAGCTAGCTAACGTTAGATGTCTGACTTTATTAGCTAGCTAATTTTCACACCATAAACTCAATTATTTGATAAATTAAGTTGGCTAATGTTGCTCAACATTTATCTGGCTAGCTAAGGGAGAATTTGATCCAGCTAGCAAGATACTTAACAATGCTAACAAAACTTGTTCCACCACACTTTCTCCCTCACCTCAAACTTTCCAAATGCCAGTTGTTTTTCAGCTCATGAAGTACGCTTCATCACCTTCTCACCCCGTCTCTGTGGCTCTTCGTTATCGTTCAGTGGACGCACAAACTGCCTTTCCACTCTCCCGCTGTCTTTCCAGAGTGCGCGCTGATGATGTAACTAGCGAAATGGTTGTCTCTTCCCTCTTCAGTCCATGCTGCATTCTGTTGTTATGGGAACGATTGGCTGAGCCTTGGATTGTGGCTGAGCCTTGGATAGCCCCCACAAACTTTTCGCATCGGATCTACACGAATCACATAGGTCACCTATTTTGGATTCAAAATGGCGAATTTTGCCGAGAGGTGACTAGTTTGCGTGCCAGGTTAAAACGGGGAAAATCCGCTCATTACAGCCAATTCAATCATGTGTTTTAGACTATTTCGAACAGTAGTTATTACCTGACAGTTATACAGTCTGGTGGTGTTTCAGTAGAGCAGCACAGTGTCTCTGTGGTTTAACTGTGTAATGATCTGCTGCTGTGTGTGGATTGAGAGAAAGGGTGATTTGTAGGCCAGTAAGGACTCATGAGGCAGCTTAGAACTTTACTCCACAGTTCACCACTCTACTCCACCAGTCTTAATACTCTACTGGGGGAATTTGACAAAAAAATTGACAATAAAATAATTCTGAGGTTTTATGTGCAGTTTCGCACCCCTCCCTCCTATTCGTAGATGTAAAGTCTAGCCCAAAGCAGTCATTCAGTGGGTTACCAGAGGCTCTCCTTGGTTTCAACTACCTAGCCTCTCCCACACGGATCATACATGCCTATTGATCTGTATCAATGAGATTTGACTGCTATTGGCTCCAATAACCATGCAGTTAGTTACATGCGGTATTAGACCGAACAACAGACTGGATGGTAGAAATATAATTTTAGGCTGTGTGGATTACATCATCTTGTCTAGCAAACTCCTAAACTGCTGAAAGAAGACATCACAGAAGCCAGGGCTTACCGAGGGCTAGTGACCTCACTCCCTGTCTGTGGGAGACCTCAGATCTGTGCTGTTGGGATGCTGGTGCTGAATTACAAACAGAGAACAAAGCACCACTCACTGTGTGCCTTTCACTCTTTGATGCATGGGAAGCTTGAAGAGGAGGGCTGCTCACTTTACCTCTACACATGGAACGCTCTGCTGAGGACGGCCGATTTAGCTGCTTCTCCCAGCTGTGTTTTGTCCTCTGACTCGCTGTCTTTATCTGTGTGTGCGCGCGCCTGTGTGTCTGGAAAGAGGCCTCAGAAGATGAGGCGTGTACAGGATGGGAAGGTTTTGAAGGAGATTGCTGAGTGGTTATTTAAAAGGTTTTTCTTGTAAAGTTTTCATGTGACGTGGTGGGGCTGCTGGGTCAGAGGGGATGACGGTTTGGGGAGGTAAGTGGCCAGGGGTCTTTTTTGAGGTCATGTTTTTCCTGCTGGGGTATTAACATCCTGACCTTTTGATGCCGCCCTGTCAGTCAGTCAGCCCTTCAGTTGGGGGATGTGACCCTGAACCAGCTCCTCAGCTGTCTGTGGGGCAGACCGACCTTGCTCCCTCCATCTCTCCTAATCTCTCAGGCTTGCTCTCTCTATTTGGCTCACTCTCACACATACACACACAGACATGTACAGACATTCACACCCAGCAGACATACTAACTCTTGTACTGTACACATACACCCTGGTCACACCCACACTTCAGAGCGAACAACCGACTAGCTCTGAAGTATGTTCATATTCCATATATTGCCATTTCAAATTATTTAACAAAAATTAGGTCAAGTAGTTGGAGCAAAAATTCCCCATTTTGTGGTTTGTGTAGGTTTTAAGCCGGAGCGCCAATGAAAGCTGCACCTTTACGTCTCTCTGACCGGCCGCTCTGATTTGAGAACATATTGTCAGAGCAAAGCCGGAAGAAAGGGCAGGCGGGGTAGCAGAGGAGATTCTCTATGTATTGGGGCTGCTGTGACAATGGGGTTGTAAGCTGTCACGGGGCAGGAGGGGGGTTTATTGGTGGGGGTTGCGGGGAGGGGGGTGTAGGTGGGTGTCCAGATGTACAGCTCAGCCGTAAAATCCAGAGCCCTGCGTGCAGCAACATGAAACAGATGTGCCTTTTAATGAGCGTAAGAGGAGAGGAGGAAATGGGTTAATGAATAGAGATCAAGTATCACAATGTAACCCAATGTCACTGTAGGTTTAATCTGGTACCAGGTAATGAAGGAACGGGACTAGCTACAACTCCTCTCCCCAGAGGACAGCACAATTGATGTCATTCCATTTCTGTATAAAATGAAAGGTTGGGAGGCAAAAATGCTGGTGAGCTAGATCTTTTTATTCCATGTTCAGAGGTGGACAGGGCACTTTGGTCGACGTTTCAGCCGAGTGGCCTTTCTCAAGGCCATCCCATTTCATGATGACATGCATTCTGTACTGTGAATGTGAAGTGGGAGTATTGAAGTAGAGGTGAGAAATTGGTCTCATATAAAGCTTTGGATCGCAGTCCGGCATCTGTCAGGCCCAGATGACGTGTGTGTGTGTGTGTGTGTTGACTGTGGTCTTGTAGAGTTGGAGCCAAGTATCTGGGAGCTAGCTACCACTGGTCTATAGTTTATGATGCAGTATAGTCTCATGGCCAGTGTCACTGTGATTTACAACCCTACTCATTGGCCTCAGAACACAATGAAACCTAAAATACACTCTCACTAAAATGCACCATATATCTCCCTGGGAGGTTACAGTGTGTATATAGTCAAAAAAAAAAATATTGGATAATTTCATAACATTGCCTAGGCTCTTTCAGGAGCCTAATAATGTGTTACAAGGACATCAGAAAAGGCTTTATTCTTTTCTAAGGATTAGTTTGGGTTTATTGCAGTAGTAGTGTCCCATTAGAAGTCCAAGCCCAGCACTAACACGTAGGCCTATATAAGACATACATACAATAACTGTTATGTATCACTCAAAGTATAGGAAAGCAGAAATCCTCTGAAGGAGATGGTGGGTGTTTCTCAATATGCATACCCCCGAGCTCCACACTCTCTCATGCTCCAAGTGCATTATCCGAGGACGTTCTCTTGAGAGGACGAGAGTGTGGCGAACAATGGCAACAATGGAGACAACAAGAAATACACACAGCAATGTGTTACTTCAGAATTATCAGCTAGCTAGTTAAATAGGCAAAAGGTATAGTAGTTGTAAAATCTTTGTGGGTAGCGAGCTAACAATTCTTTGTGTCTATCCAGTTAGCCCTATTAACTTACCATTCACTGAACCTTCTTTCTTCTAGCCAGGACAATTGCAATAGAGACGAAACAAGATATACACAATGCAAACATTTTACTTCATAACTATCAGCTAGCTATACATCAAAAATGACCTAAAACAAGTGTTATCCAATGTAGATGTCAATTCTTCGTTGTTAGCTAACAATTATTTGTGGCTATATGGCTAGCTAACAGTAGTAACTGGCCAGTTAACTCTATTGACTTACTAGTGAGCTTGCGACCTACGCACACTACAGTTGGTATTGTAGGCAGGTAACCATGCCAAAACTAACACAGCATGTATTTAGATCATTTGTGCAATTTTTTGCCGTGGTTGCGTCATATTTCTTTGCATACTTTCCTTTGAAGCTTACATCGATGCATGCTTCAAAATATGTACAAACGGAGCATGCAGACGAGAAGTGCCCTACTTGCTCCGTTTTGCATTCTTTGATTTGGACTCATACTCCGACCCTTCTGTGCTCCAATTTGCGTGCTTGGAGCACGGTAGTATACATTTTCAGAAACACCCAGTGTGTTCTGAAAGTTCTACTGTGATAATGTCTGTCTATGTAAAACTGCTGTAGTGTTATCAAAATGAATCCCCTGCGTTGCGATGGGACCTGAAGCTGGAGGAGCACAACCAGTCTGTCTCACTGTCCCAAATGCCACCCTATTCCCTTTATATTGCACTACTTTTGACCAAGGCCATTGTTAAAAGTAGTGCACTAAAAAGGGAATAGGGTGCTATTTGGGATGGACATCTGTCTCTTCCAGGGAATAGGAGGAGGAGTGGGAGTTAAACGTTGGGTCAACCAGGGGTCAAAATAGGGAAGGAGCTGTGTAAATGCACCCCTCCCCCCTCCCTGTGGTACTCAAAGAAGCCAGTTGACCGAAGCCTCCAATCCAGCCTAAACATAGAACTCTTGTCTCACTTTATTTATGTACTTCAATGAATCACAGCTAAAGGTATCCCTCTTGTTAATTCACTAAAACCATATAAAAGCATAGGAGGATTTTATAGGGTTATTCTTAGTGGTTTCTTCACGTGTGTTATAGTAGGCTATGTTATATTGTATTGCTCACTAATGTTTTCTATTTGGATCATCATGGAGGCTTAGCAGGTGCCAGCAAAGGCTTAATGTGGTCTTAACAAGGTGTGTGTGGGCATGTGTTTTCAGGACATGTGGTGCTTCTGTGTGTTTTGAGTTGAGGAGGATGCTGAGGCTGCACTGTCTAGCCGGCCCCGTACCAGGAACCACTCCATAATGTATTAGATTACATTTTTTGCATGAGAGAGTGTGATATGAATTACCTCTGGCAGGCGCCAGGGACAACCAGGAAAAATGTGCCCTGAGGGCAGTTCTCTCTCTCCCAGTGGGTGAGGCAGGCGGGCCATGGTGATGCCAATCTCTAACAGACTGGCGGCCGTGCCCATTGGCCAGACCAGAGTAGGGCCGTTTGGTGCAGAGCCAGAACATCTCACTCTCTCTATATCTGAGAGGCCCAGCAGGCCTTGACTTGATGAGAGGCAGGATGACAGGAGGAAAATCCTCTCTAAAAGCTTAAACTCACCACCAGAGCTTTTATACTGGTCCACACTAAAGTGGTCAGTTTGCAATAGGGCTGTGACAATACCAGTATCGTGGTATTTGTTCCATGGCATAAAAGAAAACACGAAGCAGACCAAACACTTTGGCCCTTTTTAAAAACCTGCTGTATGTAAAATATTGTGTGCGTTAGCTTGGTAAAAAAAAACATAATGGTGTTTGTTTCCAGCATTAGGGCTGTTTTCCTGAAGAAGTTAAATCCACTTCATGTTTTGTTTTCTTGCCACAATACTAACGAGTATCACAGTACTGGTATCTTCCCGGCCATAGTTTGCAGTGAATCTTGTGAACATTGTTTAAGTAAATTCTAATTCTTCCACAGAATTGCAAGCAGTGAACTTTCTACATTTGTGGTCTACACTGGTTTAATAATTGACTCATGGGGTATGCAGGTCTAGGGTGAGAGGTATTTTGGCTTTTACACAGTTCTAAACACCAGCAGGAGTAAAGATTGCACCCCCTGCCTTTGATCTTTGACCCTCCAGTATGTAGGCCTCAGGGGCAACCCACGCTTGTGGAAGACACGATGCTGCAGATAACTATTGAGGACTGTATTTCTACTCCTTTACAATCCCCCTTTTACGCTGCATTCTTCACTAAATAAAAACTTTTACGGTGGTGCCCAGCCATACAGAGTCCGAGTTTGGATTAAGAGCCTGCATTCAGACAGCAGCTTTTTGTCAACACGAGGAGAGGAAGAAACACCCCTCTTACGGTCTCTCCTCTGTCGCTCTCTCTCTCTCCCTTTCCATCCAGCTATTCCCCCTAAGCTCTCTGACATTCTGGCACCTGTTTTCCTCACAAAACCGTTAATTTATCACTGAATTATTAACTAACAGCCCACAATGTGACTGGGGGGTTGCCATGGCAACACACGGAAGCAATTTAGCCCGTGGGTGTGTGTGAGCAAGGAGGTCCACAACAGCAAAATTGTTGGTCGGGCCAATGAATATTGTAAGAGATAAATATGATACAGCAATCACATGCTGCCCTGAAAAGGAGGGGGACTAATGTGCATTACTCTTGTTTATTTCAGGAGTGTTTATCCATCATAACAGAGAAAATATTATACTGTACTGTGGTTCAGGGACCACATTTTTTTTTGTTGTAATGAACTCAGTGGAAAAGAGAGCAAGGCCTGTAATGTTAATCAGTGGTTCTGGCTGGGGAGGGTTTGAGGAGACCGGATTAATCTGTTCTGTTCCACGTCACATGCTCCCTCCTTCGATCCCTCACCCCTGCCTATATAAGCACTAGAACACAGGGCTTCTATCCAATATGCCTCATATTTTACCCGATTCTACTCCATTCCCAGAGAGCCAAAGGCTGAAAGCTCCATGTAGAATGAATAAGCTGCAGACGGTTGAACACTACATCAATGTAAATGAGATCAAGTTGGGATCCAAATGTGGGATGGGATAAATTTCCCATCGTTGAGGACCAAACTCTACAGATTCTCTGCTGTCTAGCTGTCAACTTGGAGAATCTTCTTTTATGCTGTCGCTTTGTGAGAAACATAAAAATCTGTAAGTTATAGTATTGTCCTTTACAAAACAGCCCATGGTTGTGCCCCAAATGACACCCCATTCCCTACAGATCCTGGCCAAAAGTAGTGCACTATATAGGGAATAGAGTGCCATTTGGGACTTAGCTCAGTTCTCCTACCTCCTCTCCTGGTCCTTCCCAGTAAACCTTCATGGCCAGGGCTCAAGCTGCCTGCAGGCAGGCTCTATAGAAATACCCAATAAAAGACGAACGCTTTGGTATGGAGTGGGCTGGACGGACAGACAGACATCCTCTATCTATCAACCTGTTGAAAGGCCACATGAGAGACTACTAGATTTACCTTTATTTAACAAGGCAAGTCAGTTAAGAAAAAATAGAACAAAGAGACTACTATATCTCACAGGTCCTGAGACTGCTGTCTAACAGGCTAGCTTTACTTCAAATACCACCAATGAAGGTTTTATTGACGGAGTGACTGATCATCTGACTACTGGTGTCGTTGCCATCATGGATATTAAATGGGTCAGTGTGGATTCCTCAGCAGTGTTGGAAAACAATCTTGTTCTTGCCCCCCATGGAGACATGTCTTAGTTGAAACTATAAAAACAAAACAAAACGAGAGACATGACTGGTTTACCCTGCCTGTCTGGCCCGCCATGCTCTGATAAATGTGGAACACATTATTGTTTTTTATAGAACTCTCAAACCTACATACCAATCTAACAGAATGCACATGGCAAAAAATTCCTTTTGAAAAGAATGGGGAAGTGAGTTAATTCAGGAGCGTGTTGATAAAGTAAAAAGACATAGCTAATGGGATTAAGGGAATACAGCCTAATTTAGGATTCTGGTTGTTCATTAGTGGAAGAGACATGAGTCTAGAGAGTCTTCTCCCCAGAATGCAAGACTAGATAAAGTACAGGAATGCCCTCTAGACCATGATAAATAAGTTAAAACACAAACTAGCTAGCTACTATCAGATGGTAAATTGTCCTGTAGGTATAGCCTACAGTACTCTGTGAAAGGCCAAGGCTTTGATTCTAGAAATAGCTACTCCGACTCCCTCCTTCCTTTGTAGTGTGTGTTTTTTTAAATGCCCATCCATGTTATTCTTAAGTATTCTATTGAGAGATAAAGAACTTTATTCCTGTTAGTATTCAGCAGGGTGGAGCACATGGACTCCTTTGTACGCTATTGAAATCCCTTTGTAAGTGCCGTGTTTGCTAAAATGGGGCTGCAATGTGAGCGTTTGGCAAGCGCCTCAGGTCTGGCCGCCTGGGCCAGTGAAAGTAGATCTGTGTGGAGTCAGGGCAGGAACAATGAGAGGTGAATAGGGATGATGACTGGAGGAATTTCTTCCACTCCAGCTCTCTCAGCAGGGCTTCTCCTCTCAGCCCAGCACCACTCTCTCTCAGCCCAGCCTCTCTCCACAAGGCTGCATGGGGCTAGGAAGACCATAGGGGTCGGGGAATGGAGAGGAGGAGGGGTCGGGGGAAGAAATGGCAGTGGGGGTTCAGATGGGAGGGAGCGGGTCACAAGTGAAGCAGATGTGTCTGTGAGAGCTTTGGGAACGCCAGTAGGAGCTCTGTTAACTACCCCCCACCCCTTTAAACGCCAAGTGTTCCTACAAACGCGCAGCAGTACAAAGAAGCATGAAAACGATTACCATCCATGACACCAAACATAGATACAGTATTGTATGTGACCAAGATGGACAACTGTGAGAATTCCCTTCTCAGAATGACATACAGACAGTGTGACGTTACTTAGTGCATTCACAAGACTCATCAGTGGATTTAACAAGATCAGTTTTTGACAGGCAGTCGGAGCTTGATCATTATGATGACCTTTTCACCTCGTGCTGAACATCTCCGATGTGAGCGTTATACAGAGCATTGCATTAAGCTACAGGCCTGGCCGTCTGGCTCTGCTATGTCCATACAGGCAGATCTACTGCTCCCTCCTCAGCCTCCATAAGTGTAACCACAGCCATGGGTGATCCTATTAGGGGAGGGGGAGGGAGAGTGTGTGTCCTAAATGGATTGTTAGTATGGATTTCCGGGTCTCTGGGGGGTTGGCTGGGGGTTATTGCCACATTTGATCTAGTCTAGTGTGTTGGTCTGGGTAATGAAAAGGGTTGCCCACCTAAAAACATGCAGGAGGAAGGGAGATGTGTAGCAGACACGTGGACTAATGCTAGGGTCTCTAGACTGGCTATGATTTATGCTGATAAAATTATATGATTGTTTCCGAGAAGTTTTATATGATTCCTCTCATCTTCAGCTGTATCTACGTTTTCTACCATGTTCTTATTTCTTTGGGTCTTGCACAGACTTTCCTACAGTAGATGATTAAAACGTACAGCACAATGGATATTCAATACTTTGATTAAATCATTCCTTCAAGAGTCAAATGAAATCCAGACAAACCACAGAGATCTGGTTTGGAGACAACCATGCATGCATCCCAAATTGCACCCTATCCTCTATATAGTGCACTACTTTTGACCAGAGCCATATGGGCTGTGGTCAAAAGTAGTGCACTATAAAGGGAGTAAGGTGCCATTTGGGACACGGCCCATGTGAAGTAGGTTCGAGATGAGCCCTGACTGGGGAATAAGTTTAGTTTGGACACTGATTTATGAGTGTTTGTGGCTCACGGGGTCACCAGTTCTGTCACCAGTTCTGTTCTATTTTTTTTTAAACTTTAGTTTATTTAGAAAATATTTTATATATATATTACTTAAAACTGCATTGTTGGTTAAGGGCTTGTAAGTTAGCATTTCATACAACACCTGCTGTATTCGGCGCATGTGACAAATGAAATTTGATTTGTTTATTTTCTCTGCAGCTTCTAATACACCCAACTCTGAACAGATGGCTTCAAACATTGACTCTCTGAATGGAGTAAGGTACTAGAGGGAGTGGCTACATTTGGGAAGCTAATATTGAGACCACTATGGCATCACATTCCTCTGTTTTTAGTCCCTAAAGGCAAACCGAGGAGAGAAGGAGTAAAAAGAAGTACAGTCTGTCACTGTGTGCAAGGCAGAACCTCTAGAGATTCTGAACAAATGTTGCTATTGTTTTCAACATTTTCTAACATACCACTCCAAAAAAATGCTGTCCCTCTTGGGAACATCTGCTTTTGTTTTCAAGACTGCAAAAACCTCCCACTGTATAGAAAAGAGGTTCTCCTTTTGGTGTTTAATTTAGGCAGCCTAAGGAAGAATCACCATGAGAACAAGCACAGCAAGGCATCTTGTTTTGCCTCTAAACAGTGACATAAGTATAAATGAATGACTGTTCCATACCTCTTCCAGTATGAATCACCATGTCTCAAGGTGGTGAAATGTATGTAGCTGCCATCAATGAATGAATGTAGGTGATGTAACTGTCATAATTACCAGGCCCATCATCTGCCCTGAAATCATGATAACAGCCCGATGGCTGTCACACACAGCCTAGCCTCCAGGCGAATCTACAGATCTACAGCTGACGTGATTTAGTGTCCTGTGGTGCCCTGAACTGCAGCCAAACCGCCAGGCAGACAAAATTCCGGATCATGCAGTAAATTAGCAGTAGTGAAAGGATCGAGGCTGAATCGGCTCCGAGGTCTCTCTGTTTCTGAGAGGCAATCTCTCTTTCAGCAGTGCTCTCTATGCACCAGGCTCAGACTAGAGCAGGGTGGGGTTGAGAGAGGTTCGGCATTGGTATACACACTAATAGATAGACAGACATATATGTATGCACATTGACATTGTACACTTACTGTACACATCATAGAACAATTATGTATATTTTAGACAAGCTGTATATAAACTCATGAACTCATACTGACCAAAAGGGCCCTACTATGATATATTATGGCAAACATCTCCTAGTATGTTTAGTTGATAACGGTACAGTATTTGAAACGTGCAAATAGACCTAATGATTTGTAAATACAGACTTCCTGTATAGCCCGTCATCCATTGGCCCTATAGCATTTTTAGCTAAATATGATTTGTCTATTTGAAGAGTTTTGCATATATTTTGTTGTGACTTCAAAGTTATGTCCCTAGGGCTGTGGAGGTCACAAAATATTGTCAAGCAAATAACTGTCGGTCTCACGGTAACTGACCGTTAATTAACATAAACACATTTAGTATCTCCTGGCTTCCACACAAGCCACTGATGCAATAAATACATTTATTTTAGATAGGTCTAAAGAAACATAATATGAAAAAAATGTAGTCTATTTCAGAAGAACAGAATAGCATACTCTTGAGTTGTCCTGATATGGCTATGACAAATGGCTGTGGGATACACTAGTTCATTTTACAGACAAGATTTACTTAGAATTCTGTGGCATTATTTTATATTATTTTATAGTCTGAAGAATACAATTGAACAAAGCTGATTTAAAATGGAATGGATATTTTCTCCAAACGATTTGAGGGAGTGCGCACTATTCCGTGTAGAGCGAAAAATTAGGTGCTCCTATATTCATTTAGAGGTATTCATTTAGTTGTTCTATTAACGTTGGGCCATATTTTGATTGTAAGGTTGCATGATATGACTAATGATGATTTAAAAAAAAGCTTGTTTGAACGGCATGAGCTCTGCTTAGTTTTTTTGTGTAGGCTGTACCCACTTCATCAGTCTCTCATTCATAATTTGATAAGCACTTGCTAATACCTAACATTTCCCGGGGCTTCTCCTTTGTGTGGCCGTAATGCACCCTAAAAACGTATATTCCTTCTGCGGCCAGTGGCCGTTGTGCCCTTGGCCCAGAGTGCTGGGTTGTACTCTTCTCCCTCAGTGCTGCCTGCTCCGAAGCACCTCCAACTCGCATGGCTCTCCATCACGTGATCGGGTCTTTGTCACAGGCTACAAGTGAAGACTGACACATCGGGGGCACAACTGCGCGCGTCCTTATCCAATTCTGAGGTGCATATTGAAGATATTGGAAGAACTGTCCACATTTACTTTTCGTCAGCCAACAAGATGAGTAGGCCTAACGAACAGCAAAAGCACTAGCCTATGTCGATTTACTATCCCCTATAGTACAACATTTGAAATAAATATTCCAAACTTAGTCTGGGACAGTTGTAGGATGCAATAGATCCCAAACCACTAGCATCATTTTTTACGCAATGTTGCTGATGCAACAGATCAGAACGTTTTAGCTTAAATGTTGATAAACTATTAGGTTATAACCGTCCGGTCCAGGCAGATTGTGTGTACACCGTCCACTATGTGAGTTTCACAGATGTGACGCGGGACATGTTGGTTACCCTGAGACGGTCCCAGTTAATGCCCTGGCCCCTAACCTCATCAATGTGGCTGGGGCAGATGGAGTTTCCAGAGGACCAAGAGAGAGAGAATGCACCATGCAACCTGTGGTGGAACTTTTGATTGTGGGTGGCCCTGACATGAGGGGTACTACAGTATGGAGGGACTGCCAGACAGACAGCCATACTCCACTACAGAGGACTTGGGTCTTCCACTCCCCAGGACAGGTAGGCACGCTGACCAGAGAGATGCCTGCTCATAGAGGACCTGGTGGGGGTTGAACACTCCTCTTCCAGTTCCACAGTAGAGAGGATGTCCCTCCCTGTACAGTCCCTGTCGAGGGAACCCATACCCTGTAAAACGCCAATCTCTCTGAGCAGCCTGAGCCTCCCTGAATCCGTCTGCACATCAGAACGCTAACTTGGCTCCCGAAGTGAAGTCATTGTTTTTATTAGAAAGAAAAGTTTTTCATCAGCCAGGCCTGGACTGGAACAGGACTGTAACTGAACCCAACTGGAGGCTTCCCCCACTGAGACAGACTGCAGACAGGCCTCACTCCTACATCTATCTCTCCCTTTCACTGAAATTACTAGAGAGACCACAGTGCTAAAATCATTATATGGTACTATGTGCCTATACCAAATTGTCTGGACTGGTGCAGTCCTTGGTGTATTGGCTTGGCTATCTCAAGGTCACTGGTACAATTCTGGCTCAGACTTGCTATCAGACTTTCAAACATCAATATTTCTATGCTTCTCAGATAACTCTCAGGAAATTGACCTCTGACTCTCAGTGCTATTCTTCAGGAGCTAGTCATTTCAAGCAACGCCCATCTTCTTCCCTCTGATATGGAAAGTGAGTTTCCACTGTGTGAGTTTCTTGATGCGCTCTCTGTCGTCGGACTACACCGAACATATACACCTATAAATAGTCCCAGTTTCAAACACTGCATTTGCGGTCATAAAGAGTCTGTTTCCGTTTTTATGCGGTATGTTTTATATTCATATCATGTCACAATATACAGTCACAATAGTCATTATTTACTGAACAATAATATAAACGCAACATGTAAAGTGTTGGCCCCATGTTTCATGAGCTGAAATAAAAGATCCCAGACATTTTCCATATGCACAAAAAGCGTATTTCTCTAAAAATGTTTTACACAAATTAGTTTACATCCCTGGTTGTGAGCATTTCTCCTTTGCCAAATAATCCATCCACCTGACAGATGTGGCATATCAAGAAGCTGATTAAACAACCATATTCAGCAACTTCACACAGCCTGATCAATTATATGCGAAGGAGATGTCGCGCTGCATGAGCGAATGGTGGTCATACCATATACTGACTGGTTTTCTGACCCACACCACTACTTTATCTGTGACCAACAGATGCATATATCAAATAGTATTAGTCACATGCGCCGAATACAACCTTACAGTGAAATGCTTACTTACGAGCCCCTAACCAACAATGCAGTTTTAAAAAATACGGATAAGAAATAAAATAAACAAGTAATTAAAGAGCAGCAGTAAAATAACAATAGCAAGACTATATACAGGGGGGTACCGGTATAGAGTCAATATAAGGGGGCACCGGTTAGTTGAGGTAATATGTACATGTAGGTAGAGTTATTAAAGTGACTATGCATAGACGATAACAACCGAGAATAGCAGCGGTGTAAAAGAGGAGATGGGGGGGGGGGGGCAATGCAAATAATCTGGGTAGCCATTTGATTAGTTGTTCTGGAGTCTTATGGCTTGGGTGTAGAAGTTATTTAGAAGTCTCTTGGACCAAGACATGGTGCTCCGGTACCGTCTCCGGACAGTCTATGACTAGGGTGGCTGGAGTCTTTGAACATTTTTAGGGCCTGGTTAGGGCCTGGTTAGGGCCTGGACACGGCCTGGTATAGAGGTCTTGGATGGCAGGAAGCTTGGCCCCAGTGATGTACTGGGCCGTTCGCACTACCCTCTGTAGTGCCTTGCGGTCGGAGGCCGAGCAGTTGCCATACCTGGCAGTGATGCAACCAGTAAGGATGCTCTCGATGGTGCAGCTGTAGAACCCTTTGAGGATCTGAGGACCCATGCCAAATCTTTTCAGTCTCCAGAGGGGAAATAGGTTTTGTCGTGCCCTCTTCACGACTGTCTTGGTGTGCTTTGACCATAATAGTTTGTTGGTGATGTGAACACCAAGGAACTTGAAGCTCTCAACCTTCTCCACTGCAGCCCCGTCGACGAGAATGAGGGTGTGCTCGGTCCTCCTTTTCCTGTAGTCTACAATCATCTCCTTTTGTCTTGATCACGTTGAGGAAGAGGTTGTTGTCCTGGCACCACATGGCCAGGTCTCTGACCTCCCTATAGGCTGTCTCGTCGGTGATCAGGCCTACCAATGTTGTCATCAGCAAACTTAATGATGGTGTTGGAATCGTGCTTGGCCTTGCAGTCATGAGTGAACAGGGAGTACAGGAGCAGACTGAGCACGCACCCCTGAGGGGCCCCTATGTTGAGGATCAGCATGGCAGATGTGTTGTTACCTACCCTTATCACCTAGGGGCGGCCTGTCAGGAAGTCCAGGATCCAGTTGCAGAGAGAGGTGTTTAGTCACAGGGTCCTTAGCTTAATGATGATCTTTGAGGGCACTATGGTGTTGAATGCTAAGCTGTAGTCAATGAATAGCGATCTCACAGGTGTTCCTTTTGTCCAGGTGGGAAAGGGCAGTGTGGAGTGTAATGGAGATTGCATCATCTGTGGATCTGTTGGGGCTGTATGCAAATTGGAGTGGGTCCAGGGTTTCTGGGTGTTGATAATGGTGTTGTGAGCTATGACCAGCCTTTCGAAGGACTTCATGGTTACAGACGTGAGTGCTACATGTCGTAGTCATTTAAGCAGGTTACCTTAGTGTTCTTGGGCACAGGCGCTATGGTGGTTTGCTTGAAACATGTTGGTATTATAGACTCGGACAGGGAGAGGTTGAAAATGTAATTGAAGACACTTGTCAGTTGGTCAGCGCATGCTCGCAGTAAACGTCCTGGTAATTAATCTGGCCTGCGGCCTTGTGAATGTTGACCTGTTTAAAGGTCTTACACGGCTGCCGAGAGCGTGATCACACAGTCTTCCGGAACAGCTGATGCTCTCATGCATGTTTCAGTGTTATTTGCCTCAAAGCTAGCATATAATTAGTTTATCTTGTCTGGTAGGCTTGTGTCACTGGGCAGCTGTCGGCTGTGCTTCCCTTTGTAGTCTGATGGTTTGCGAGCCCTGCCACACTCAGCTGGCATCAGAGCCGGTATAGTGCGATTCAATCTTAGTCCTGTAATGATGCTTTTCCTGTTTGATAGTTCGTCGGAGGGCATAGCGAGATTTCTTTAAAGCTTCCGGGTTAGAGTCCCGCTCCTTGAAAGCGGCAGCTCTAGCCTTTAGCTCAGTGCGGATGTTGCCTGTTATCCAGGGCTTCTGTTTGTGGTATGTACGTACGGTCAATGTGGGGACGACGTCTTCGATGCACTTCTTGATGAAGCCAATGACTGATGTGGTGTACTCCTCAATGGCATCAGAGGAATCCTGGAACATATTCCAGTCTGTGCTAGCAAAACAGTCCTGTAGCTTAGCATCTGCTTCCTCTGACCACTTTTTTATTGATCTAGTCACTGGTGCTTCCTGCTTACATTTTTGCTTATAAGCAGGAATGAAGAGGGGAGAGCTTTGTATGCATCTTTGTGTGTGGAGTATAGGTGGTCCAGAGTTGCATATTTAACATGCTGATTAGAAATTTGGTAAAACGGATTTAAGTTTCCCTGCATTAAAGACCCCGGAGCGCCACCTCTGGGTGGGCGTTTTCTTGTTTGCTTATGGAGGAATACAGCTCATTCAGTGCTGTCTTAGTGCCAGCCTCTGACTGTGGTGGTTTGTAAACAGCTATGAACAATACAAATGAAAAGTCTCTAGGTAGGTAGTGTGGTCTACAATTTATCATGAGATACTCTACCTTAGGCGAGCAATAGCTCGAGACCTCCTTAGATATCGTGCACCAGCTGTTATATATCTGTATTCCCAGTAAGGTGAAATCCATAGATTAGGGACTAATTTAATTCATTTCAATTGACTGATTTCCTTATATGAACTGTAACTCAGTAAAATCTTAAATTGTTGCATGCTGTGTTTATATTTTTGTCCAGTATAATTAATGTTAATTCCTGTGGAGGTATGCTTTCTTCACATACTTTATTGAATAGACAGAATAATTTACAGTTTTTTCCTCACTCGAAGAAAGGCTACATTAAGTGATTTGTATTTCTATGGGGTATAGTGCAGAGTCGGTGACAAAAGGTTTTTATCAAGTGTGGATTTTTCTGCTCTTTTTACGTTATGTTGCTCTTATTAGTGAAGGTGGAAACATCTCCACTTCACTGATCCTCAACACTGGGGCCCCACAAGGGTGCGTGCTCAGCCCCCTCCTGTACTCCCTGTTCACCTATTACTGCGCAGCCATGCACACCTCCAACTCAGGCAGCAAGTTTGCAGATGACACAACAGAAGTGGGCTTTATTATCAACAACGACGAGACCGCTTACAGGGAGGTCACTCAGGGGCACTCGGAGTGTGGTTTCAGGAAAAAAAACTCACTCAACGTCAACAAAACAAAGGAGATGATCATGCACTTCGTGAAACAGCAGAGGGAGCACCCCCTATCCACATCGACTGGACAGCAGTGGAGAAGATGGAAAGTTTTAAGTTCCTTGGCATACACATCACAGACAAACTGAAATTGTCCACCCACACAGACAGTGTGGTGAAGGCGGCACAACAGCGCCTCTTCAACCTCAGGAGACTGAAGAAATTTGACTTGTCACCTAAAACCCTCACAAACTTTTACAGATGCACAATTGAGAGCATCCTGTCGGGCTGTATCACTGCCTGGTACGGCAACTGCACCGCCCACAACCGTAAGGCTCTCCAGAGGGTGGTGCGGTCTGCACAACGCATCACCGAGGGTAAACTACCTGCCCTCCAGGACACCTACAGAATCCGATGTCACTGGAAGGCCAAAACGTTCATCAAGGACAACAACCACCCGAGCCACTGCCTGTTCACCCCGCTACCATCCAGAAGGTGAGGTAAGTACAGGTAAAGTGGGGAGAACAAGTATTTGATACACTGCCGATTTTGCAGGTTTTCCTACTTACAAAGCATGTAGAGGTCTGTAATTTTTATAATCAGTACACTTCAACTGTGAGAGACGGAATCTTAAACAAAAATCCAGAAAATCTCATTGTATGATTTTTAAGTAATTAATTAGCATTTTATTGCATGACATAAGTATTTGATCACCTACCAACAAGTAAGAATTCCAGCTCTCACAGACCTGTTAGTTTTTCTTTAAGAAGCCCTCCTGTTCTCCACTCATTACCTGTATTAACTGCACCTGTTTGAACTCGTTACCTGTATAAAAGACACCTGTCCACACACTCAATCAAACAGACTCCAACCTCTCCACAATGGCCAAGACTAGAGAGCTGTGTATGGACATCAGGGATAAAAATTGTAGACCTGCACAAGGCTGGGATGGGCTACAGGACAATAGGCAAGCAGCTTGGTGAGAAGGCAACAACTGTTGGCGCAATTATTAGAAAATGGAAGAAGTTCAAGATGATGGTCAATCACCCTTGGTCTGGGGCTCCATGCAAGATCTCACCTCATCAATGATCATGAGGAAGGTGAGGGATCAGCCCAGAACTACATGGCAGGACCTGGTCAATGACCTGAAGAGAGCTGGGACCACAGTCTCAAAGAAAACCATTAGTAACCCACTACGCCGTCATGGATTAAAATCCTGCAGCGCACGCAAGGTCCCCCTGCTCAAGCCAGCGCATGTCCAGGCCCATCTGAAGTTTGCCAATGACCATCTGGATGATCCAGAGGAGGAATGGGAGAAGGTCATGTGGTCTGATTAGACCAAAAAACTATATTTTTGTCTCAACTCCACTCTCTGTTTGGAGGAAGAAGAAGGATGAGTACAACCCCAAGAAAACCATCCCAACCGTGAAGCATGGAGGTGGAAACATCATTCTTTGGGGATGCTTTTCTTCAAAGGGGATTGGATGACTGCACCGTATTGAGGGGAGGATGGATGGGGCCATGTATCGCGAGATCTTGGCCAACAACCTCCTTCCCTCAGTAAGAGCATTGAAGATGGGTCGTGGCTGGGTCTTCCAGCATGACAACGACCCGAAACACACAGCTAGGGCAACTAAGGAGTGGCTCCGTAAGAAGCATCTCAAGGTCCTGGAGTGGCCTAGCCAGTCTCCAGACCTGAACCCAGTAGAAAATCTTTGGAGGGAGCTGAAAGTTCGTATTGCCCAGCGACAGTCTGTATGGAGGAGTGGGCCAAAATCCCTGCTGCAGTGTGTGCAAACCTGGTCAAGAACTACAGGAAACGTATGATCTCTGTAATTGCAAACAAAGGTTTCTGTACCAAATATTAAGTTCTGCTTTTCTGATGTATCAAATACTTATGTCTTGCAATAAACTGCAAATTATTTACTTAAAAATCATACAATGTAATTTTCTGGATTTTTGTTTTAGATTCCGTCTCTCACAGTTGAAGTGTACCTATGATAAAAATGTACAGACCTCTACATGCTTTGTAAGTAGGAAAACCTGCAAAATCGGCAGTGTATCAAATACTTGTTCTCCCCACTGTATATCAAAGCTGGGACCGAGAGACTGAAAAACAGCTTCTAAAGCCATCAGACTGCCTACATTCAGACTCAAAATCATCGTCCACTTTAATAAATGGATCACTAGTAACTTTAATAATGCCACTTTTTAATAATGTTTACATATCTTGCACTCATCTCATATGTATACACTGTATTCTACACCATCTATTGCATCTTGCCTATGCTGCTCGCTCATCACTCATCCATATATTTATATGTACATATTCTTATTCCATCCCTTTACTTAAGATTGTGTGTGTTAAGTAGTTTTTGTTGAATTGTTAGATCACTTGTTAGATATTACTGCACTGTCAGAACTAGAAGCACAAGCATTTCACTACACTTGCGTTAACATCTGCTAACCATGTGTATATGATCAATAAAATTTGATTCATGACATCACAGCAGGGGCGAAACGCTCCTTGTGAATGCCAGTTACTTTAAAGTTTAAAGTTAGCTAGTTAGTGTGATTCTAGCCTTCATCTAATTTACCGCAGGCTGCGTCTCTGCTGCTGTTTTATTCAACCTGGCTCATTTTGTAGTCCCTTTATACTTCAGAGAAACGGCTTGCCTTGGTAATAGATACTGGTTCTTCTGCACTTTTGGTGTAATTATAGTGAAAATGGCTGTTGTCCTATAAACTTATGGATATCAATTGATGTCTGATAAATAATTATTTATAAACTAGATGGAAAACAACTATAGTAAGATGTACGACATTCAATTACTTTTTTATTTGTTTTTTTCTATTCCTGTTGCTCGGACGATTAACCAGAGCATAGGTGTCTTATACTAACTGCATATTTCCCATTTCTCTCCTCTGTCCTCTCTGTCTGTCCAGATGAAGCTGTGGAACAAGTACAAGGTGACCAGTATTCCCTCGCTGGTGTTTGTGGATGCAGCCACAGGGAAGGTGTTGTGTCGGAACGGACTACTGGTGGTGAGAGATGACCCCAAAGGTAAATCTCCTCAGTCAGACTGAGCCTCAGCAATGAGGACTGCGCCAGAACACAGAGAGACACACGTGCAAACAAGCATACAGTTTATTACATGATAAATGCCTTGTCAGAATTTCCTATTGTGAAGTTTCTGTGCCACATCCTTCCATATTCCATATTTCTCAATTTGTGTCCTGTTCTTGTATTGCATGAATATTATAAAGTGCCCTTTCTTATTCCCACATCTGCAGACCTATAATTTCCCAGCTTTTAAGTGGGAGACTGCCTGTTCGCAAGAGCAGACTTGCATTCCTTTCTGGTACATGAGAGGATGTCCTCTCATGGCCAAAAAAAATCACAATACTTTGACATCCTGCTCTTTAGAGCCCTAATTGCACAACATGAGAAAGGCCCACTAGTCAGAGAGGGGGTGTTCCAAAAAAGGTCCAAATACAAATTCCATCTAGACACCGTTGCCCAAGATGACACACAAAACAATACATACCTCGGCCTAAACATCAGCGCCACAGGTAACTTCCGCCAAGCTGTGAACGAGCTGAGAGACAAGGCAAGAAGGACCTTCTATGCCATCAAAAGGAACATAAAATGTGACATACCAATTAGGATCTGGCTAAAAATACTCAGATCAGTAATAGAACCCATTGCCGTTTATGGTTGTTAGGTCTGGGATCTGCCTGCCAACCCAGAATTCACAAAATGGGACAAACACCAAATTGAGACTACATGCAGAGTTTTGAAAAAATATCCTCAATGTCCAACGTAAAACACCAAATAATGCAAGCAGAGCAGAATTAGTCCGATACCCGCAAATGATCAAAATCCAGAAAAGAGACGTTAAATTCTACAACCACCTAAAAGGAAGCGATTCCCAAACCTTCCATAACAAAACCATCACCTACAGAGAGAGAAACCTGGAGAAGAGCCCCCAAAGCAAGCTGGTCCTCGGGCTCTGTTCACAAACAGAACCCACAGAGCCCCAGGACAGCAACACAATTAGACCCAACCAAATCATGAGAAAACAAAAAGTTAATTACTTCCAATGTGTCAAATAATTAACAAAAAAACTGAGCAAACTGGAATGCCTTTCCACAAAGAATTTGAAAGCAAAACCAATTTTGATAAACTCCCATATCTACTGGGTGAAATACCACAGTGTGCAATCACAGCAGAAAGATTTGTGAATTTGTGACCTGAAAAGGGCAACCAGCAAACACCATTGTAAATACAACCCATATTTATGTTTGATTTATTTTCCTTTTGTACTTTAACTATTTGCACATCATTACAACACAGTATATACAGTGGGGCAAAAAAGTATTTAGTCAGCCACCAATTGTGCAAGTTCTCCCACTTAAAAAGATGAGAGAGGCCTGTAATTTTCATCATAGGTACACTTCAACTATGACAAACAAAATGAGAAAAAAAAATCCAGAAAATCACATTGTAGGATTTTTAATGAATTTATTTGCAAATTATGGTGGAAAATAAGTATTTGGTCAATAACAAAAGTTTATCTCAATACTTATATACCCGTTGTTGGCAATGACAGAGGTCAAACATTTTCTGTAAGTCTTCACAAGGTTTTCACACACTGTTGCTGGTATTTTGGCCCATTCCTCCATGCAGATCTCCTCTAGAGCAGTGATGTTTTGGGGCTGTTGCTGGGCAACACAGACTTCCAACTCCCTCCAAAGATTTTCTATGGGGTTGAGATCTGGAGACTGGCTAGGCCACTCCAGGACCTTGAAATTCTTCTTACGAAGCCACTCCTTCGTTGCCCGGGCGGTGTGTTTGGGATCATTGTCATGCTGAAAGACCCAGCCACGTTTCATCTTCAATGCCCTTGCTGATGGAAGGAGGTTTTCACTCAAAATCTCACGATACATGGCCCCATTCATTCTTTCCTTTACACAGATCAGTCGTCCTAGTCCCTTTGCAGAAAAACAGCCCCAACGCATGATGTTTCCACCCCCATGCTTCACAGTAGGTATGGTGTTCTTTGGATGCAACTCAGCCTTCTTTGTCCTCCAAACACAACGAGTTGAGTTTTTACCAAAAAGTTATATTTTGGTTTCATCTGACCATATGACATTCTCCCAATCTTCTTCTGGATCATCAAAATGCTCTCTAGCAAACTTCAGACGGGCCTGGACATGTACTAGCTTAAGCAGGGGGACACGTCTGGCACTGCAGGATTTGAGTCCCTGGCGGCGTAGTGTGTTACTGATGGTAGGCTTTGTTACTTTGGTCCCAGCTCTCTGCGGGTCATTCACTAGGTCCCCCTGTGTGGTTCATGGATTTTTGCTCACCGTTCTTGTGATAATTTTGACCCCACGGGGTGAGATCTTGCGTGGAGCCCCAGATCGAGGGAGATTATCAGTGGTCTTGTATGTCTTCCATTTCCTAATAATTGCTCCCACAGTTGATTTCTTCAAACCAAGCTGCTTACCTATTGCAGATTGTCTTCCCAGCCTGGTGCAGGTCTACAATTTTGTTTCTGGTGTCCTTTGACAGCTCTTTGGTCTTGGCCATAGTGAAGTTTGGAGTGTGACTGTTTGAGGTTGTGGACAGGTGTCTTTTATACTGATAACAAGTTCAAACAGGTGCCATTAATTAACGAGTGGAGGACAGAGGAGCCTCTTAAAGAAGAAGTTACAGGTCTGTGAGAGCCAGAAATCTTGCTTGTTTGTAGGTGACCAAATACTTATTTTCCACCATAATTTGCAAATAAATTAATTAAAAATCCTACAATGTGATTTTCTGGATTTTTTTTCTCATTTTGTCTGTCATAGTTGAAGTGTACCTATGATGAAAATTACAGGCCTCTCATCTTAAGTGGGAGAACTTGCACAATTGGTGGCTGACTAAATACTTTTTTGCCCCACTGTAGATGTAATATAACATTTGAAATGTCTTTATTATTTTGGAACTTCTGTGAGTGTAATGCTTACTGTACATTTGTTTATTTCAGTTTTGTTTATTATCTACTTCACTTGCTTTGGCAAATTTAACATATGCTTCCCATGCCAATAAAGCACTTGAATTGAATTGTGAGGGAGAGTGGAGAGAGTAGGCATGGTGGCAGTAGAACACGTGGTGCAGGGGAATGGATTTCACGAGCTGAACTGTATGACAGATCCTCTGTCTGTCTGCTTAATGAATCCCAGTCTCCATCCCAGCCCACAGTAGACTGCACACTATCATTCCCATGATTCATTAACACCAACTAGATGTGGTAAAGAAGAGATTCATCCATCCCCTCCTCTTTAACAACTCTGAGAGGGTAGCGGTAGCAGAAAAGGGGTGTGTTTGTGTTGTAGTGAGGAAGGGAGACGGGGGTTACAGGCGGGGTAGTAAGAGTTTGAGGTGGGCTGCGGGGGGGGGGGGGAAAGGGGAGGGTGGTTGAGAATTCAGGACCCTCTTTCAGCGTTGTGAAAAGGCCTAGCTGTCTTGAGTGGCGGAGTGGAGGAGAAGTTGCCTGCAGCACCAGGAAGGAGTGCACTTTTACAGTGTGAATGGGGACAACAATAAAAGGATACAGCAGCAGAGGCAGTGGGGATGTGTCAGCCATGTCTAATGAAGCCCTATAGAGGGAAGCCCACATAAAGGAACCTTTACTTCCCTGTCTAATGAAGGCCTATAGAGGGAAGCCCACATAAAGGAACTTTTACAGCCCTGTCTAATGAAGGCCTATAGAGGGAAGCCCACATAAAGGATCCTTTACAGCCCTGTCTAATGAAGGCCTATAGAGGGAAGCCCACATAAAGGAACCTTTACAGCCCTGTCTAATGAAGACCTATAGAGGGAAGCCCACATAAAGGAACCTTTACAACCCTGCCTAATGAAGGCCTATAGAGGGAAGCCCACATAAAGGAACCTTTACAGCCCTGTCTAATGAAGGCCTATAGAGGGAAGCTCACATAAAGGAACCTTTACAGCCCTGTCTAATGAAGGCCTATAGAGGGAAGCCCACATAAAGGAACCTTTACAGCCCTGTCTAATGAAGGCCTATAGAGGGAAGCCCACATAAAGGAACCTTTACAGCCCTGCCTACAGCACTTTATTTATGATTACACCTTATTATTTGGTCCTCCCAAATGCATCTCTAGTGCTTGACACTAACAATGAAGACACCTTGAAAAAGAAACGAAAGGGAGTAAGGTTGGCAGCGCTCCCTGTCTCTGTATGGGAAATTGAAAAGCATGGCATTCAAATCTAATTTTGCATCTGTTGTGCGGTCCCATTTCCAAACACAGATGACATGGATTACAAAAGAGCTTGTGAGTAGGAGGCACACTGGGTTTAGACGTTTGTATGACAAATGCTGGGCACATGTGCATGTATTTAATATCTAATAGCTGTGCCAGGGGGATGGAGAGAGTGCTCTGGTTTTGAATGGGGAGTTTCTCACACACAGAAAAAGCTCTCTTCTCTGTTCAGTAATCAGACCCTTGTCTCTCTATCCTTTCTCCCCAACACCAAACCCTCCCTCCCACCCTAATTCTCCCTCCTCCTCCTCCTCCTCCTCCTCCTCCCCCCCCCCCCCCCCCCCCCCCCTCTCAGGCCTGGAGTTCCCCTGGGGGCCCAAGCCCTTTGCAGAGGTGGTGGCCGGCCCTCTGCTCAGGAACAACAGGCAGACAACAGACATCAGCTCATTGGAGGGCCACTATGTGGGAGTGTACTTCTCAGCACACTGGGTAAGTGGTGGGGTGGAGGCCGGGAAGGACACACACATGCAGGGAGGGAGGGAAAGGACCCTCATTTTCCTTTTCAGGCATCCAGCTGCCCCCGATATGAGGACTAGCCTTATGAAAACAAAGGCATCGGTGAAAGCCAGGGCGGGGCGGCAGGGCACAGCGGGAGGAAACACAGCAGCCGGTAGCCAGGAATGGACAGAGTTGTTAGGGGATTTCCATTGTCTGGGACTACAGTAGCTAGTTATTCCACTCCTTGCTGTCATCACCAACTAGTGCCCTTTTAAAGTGAGCGTCCGATCCATTGTCTCTGTCAGTGCTGGGCTTGCCCATCCGTGTGAAGGTCGTGACTTGGTGATGCATGAAAGGCTTGTGTCACTGATGAGCTCAGCTGATGACACACACACACACACAGGCCACAGATGCCCCTCCAGCTGCCAGTGCTGCCTTCAGCTCCAGAGACCAGTCAGCACCAAGCCATAACGCACTGACTGGTCCACTTTCCAAACCAATACAAATTTGTACATTTTATTTGTCACATTCTTCACAAACAACAGGTGTAGACTAACAGTGACATGTTTACTTACAGGTCCTTTTTCCAACGATGCAGAGTTAAAGATAAAATAGAAATAGTGACATGAGGAATAAATACACAGTGAATAACATTAATGAGTAAAAATAGCATGGCTATATACAGGGAGTACCAGTTCCAAGTCCATGTGCAGGGGTATGAGGTAATTGAGGTAATTATGTACATACAGTGAGGGATTTTGTACGTTTGGCCACTGACAAAGAAATGATCAGTCTATAATTTTAATGGTAGGTTTATTTGAACAGTGAGAGACAGAATAACAAAAAAATCCAGAAAAACGCATGTCAAAAATGTTATAAATTGATTTGCATTTTAATGAGGGAAATAAGTATTTGACCCCCTCTCAATCAGAAAGATTTTTGGCTCACAGGTGTCTTTTATACAGGTAACGAGCTGAGATTAGGAGCACACTCTTAAAGGGAGTGTTCCTAATCTCAGTTTGTTACCTGTATAAAATACACCTGTTCACAGAAGAAATCAATCAGATTCCAAACTCTCCACCATGGCCAGGACCAAAGAGCTCTCCAAGGATGTCAGGGACAAGATTGTAGACCTACACAAGGCTGGAATGGGCTACAAGACCATCGCCAAGCAGCTTGGTGAGAAGGTGACAACAGTTGGTGCGATTATTCGCAAATGGAAGAAACAAAGAATCTCCCTCGGCCTGGGGCTCCATGCAAGATCTCATCTCGTGGAGTTGCAATGATCATGAGAACGGTGAGGAATCAGCCCAGAACTACACGGAAGGATCTTGTCAATGATCTCAAGGCAGCTGGGACCATAGTCACCAAGAAAACAATTGGTAACACACTACGCCGTGAAGGACTGAAATCCTGCAGCGCCCGCAAGGTCCCCCTGCTCAAGAAAGCACATATACATGCCCGTCTGAAGTTTGCCAATGAACATCTGAATGGTTCAGAGGACAACTGGGTGAAAGTGTTGTGGTCAGATGACACCAAAATGGAGCTCTTTGGCATTAACTCAACTTGCTGTGTTTGGAGGAGGAGGAATGCTCCCTATGACCCCAAGAACACCATCCCCACCGTCAAACATGGAGGTGGAAACATTATGCTTTGGGGGTGTTTTTCTGCTAAGGGGACAGGACAACTTCACCACATCAAAAGGGACGATGGACGGGGCCATGTACCGTCAAATCTTGGGTGAGAACCTCCTTCCCTCAGCCAGGGCATTGAAAATGGGTCGTGGATGGGTATTCCAGCATGACAATGACCCAAAATACACGGGCAAGGCAACAAAGGAGTTGCTCAAGAAGAAGCACTTTAAGGTCCTGGAGTGGCCTAGCCAGTCTCCAGACCTTAATCCCATAGAAAATCTGTGGAGGGAGCTGAAGGTTCGAGTTGCCAAACATCAACCTCGAAACCTTAATGACTTGGAGAAGATCTGCAAAGAGGAGTGGGACAAAATTCTTCCTGAGATGTGTGCAAACCTGGTGGCCAACTACAAGAAACGTCTGACCTCTGTGATTGCCAACAAGAGTTTTTCCACCAAGTACTAAGTCATGTTTTGCAGAGGGGTAAAATACGTATTTCCCTCATTAAAATGCAAATCAATTTATAAAATTTTTGACATGCGTTTTTCTGGATTTTTTTGTTGTTATTCTGCCTCTCACTGTTCAAATAAACCTACCATTAAAATTGTAGACTAATCATTTCTTTGTCAGTGGACAAACATACAAAATCAGCAGGGGATCAAATATTTTTTCCCTCACTGTATATAATTACAAAGCTAAGACAATGGAGCCGGAGGGAACGGCTGCCGTTTTACGGGCTCCTAACTAACTTTGCGATTTTGTGTTTTTATGCATTGTTTAACTTATTTAGTACATAATGTTGCTGCTACCGTCTCTTATGACCAAAAAGAGCTTCTGGATATCAGAACAGCGATTACTCACCTCGAACTGGACAAAGATTTTTTTCTTTAATGAGTCCGACGCGAAGGATGTACTGTTTCTCCGAGACCAGGCCCAAATCCCTGTCATTTGAGTGAAGAAAAGACAGCGGTACAGGGGGCGGAGATCGGGGTGCTTTGTGAGAATTCGTCAGCGAGTGCGTAACCCGCCTCTACCATCTGGCCAATGTGAAATCTCTGGAGAATAAACTGGATGAGCTCCGTTCGAGACTATTCTACCAACTGGACATTAACTGAAATATGTTATGTTTCACAGAGTCGTGGCTGAACAACAACACGGATAATATGCATTTGGCTGGATTTTCCATGCATTCGCAGGACAAAACTGCTCCGTCCGGTAAGACGGTAGTGGTGTGTGTCTATTTGTCAATAACAGCTGATGATCAATGTCTAATATTAAGGAAGTCTCGGTATTGCCCGCCTGAGGTAGTGTGGTGTACAGCTTATCATGAGGTACTCTACCTACCAAGAGAGTTTTCATCTATATTTTTCGTAGCCGTCTATTTACCACCTCAAACCGATGTTGGCACTAAGGCCGTACTTAACAAGCTGTACAAGGCCATAAGCAAACAAGAAAATGCTCATCCAGAAGCAGCGCTCCTAGTGGCCGGGGACTTTAATGCGGGCAAACTTAAATCCGTTTTACCTCATTTCTCCCAGCATGTCACCTGTGCAATCAGAGGGGGAAAAAACTCTAGACCACCTTTACTCCACAGAGATGCATACAAAGCTCTCCCTCTCCCTCTATTTGGCAAATCTGACCATAATTCTATCCTCCTGATTCCTGCTTACAAGCAAAAACTACCAGTGACTTGCTCAATACGGAAGTGGACAGATGACGCAGATTCTACGCTACCGGACTGTTTTGCTAGCACAGACTGGAATATGTTCCGGGATTCATCCAATGGCATTAAGGAGTATACCACCTGAGTCACCAGCTTCATCAATAAGTGTATCAACGACGTTGTCCCCACAGTAACCGTATGTACATATTCCAACCAGAAGTCATGGATTACAGGCAACATCCGCACCGAGCTAAAGGCTAGAGCTGCCGCTGCCGTTTTCAAGGAGTGGGACACTAATCCGGACGCTTATAAGATATCCCTCTATGCCCTCAAAAGATCCATAAAACAGGCAAAGCGTCGATACAGGACTAAGATTGAATCCTACTATACTGACTCTGATGCTCGTCGGATGTGGCAGGGCTTGCAAAGGGAAACCCAGCCGCGAGCTGCCCAGTGACGCAAGCCTACCAGACAGGCTAAATGCCTTTTATGCTCGCTTCGAGGAAAGCAACACTGAAGCACCAGCTGTTCTGGACGGCTGTGTGATCACGCTCTCCGTAGCTGATGTGAGCAAGACCTTTTAAACAGGTCAACATTAACAAGGCTGCGGGGCCAGACGGATTACCAGGACGTGTACTCCGAGCATGGTGGACCAACTGGCAAGTGTCTTCACTTGACATTTTCAACCTCTCCCTGACCGACTCTGTAATACCTACATGTTTCAAGCAGACCACCATAGTCCTTGTGCCCAAGAAATCAAAGGTAACCTGCCTAAATGACTACCGCTCCTTAGCACTCATGTCGATAGCCATGAAGTGCTTTGAAAGGCTGGTCATGGCTCACATCAATACCATCATCACACTGCCCTTTCCCACCTGGACAAAAGGAACACCTATGTGAGAATGTTGTTCATTGACTACAGCTCAGCGTTCAACACCATAGTGCCTACAAAGCTCATTACTAAGCTAAGGACCCTGTGACTAAACACCTCCCTCTGCAACTGGATCCTGGACTTCTTGACAAGCTGCCCCCAGGTGGTAAGGGTAGGCAACAGCACATCTGCTACGCTGATCCTCAACATTGGGGCCCCTCAGGGGTGCGTGCTTAGTCCCCTCCTGTACTCCCTGTTCACCCACGACTGTGTGACCAAGCACGACTCCAACATCATTATTAAGTTTGCTGACAACACAACGGTGGTGGCCTGATCACCGACAACGATGAGACAAACTATAGGGAGGAGATCAGAGACCTGGCAGTGTGGTGCAAGGACAACCACCTCTCCCTCAATGTGAGCAAGACAAAGGAGCTGACCGTGGAGAACAGGAAAAGGAGGGTCAAACAGTCCCCCATTAACATCGGGGCTGTAGTGGAGCGGGTCGAGAGATTAAATTTCCTTGATGTCCACATCATCTACAACAAACTATCATGGTCCAAAAACACCAAGAAAGTTGTGAAGAGTGCACGAAAATGCATTTTCCCCCTCTGGAGACTGAAAATATTTGGCATGGGTCCCCAGATCCTCAAAAGGTTCTACAGCTGCACCATCGAGAGCATCCTGACCGGTTGCATCAGCGCTTGGTATGGCAACTGCTCAGAATCTGACCGTTAGGCGCTACAGAGGGTAATGCCTTCTGCCCAGTACATAAATGTGGCCAAGCTTCCTGCCATCCCTGTTCTCTCTGCTACCGCAAAACAAGAAGTACCGGAGCGCCAAGTCTCGGTTCAAAAGACTTCTTTACAGCTTCTACCCCCCAAGCCATAAGACTGCCAAACAATAAAATTGCACCCCGGACTATTTACATTGACCCCTTCCCCCCCTTTGTTTGTACACTGCTGCTGCTCGCTGTTTGTTTATCTATGCATAGTCACTTTACCCCTACCTACATGTACAAATGACCTTGACTAACCTGTACCTCCGCACATTGACTCGGTACCAGTACCCCCTGTATATAGCCTCGTTATTGTTATTTTATTGTTACTTTTTATTTAATTTTGTGTTACTTTTTATTTAATTTTTCACTTAAGAAAATATTTACTAAATAAACAAATCTCTTTCTTGAACTGCATTGTTGGTTAAGGGCTTGTAAATCAACATTTCACGGTAACACGGTAAGGTACCTGTGATACCTGTTGTTTTCAGCGCATGTGACAAATACAATTTGATATAGTTATGTGTATTATTTTAAGGCTACATTCCCCTCTCTTAACAGTGTAAATTCACCACACCATTAATAGACAGTTCCAAGCGTGAAATGGCCAGCACAAGCGTGAAATGGCCATTGGATTACTTTTACCAACAACCTGAAGTGACCCTCGACAGGATAGAGTAGGTGATCCAGTTCCTCACTGACTTTACCCTCGTCACTAGCTATGTGTGTGTGAGCGCTGTGTTTGTGTCACTGAGGCTGAGAAAGAAAAGGAGGAAATGGAGAATGGATAGAGAAAATATACTGTAAGAGGGAGAGACTGATGAGTGAGACTGGTCTGGTTTGTTTTCTTCAGCCACAGATCTGCCACCGCTGGCACTCTGATACCATCTTAATGCCAGCCGCTCTGCTCCTCCACGCTCGCACGCACTCATGGAGGGAACACAACACACACACACACTAGACCAGAGACTATGAAGTCATTCTCCCTGCTTGACTTGAGAGGGCTCTCAAAATACACACTCACAACAACAAATGCCTCCAAGCCAAGGACCATCCTGAGTTCAATCCCGAGCACTTAGGTTCTCACATTTGAATGGCCCAGGAAACAAAATGTAAATGTTAGTCCTGGTTCCTGGTGAAACATTGGAGTGATGTACTGCAGAGAGTCAGTCAGAAAACACACCCAAGGCCATGTTATATTTATTTATATACAGTGCCTTGCGAAAGTATTCGGCCCCCTTGAACTTTGCGACCTTTTGCCACATTTCAGGCTTCAAACATAAAGATATAAAACTGTATTTTTTTGTGAAGAATCAACAACAAGTGGGACACAATCATGAAGTGGAATGACATTTATTGGATATTTCAAACTTTTTTAACAAATCAAAAACTGAAAAATTGGGCGTATATATACATACATATACAGCTGTATAGGGACAGATCAATATAGAGACAGATCAATATAGGTAATTCTGGAAACTGTGTTTGTTGTCCCTGCAGTGCCCTCCATGCCGCAGTCTGACTCGGGTGCTGGTAGAATCATATCGCACTGTGAAGGAATTGGGTCAGAAGTTTGAGATGGTGTTCGTCAGCGCTGACAGGTGAGACTCATGCAGTATTTCCTTCATACACATATACACACTGTCTCGCGCTCTCGCTGTTGCTCTGTCGCGCGCGCATATATATATATATATATATATATATATATATATATATATATATATATATATATATATATATATATATATATATATATATATATATATATATATATATATATATATATATATATATATGTATGTATGTGTGTGTATATGTATGTGTGTGTGTATGTGTATATATATATATACACACACACACACACACACACACACACTTTTTTCGTCCATTAAAATAACATCAAATTGATCAGAAATACAGTGTTAATATTGTAAATGACTTTTGGAGCTGGAAACGGCTGATTTTTAAAAATATATATATATAATAATAATGGAATGTCTACATAGGTGTACAAAGGCCCATTTTATCAGCAACCATCACTCCTGTGTTCCAATGGCACGTTGAGTGCCTAGAAGGCCAGCATCCTGGAGTCGCCTCTTCACTGTTGACATTGAGACTGGTGTTTTGCGGGTACTATTTAATGAAGCTGCCAGTTGAGGACTTGTGAGGCGTCTGTTTCTCAAACTACACACTCTAATGGACTTGTCCTCTCGCTCAGTTGTGCATCGGGGCCTCCCACTCTTTCTATTCTGGTTAGAGACAGTTTGCGCTGTTCTGTGGAGGGAGTAGTACACAGCATTGTACAAGATCTTCAGTTTCATGGCAATTTCTCGCATGGAATAGCCTTCATTTCTCAGAACAAGAATAGACTGACAAGTTTCAGAAGAAAGTTATTTATTTCTGGCCATTTTGAGCCTGTAATCAAACCCACAAATGCTGATGCTCCAGATACTCAACTAGTCTAAAGAAGGCCAGTTTAATTGCTTATTTAATCAGAACAACAGTTTTCAGCTGTGCTAACATAATTGCAAAAGAGTTTTCTAATGATCAATTAGCCTTCTTAAAATGATAAACTTTGATTAGCTAACACAATGTGCCATTAGAACACAGGAGTGATGGTTGCTGATAATGGGCCTATGTAGATATTCCATAAAAAAATCTGCCTTTTACAGCTACAATAGTAATTTACAACATGAACAATGTCTACACTGTATTTCTGATCCATTTGATGTTATTTTAATGGACAAACATTTGAATGGACTGAATAAACAGAGTTGACAGTGGCTCTAAGGGTTGTTTTGTGTTTGTCAACCAACGCAGGTCGGAGGAGTCCTTTCAGCAGTACTTCAGTGAGATGCCTTGGTTGGCAGTCCCATACTCAGACGAGGCCCGACGGTCACGACTCAACAGACTCTTCGGAATACAAGGTACAACACTATCTCTGATGTCTCCTCCTGTACTCATATAATGTAGTCCTCTTGGACATGAGGCTCAGAGTGAGTATCAAACACTAACTGTCTGGCCAAATTATGTGTTGATGTGGAGAAGCGGCCTAATGGCAGCCAGCTCTACTGTGTGTTGTTCTGTGCTGGGTAGGGAACAGTGAACAGATAGCCCTCAAGCTAAAGGAATGTGGGCTGGTAATCAAGTTTACTGTCCCGCTCATTGAGTAAGGGTCATTTCTCTCTCTCGCTCTGCCTTTTTTTCCTTCTTCCCAAGGCTTTTTTTCTATAACCTACCCCCCCCCCCCCACACCCCCGTCTCTCGCTAATGCCCCCACCATCAAGTCTGTCTGTCCGTCTGTCCACAGGGGAGTAGTGTGGTTGTAGTCAAGGTGCTGGCTCATTGCCTTTTCTGCCTGAATGTTAAGAATGCTTGCAGGACTAGTCGATACTGCCCCGCTTCCCCATTCAAACCCCTGTTATTCACACTGGCCCCCACCCATCACACACACACACACACACCCTTCCTCCCAGCCAAACACACACTATGCACTCTGTCTGTTTCTGATAAGGCTGTTTAATACGGCAGTGACATTGTAATCTGAAAGACTGTGGGAGAGAAAGGGGTCGGGCGTTATGAAAAATCTCCTGAACAGGGAACGCAGCGGGAGTCTGAGCAGAGAAATGGATAGAGAGAGAGAGAGAGAGAGAGAGAGCAGAGGCAGGTCAGAGCCTCTGAGGGACTTTAAGCTCCTCCATACCACACAGATAAACAGTGGGAGAGAGACAGCCATATGTGGTGAGAGTAACTGGAAAACATGGAAGAATAGGAGGGTGAGGTGGCAGTAGCAAGATCTTCAATTCATGATTGTTCTCTCCGTTTCCATCTTTCTCACTTTCTTTTTTCCACACTCCCTCCCCAGGTATTCCCACCCTTATTCTGCTGGACACGGAAGGTCACATGATCACGCGACAGGGCCGTGTGGAGGTGCTGAATGACCCAGAGTGTCGGCTCTTCCCCTGGCACCCCAGGCCCGTACTGGAGCTCAGCGAGTCCAACGCCGTGCAGCTCCACGAGGGGCCCTGCCTCGTGCTCTTTGTGGGTGAGTAGATGAGTGGATGACCATTTCAATGTCAGTCCCTACCGTGCACCTCCACGAGAGGCCCTACCTCGTGCTCTTTGTGGGTGAATGGAGGAGCATTCAGTGCTGGTTTCTACCAAAACAATCCTTTTGACTATGTAGAGTAGTACATTCTAAAGAATATTGTGCAAGTAGTAAAAGTGAACAGATCAGTTGTAAGGCCGCATGCTATTTTAAAGTTTGAGAACATGCAAGAGTAGGGTAGAGAGAAGGATGAGAAGAAAATGGTCTGTCTGTCTGTTAAGCTGTTAGCAGTGAGAGAGATGGCAGAGATGGATGCCATGCTTTGCTAAGTGGCTCAGGCCAAAGTGGACAGGACAGCCAGCAGGCCAGACGACACAATAATAAAGCAATGTGAGAATGGAGTGACCGGGTGCACACTGATGACCTCAGGCCACCCTAAGATCAGATCCAAAGGGCTCAACCACAGACCATCTGCTCTCCTCCGTTTGCCTCCTCACTCATCTGTCTGTTCACTCACCCCCTCTCTCCTCCCGTCCTGCACATTCTTTCTCTCCTTTTTCTCATGGCTGTTTTTCTTTCTCTCTTCACCCTGTCCCCTCTCTCTGGCCTTTCTCTCTTCATTCTGTCCTCTCGCTGGCCTTTCTCTCTTCACCCTGTCCCCTCTCGCTGGCCTTTCTCTCTTCATCCTGTCCCCTCTCTCTGGCCTTTCTCTCTTCATCCTGTCCCCTCTCTCTGGCCTTTCTCTCTTCATCCTGTCCCCTCTCTCTGGCCTTTCCCTCTTCATCCTGTCCCCTCTCTGGCCTTTCTCTCTTCACCCTGTCCCCTCTCTCTGGCCTTTCTCTCTTCATCCTGTCCCCTCTCTCTGGCCTTTCTCTCTTCATCCTGTCCCCTCTCTCTGGCCTTTTGTCCTCTCTCTGGCCTTTCTCTCTTCATCTTGTCCTCTCTCTGGCCTTTCTCTCTTCATCCTGTCCTCTCTCTGGCCTTTCTCTCTTCATCCTGTCCCCTCTCTCTGGCCTTTCTCTCTTCATCCTGTCCCCTCTCTCTGGCCTTTCTCTCTTCATCCTGTCCCCTCTCTCTGGCCTTTCTCTCTTCATCCTGTCCTCTCTCTCTGGCCTTTCTCTCTTCATCCTGTCCTCTCTCTCTGGCCTTTCTCTCTTCATCCTGTCCTCTCTCTCTGGCCTTTCTCTCTTCATCCTGTCCTCTATCTCTGGCCTTTCTCTCTTCATCCTGTCCTCTCTCTCTGGCCTTTCTCTCTTCATCCTGTCCTCTCTCTCTGGTCTTTCTCTCTTCATCCTGTCCTCTCTCTGGTCTTCATGCATTCACACCCAGTTTTCACTCTCCTCTGTCTCACTCTCTCTCTCACACACACATTATCTCTCTCAACCTTTACTCTTTATCCTCTTTTCATACATTTGACACCTGTGTTTCTCTCTTGTTCAGATGCGGAGGAGGAGGGAGAGCTGGAGCCGGCGAAGGAGCTGATCCAGCCAATCGCAGAGAAGATCATGGCTAAGTACAAAGCCAAGGAGGAGGAGACACCACTGCTCTTCTTCGTGGCTGGAGAGGTTAGATAGTGGACACATGCACATGCACACGCGCGCACACACACACACACACACCTCCAGCTGACCTAGATGAGAATATTCACACCTGATGAAATCTGTCTTCACTTTTGGTGTTTTAGTTGTTTTGCATTCTTGTCTTGTGTACTGTACATCTCTACTGTGGGCATCTGTCTCTGTGTGTGATTGCTTGTTGCTATGCTCTGGTATGATGTTCCATCTGCTTTAGTTATCACATATCATAATCCTCTGGTAGAGAACACCAACCGACACACAAATGTGTGTGTGTGTTGGGGTGGCAGGTAGCCTAGAGGTTAGAGGGTTGGGCTAGTAACCGAAAGGTTGCCTGATTGAATCCCCGAGCTGACATGGTACAAATCTGTTGTTCTGCCCCTGAACAAGGCAGTTAACCCACTGTTTCTAGGCCGTCATTGTACATAAGAATTTGTTCTCAATTTACTTGCCCAGTTAAATAAAGGTTAAATAAAAAAATATATATAAAAAATAAGCTACAGTATAATATCAGAGGGGCAGTTTCTGAGGGATGAAACCCTCTTTCACTTTTATGTGAGACACACCACACGGCCCATGGCCCAGAATTCAGCTGGCCGTCTGTCTGATGATAGCTGTTCTCCCTCTATCCGCAGAACAGCTGTGCACCTCTCCCTCCTGAATCCTCTATCTCCCCCTCGATCCTTCCGCCAGCCCTCAGTGCAGGAGGGATCATGGAATTATCTTGACTCTTGTTATCTCTTGTTTTTCCTTCTCATCCTTTCTGGAACTTGTGGAGTTAGCAGCAGGGGCAGCCATAATTACCAGATTAGCTAGCTCCCCTTCTCCTCCTCTCCCCTGCTCACAGGGCTCAGAGCTCGGGGAGGTCAGGACGCTGTCCCATGTCAGATGGTCTAGGTTTCAGCCATGGGGGACTGCACAGGTGCTCCCTCTCTGTCCTGTCTGACCATCTGCCTGGCTGCCTGAGGCCACACGGCTCTCATGACAGCCTTGAAATGCCACAGCCACAGACAGACCGAAGGACTGACGCGTTCACATGTCACAGACAGGCACTGTGGCTAAGACAAGATACTAACACCCTCTCTCTTTACCGTTCACTTGTTTTGGGGATTTATTGCATATGAAATGGTATTTCTGTTCATCCGGACTCGACCCATTCTAATGAATGCTTTATAGGTGCATGTTCAATCTGGCACCCCTGGTAGTCTATAGCAGGCAGGTACAGTTTTCTTCTCATCGTCTGGATTACATGTAGCTTCACCAGCACTGGATCTGTTCCAGACTGGGATAGTCCCAAATGGCACCCAACTCCCTATATAGTGCATTACTTTTTACCAGAGCTCTATGGGGAATAGGGTACCATTTTGGATGCAGCCTGTGTATACCCTGTTAGATATCACTCCCTGCCATGGACCCATTGGGCTCTGTTATATTGGGCTCTCTGTTATACATGATGGACCCCCATGCAGCCTACAGGGCCCTGGCCTTCTTGAGGCCTGCCTGCATGTGGCTAGACCAGGCCCTGTCTGCCAGCTGCTGGGGAAGGTTTATCAGTGAGACAGCACTATGCTGGCAGACCCACAGGGAGAGCCTGGCCTGCAGAAAATGAGGGGATCTCATTACCCCGCTATGTCACACAGGGGCTGAGAGAAACTGACTGGCAACCTACAGTAGGACAATTGGAAGACACCCTATTCACACAGAAAATGAATGGGGATTGATTGATGTGTGATTGCAATAAAGATGTCTACTGTAATTTATAAATGTTTCTATCAGTACACTACATGACCAGAAGTATGTGGACAACTGCTCCTTGAACATTTCATTCCAAAATCATGGGCATTAATATGGAGTTGGTCCCCCCCTGTGCTGCTATAACAGCCTCCACTCTTCTGGGAAGGCTTTCCACAAGATGTTGGAACATTGCTGCGGGGACTTGCTTCAATTCAGCCACAAGAGCATTAGTGAGGTCGGGCACTGATGTTGGTCGATTAGGCCTGGCTCGCAGTAGGCACGCCCAATTCATCCCAAAGGTGTTCGATGGGGTTGAGGCCAGGGCACTAAGCAGGCCAGTCAAGTTCTCTTTATGTAGTGTTGTCTCTCTTGTCGTGATGTGTGTTTTGCCCTATATTTATTTTAATCACAGCCCCCATCCCTGCAGGAGGTATTTTGCCTTTTGGTAGGCCGTCATTGTAAATAAGAATTTGTTCTTAACTGACTTGCCTAGTTAAATAAAAGGTCAAATTAAAAATTGCATTTAAAAAAGTTATTCCACACCGCTCTCGACAAACCATTTCTGTATGGACCTCGCTTTGTGCACAGGGGCATTTTCATGCTGAAACAGGAAAGGGCCTTCCCCAAACTGTTGCCACAAAGTTGGAATTAGAGAATTGTCTACAATGTCATTGTATGCTGTAGTGTCAAGATTTCCCTTCACTGGAACTATTATGAGACCATTATTCCTCCTCCACCAAATTTTAGTTTGCACTATGCATTTGGGCAGGTAGCGTTCTCCTGGCATCCACCAAACACAGATTCCAATGGCAGCAAGCTTTACAACACTCCAGCCAACACTTGGCATTGGGCATGATGATCTTAGGCTTGTGTGCGGCTGCTCAGTAATGGGAACTCATTATATAAAACTCCCGACGAACAGTTCTTGTGCTGATTTTGCTTCCAGAGCCAGTTTGGAACTCGGTAGTGAGTATTTTTACTCGCTTCAGCACTGTCTGGTTCTGTGAGCTTGTGTGGCCTACCACTTCGCAACTGAGCCTTTGTTGCTCCTCAACGTTTCCACTTCACAATAACAGCACTTACAGTTGACCGGAGCAACTCTAGCAGGGAAGACATTTTATTAACTGACCTGTTGGAAAGGTGGCATCCTATGACGGTGCCCCGTTGAATGTCACTGAGCTCTTCAGTTAGACCATTCTACTGCCAATGTTTGTCTACCTGTCAGCAACCAGTGTGGCTGAAATAGCCGAATCCACTAAGTTGAAGGGGTGTCCATGTAACAGTATTGCTTCCGTCCCTCTCCTCGCCCCTACTTGGGCTTGAACCAGGGAACCTCTGCACACATAGATAACAGCCACTCTCAAAGCATCATTACCCAAGGGGAACAACTACTTCAAGGTCTCAGAGCGAGTGACGTCACCGATTGAAACGCTATTAGTGAGCACTCCGCTAACTAGCTAGCCATTTCACATCGGTTACACTCACCCCCCTTTTGACCTCCTCCTTTTCTGCAGCAACCAGTGATCTGGGTCAACAGCATCAATGTGACAGTATTGCTTCCGTCCCTCTCCTCGCCCCTACCTGGGCTCAAACCAGGGATCCTCTGCACACATAGAAACGCTATTAGCGCGCACCCTGCCAACTAGCTAGCCATTTCACATCGGTTACATCCACATACTTTTGTGTATATTATTTTTTATTTTATTGACTATTTTCTATATAATTGACTCAATGGGATATTTAGGGTCTAGTTGTTGTCTTTGCCTTGACTCTTCCCAGGTATAACCAGGAATAGGAGATCCTGACAATAGTTTAGTCTGCCGCCAGTCTCACCTGCTAACCTCCCTGACCCCAGGGTTCAAAGGTCGAGGCCTGTGTCACACTGTTGTGAGCCAGACAGGTTGGCCTCCACTAGTTATTTATGTCCAAGCAGTGTGGCGTTTATAGAAACACTTGTCTCCTGTTTACCTTACTGGCAGTACAGTTCAACAGTTAGAAGAAATTAAACAATTAAAAGAAGCCAATATCCTCACAGGCAAATCCCTGTCATTTAGGACAACCATATACCTACTGATTAAATAATATGTTACATATAACACTTTTCACAAGATCTAACAGCGCTTTACAAGGGCGTTATCTTACAAAGTGTGTAAACATACAGGGTCTAGCTGGCCTATTTCCTATCCTTTGAAAAAGTGATTCTCAGTGACATGGGTTTCCAGCCTCCCATTGATACAGACTGATTGTTCAGCCAATCATATCGCTGTGCCAATTGTATCCTGAATTTTACAACACCTGGAGAACTCTCATGCTGACCAATCAGTAGGCTGCTGCCCAGGCCGTCTGGCCAATGGGAGCTTCTTATCTTTGAAGGTCCTTGTCTGATGACGGTCATCTACTCTGTTGAATGCCACAGTCCCTCTACAATGGGCAGAATAAACCTGACAGAGGTCGACCGATTTTCAAGTTTTCATAATCGGAAATCGGTATTTTTGGATACCGATTTGGCTGAATATTTGTAAAATTTTAACACCTTTATTTAACTAGGCAAGTCCGTTAAGAACACATTCTTATTTTCAATGACGGCCTAGGAACAGTGGGTTAACTGCCTTGTTCAGTGGCAGAACGACAGATTTTTACCTTGTCAGCTAGGGGATTCAATCTTGCAACATTACGATTAACTAGTCCAACTCTCTAACCACCTGCCTTACATTGCACTCCACGAGGAGCCTGCCTGTTACGTGAATGCAGTAAGAAGCCAAGGTAAGTTGCTAGCTAGCATTAAACTTATCTTATAAAAAAACAATCAATCAATCATAATCACTAGTTAACCACACGTGGTTGATATTACTAGTTTATCTAGCGTGTCCTGCGTTGCACATAATCGGTGCGCATTCGCGAAAAAGGACTGACGTTGCGCCAACGTGTACCTAACCATACTCATCAATGCCTTTTTTAAAATTAATACACAAGTATATATTTTTAAACCTGCATATTTAGTTAATATTGCCTGCTAACATTAATTTATTTTAACTAGGGATAATGTGTCACTTCTCTTGCAACAGAGTCAGGGTATAAGGAGCAGTTTGGGCCGCCTGGCTCGACAGCCAACTTTAACAAAAGCGCATTTGTGGAAAAAAGCACAATCGTTGCACGACTGTACTTAACCATAAACATCAATGCCTTTCTTAAAATCAATACACAGAAGTATATATTTTTAAACCTGCATATTTAGCTAAAAGAAATCCAGGTTAGCAGGCAATACTAACCAGGTGAAATTGAGTCACTTCTCTTGCGTTCATTGCACACAGAGTCGGGGTATATGCAACAGTTTGGGCCACCTGGCTCGTTTGCCCGAATTTTGCGTAATTATGACATAACATTGAAGGTTGTGCAATGTAACAGGAATATTTAGACTTATGGCTGCCACCCGTTAGATAAAATACAGAACGGTTCCGTATTTCACTGAAAGAATAAACGTTTTGTTTGAGATGATAGTTTCCGGATTCGACCATATTAATGACCTAAGGCTCATATTTCTGTGTTATTATGTTATAACTAAGTCTATGATTTGATAAGAGCAGTCTGACTGAGCGATGGTAGGCACAAGCAGGCTCGTAAGCATTCATTCAAACAGCACTTTCGTGTGTTTTGCCAGCAGCTCTTCGCAATGCTTCAAGCATTGCGCTGTTTGACTTCAAGCCTATCAACTCCCGAGATTAGGCTGGTGTAACCGATGTGAAATGGCTAGCTAGTTAGCAGGGTGCGCGCTAATAGTGTTTCAAACGTCACTCGCTCTGAGACTTGAAGTAGTTGTTCCCCTTGCTCTGCAAGAGCCGCAGCTCTTGTGGAGCTATGGGTAACGCTGCTTCGAGGGTGGCTGTTGTCGATGTGTTCCTGGTTCCAGCCCAGGTAGGAGCGAGGAGGGACAGAAGCTGTACTGTTACACTGGCAATACTAAAGTGCCTATAAGAACATCCAATAGTCAAAGGTATATGAAATACAAATCGTATAGAGAGAAATAGTCCTATAATTCCTATAATATCTACAACCTAAAACTTCTTACCTGGGAATATTTAAGATTTGTGCTAAAAGGAACCACCAGCTTTCATATGTTCTGAGCAAGGAACTTAAATGTTAGCCTTCTTACATGGCACATATTGCACTTTTACTTTCTTCTCCAACACTTTGTTTTTGCATTATCTAAACCAAATTGAACATGTTTAATTATTTACTTGAGGTTAAATTGATGTTATTGATGTATTATATTGGGTATTGTTGTAATTGTCATTATTACAAATACGTAAATAAAAATTGGCCGATATCAGCTTTTTTGGTCCTCCAATAATCGGTATCGGCGTTGAAAAATCATAAATCGGTCGACTTCTACCTGACATTGTGCAGTAGGTAGGTTCCATACGGTAAACACACACACAAGCCTTATCACGGCAGTCAGTCAGTGACTGCAGGCCAGACATAGCAGAGCGACTCTTTGTGTTCAGAACTGGGCTGGAGAGGGCGGGGGCTGGCCTCTCTCTCTGTCTCCCTCCTTCTTTCACGGCTGGACTGGTTGCTTCTTATGAAGAACAGTTTACACAGGGTTAGCAGCCACACAAAGGAAGACGCAAGACTTCCCACAGAGAAGACAGCCAGGGAGATTACATCTCTTCATATCTAAGAGGCTGGGAGGCCACGCTGACAGACTCCTCTGTGGTTTCTCTTTCTGTGGTTCCTTTCTAAGGCGATGCCCGAGGATGTATCTTCAAACTGAGCTTGCAGTGTGGAGTCACAGATTTTTAAAGATTGAGAATGGAGCTTGTGGCTACATGAATCATCCTCATAAGTGTAGCAATTACTTTCTTGGATATTTTTATGAACTTTAATAGGTTTAAGACTCAGCAGAAAGAATGTTCTGCTCCTAGATCAGATTTTAGAGATTCAGAAGAATTGAGCTCTCCAGATTTTACATGCCACAGGATAACTCAACTGTTCTGCTAGCAGGTTTACAACAAGTTGAGGTCAAACTTTGTTGGCATACATACTTGTCCATTTTAAGTAGAAAATCGACCAAGCTGCTCTTTAAGAGGTCTGAGAGCTGATTGTGCAGTTTAATCAATTTTTAGTTTGAATCGTTTTACTGCCATTTTGCCAGATGACAGGAACATTTGAAAAGCTGTGATTTAATGAGTGCCAATCTTGTGACAGTGCCACCCTGTGGTCGTTCCCTGTAACATCTGTATTTTTTAAATAATATTTTCCATAAGAACAATTTCAATCTTCGATCAAGCCTCTCTCACCCAGAGGGCTTAGTTGAGGGGAAGTCGGCTCATCCTGTCATGAGGAAGCAAGAGACCATCTCAGTCGACGTTAGATACTAGTCTGGCGGCATGTAGCCTAGCGGTTAAGAGCGTTGGGACATTAAACGAAACGTCGCTGGTTCAAATCTCCGAGCTGACTAGGTAAAAAAATCTGTCGGTGCCCTTGAGGAAGGCACTTAACACTAATTTCTTCTGTAAGTCGCTGTGCAGTAGGTAGGTTCCATACGGTAAACACACACACAAGCCTTATCACGGCAGATAAGAGCATCTGCTAAATGACAGCTGAAATGTGCGACCTCACATAAATCAACAAAAGTCTTGACTGACTGGAACTAATGCAGCTTTGTTGATTTACTAACTGAAATGACATGCTATTGCAAGTATTGCCAAAAAGTGCCTGTTATTTTCTCTCTGAATAATTGATTGCCCCTCCAAGTGAGTGGGCTGGGGAGCTGCTGCCTGTCTGCTGTGGTGTTATAGTGAGTTATTCTAGGCCCCATCTGTAATTCCCATTTGTTAAATGGTGAGATCTGGGATCTGTGTTTGAGGGCTTGTAAAAGGGCTTGTAAAAAGACATTCAGGTAGTGACAGTTCTGTCCCGACTAACTCTGTCGTCAAAGCTCCACCACACACCCTTTTATACTATTCCTCACCAGGCATGAAGTAATACAACACTCCCTCTTTCTTTCTCCCTCCCTCCCACGCATACACTATTCAAACACGCTGTGATGTGTGTCTGAAGCTTCCCAGCCTTGTAATCCCCCCCCAAGAGTGGGGTGCATGATGGAACCCTGGCTAGCTGGGCACACTGCCTGCAGGAGGAGAGAAGAGAGGTCCCCAGTCTTCAAAACCAAGCAGACATTGAGACTATCACCTTGAGTTGTGAATGAGTAATATTAAGTGGCATAGTTCATCTTGTGTGCTGTCCCAGTTTTATTACCAATATCAAGTCATAACTGATTGAAGCAATTGTTTTTATATTCATTCATAAGGATGTTAGTAGTTATCTAGCAATTGCTTTTGCATGACACACAGGATAAACTGTTGTTGATAATATGTAGGCTAGTCTACTTCACATGTGATTGTCATAACTTATTTCCCAGGCATAATTGCTACCGCATATAGACAGGTTTGACAGAGTCAGCTGGTAGGCAAGATTGTCATATGGTCATGACTGACCCGTCTGTGTTCCCAGGATGACATGAGTGACTCCCTGCGTGACTACACCAACCTCCCAGAGGCAGCACCCCTGCTCACCATCCTGGACATGTCTGCCCGGGCCAAGTACGTTAAGGACGTGGAGGAGATCACACCGGCCGTGGTGGAGACCTTTGTCCAAGACTTCCTGGCTGAGAAGCTCAAACCAGAGCCCATTTAGAGAGCACACCTAGCCAGTGTCCCAAATGGCATCCTATTCCCTATATAGTGCACTACTTTTGAAAAGCAATGCACTATATAGGGGACAAGGTGCCATTTGGGGGACACACCTAGAAACCTACGGGACCGAAACCCATAACCCCCATCAAACCCTGACCTCCCAGTTACCACCACCAGCCTCCTCCCCCCCCTTTCTGTCAGAGGAAGTTCTCACTTTTTACAGACATTACCTTTTTTTAGATGTCTTTCTCTCATGGAGTCTTCTCCTTCTCCTGTGGTGCCTTGCATTGACTACAGCCCCTACAGTAATATGGAGATTCTGTTGCTTTTTGGCTTCCAATAGCTTTTTTTAAATCAGTTTCATTATTAGCATTTCTTGAAACTAGAAGAAACCACACAATGTTGACCCAATGGACTTGACATGTCACAATGTCTCTTTATTACCTTTGCTGAACCCACATTGCTTTTGTTTTCCAAAATGTGCTGAGAAAGAATAAAATGATTGCAACAAATTTTCTAAGTTCTATAGTTGTAATTTACAAATATGCAGTGCAGAAAATGTCCTGAACTTCAGTTTAATGTAACTGTCTTAATGTTCTTCTGTTTTAAAGGTGCTGCATAAATGTTAAGATTTCCCTGGTTTAAAAGGTAATTTTGTTTTGTATTGCATCTGGCTTTGTGTGTCATGGGATTTCAAATACTATTCACTTGTCTTGTTCTACAATGAAGTGAGTGATAGTCAGCTCTACCCAATTAAGTTTCCATCTCAACCACCATGACATTTAAGAGGATTTTCTGTGAAGATCCCATCTATTGAAAAGGCCAGATATTTTTGAAGGCACAAAAATGGCATTAAAATCCACCTTAGCAACTAAGTGTTGGAAGTATGAATTCACATTTGTCACTCCCTGGTTGTCTCTAGTCATGACTTCACAGCCATTAAAATTCACTGTTAAGCACTATTGTCTTATGTTGTCAACTTCCTCTATCCATGAGGCCAGTTGTATTCCATTGGGAGAAAATGTATTTTAGACAGTATTAGCTTGGTATCACTTCTACATGTGTGCATTATTTATATATAATGACTCCAGAAATGTAGTTTCCATTTATATTTCTAATTTAAAAAAACAAAATCAAGTGTACTGTTCTTTGTCAGGCATTTGTACACAACCCATATGTTTACAGTATAAGAAAACTAAGTATTTCACACCTTTCACATGCAGTACTGTTTTTTTAACCGTACAACTTCATAACATACAGTAAATGTTCTCAGTAAGGTCTCAAGTTGCTTCAGGTGCCACCTTGTGGTTACTATGATAATTGCTTTCAGGCCTGTTAGATGGACAGATTATTTCCCTTGCTAAACAGACACACTTAGCACATGTCCAGTATAGAGATTAAGCAGTCAACTGACAGGAAATCTAGAGGCCAACTGCGTGTGGAGACTAAGTGAAGCTTCTAAAGCCACACTGGCAGGAATGTTGGAAGACAATAGAGGAAATATGCAGACAGGAAAGAACACAGAATTTCCACAATGTGAAATGTGTCACTCATTTTACTTAATTTATTAGCTGAGAGTTGAATATGGAAATTAAATCCATCCATATGATTCAGTCTGACATGAGGTGCAGCCAAGAATGTATGCATGGAAAAAGTGACCAACACCAGGAATAACATGTCCATTACACTCCAAATGGATGGATCATGGAAATTGCACCTTAGACTTAGCTTTCCTCCCAGACGTCTCCATTAGGTTCAACAGTTGCCTTCTGCCTTCAAATAGGAGAATGCTGGCTGCCATGGCGGAGTTGAGACTGTCCACTCCAGGGACCACAGGGATAAACAGTCTTTGACCGGCAGTTTTCTCAGCCAATTGGACAGCCTCTAGACTTAGTCCATGGGTCTCTCCACCTATCACAAGACCAGTGTTCCCCTGAGCCCAGCCCTCATGGTACAACTTGGTCTCCAGTCTTGGAAGTGACAGTTCGGAGTCGAAATCTGATTCATATTCCTTATAGTCGAAATCTGATTCATATTCCTTATAGCGCATGTCTTTACAATTAGGCCTGCTACTCACCCATCCATATTCCCCCATCTTTGAAGGTTTGTTGGACTGGTTTGCTTCCTCAGCTACTTCTCTCTCAGAGCCACTGCAGTTATCTGCCACATGAACAGTCACCAACTTTGGCAGCTGGTTTTGAATGTCGTCCCAGTCCAAGCTGGGGAAGATGGGAAGGCGGAAATGGGCACCCATCGCTGCTCGCAGCACCTTAGGTTCCCAAGCGTCCACACAACCTGTGAAAATAGACATACACAAGATACTTAGTGAAAGACACATTCAGAGTAGTGCACAGGTTTATACACAGCAATTCCTCTATCAGCTCCACTCGAAATGGTATCATGGACTTGGATTATGCCCATTCCCAGCTTATCATCATGACATACCCTTGGTGAGCAGGACATTGTGGCAGCCTGCAGCAACAGCACAGCGCAGGATGGTGCCCAGGTTCCCAGGGTCCCGCACGTTGTCGCAGATCAGGGACAGCGGCACAGACTGACCACGCTGGTCCTGAGGGAATGTCAGCCGGGATGGGTCTGGCCGAGAAAATATGGCTACAAGGGGTAAGCGTTGTCAATATACAGTACTCATTCTCAACAATATATGTAGAACTTCAAAAGCATTCTGAAAATGAAAACATGCAGCCCATCATACCTATCACTCCTTGTGGAGCTACAAGGTCAGACCAGATCTTGATGTCCTCAAACTTGACTTTGACCAGAGTGGCCCGCTTCAGTTTGTCCAAGGGGAGATCACACAGTCTGTCCACAGAACTGAAGAACACCATCTGAGGGTTGGCTCCAGCAGCCAGGGCATCGCAGATCAGGCGTCTCCCCTCCAACAGGATCTTACCCTGGTGCTCCCGAAACGTCCTGGAGCAAGCCACACTCACTACCCTCCTGGGAGATGGAGAGAGGGTAAAAGAGGTCATGATATCTGGGCTGAACATCAGCTAACAAACTAAGCCTACATGCAAACATACATAACAATCCCGTAGTTACTAGACCTCTACTGGCCACTATAATTAAATAGGATATATTCACTCAACTAACATTAAACATAGGGTCGATAGCCAACATGCACTGAGACTTACGCCAATCTTTTGTCACCAGGTAAGGCCCTTTCGAATTTGAGGCCACCTAGTTGGTCCTTCAGATTGGTTGTATGTTCCGACGTTGTGGATGCATTGCCATTTCTGGCACTCCATGACATGCTGCTAACACGTTTATTAGTGGTCTCATTTTTTAAAATGGCGTTGACAGTGGACTCCCTCATTTTGGACGCAACTTTTTGAGACTGCTTGTTGACTATTTGATCTGACCTCTGTTTCGATGTTGGAGAGGTCGTCTCACTATCAGGATACAACACCTTCACGGGCCTCCTTTTCAATGCTCGCACGTATCTCTTTGAATCTACGATACAGTCGTTACTTTTTTTCAGAATATTACTTCGTTCCGCTACAAGAATATGCCAAAACATGCCTCTCACGAACGCCGCCATATTTGCTACAACAGTAAGAAGAGAGAGTGATAACGTTCGACAGTATGACGATTGGTTGGTTTATACCATTATAAAGGGGGGTGGGTAATCCAAGTAAAACATATTTTATGTTGGTAATACTGATTTGTAAAACAATATTAGATGCTTAACTTTTAATTTAAATACTCTTCGTTATCTTGAGATAGATTTTGGATCTGCGATTGAGTTGCAAATAATTTTAAGTGTACCGAAAATGTTGTCTTCCATAGAATCGATACCAGAGCAATCGATTGCAAGGCTCCTCAATCGACGTACACAAACTGAGCGTGATATATAATCGTATAGTACATAGCAAACTCACCGGGTGAACATGGCTTCGAGTCGAGCCTTGCATTTTGTTTTCAAAGTGGGTGACAGAAGAAAAACGGCCACCTTTTACCGAGATGTGCTCGGCATGAAGGTACATGTTCAGCTCTTTCGTAGAACATCATCAAACATTGCACAGAGTGTACCACTGTTGCATTCTTTTGTTATGATTGTTCCTCAATGTTGTTCAGTGTTCTGTAAACACGTGATATTGGGGACTAGATCACAGTTTTGTCAAAATCACTGATTTGATTTCAGATTTTGCGTCACGAAGAGTTTGAAGAAGGATGCAAGGCCACTTGTAATGGGTAGGCAGGCTGTCAACTTTACTGTTCAAACCTCCCCTTGAAACGGACTTTGGTCTGTAAACACCTCTTGTGAAAATGGATTGTTTGAATTACTGTAACAATACGGTCACTCCTTCTCTCATGATGCCCTACTTGCTTGTGTGAGTTAAGCCCTTATGATGGAAAATGGAGCAAGACAATGGTCGGCTTTGGTCCAGAAGATGATCACTTTGCGGCTGAGCTGACCTACAATTATGGAGTGGGAGAATATCGCCTTGGCAATGACTTCCTGGTAAGTGAATGGTTGTTCATTAACAACCATATATGTATATTATTTTTAACCCAATGCTAACTCAATTTCAGGGTCTAACTCTGCAGTCTAGCCAGGCTGTCAGTAATGCTAAGCGGCTTGGTTGGCCCCTCATTGAGGTTGGAAAGGCCCTCTATCTGGCTGAGGCTCCAGGAGGTTATCGCTTCTACCTGGTGGACAAAGAACAGCCTCCTAATGGTGGGTCAACATTGCTTTGCACAGAAGATCATTGCTGTAGTATACTGTAAAGTAGAGCAGTAGACCATGTTTATTTTAAAGTCCAGGAGAAAATGAATTAACCTGGGTACCAGTCTGTTTGTGCCATCATGCCAATCCTTGCCATGCCATGTTTGGCTTACATGGAGTAAGCAAGAGCACAAACAGATCTGGAACCAGTCTAGATATGAATACTCCTTATATTCAGGTAACTGCCAAAATAAAGTAAACACTAACATAGTGTTTTAATAGGGTGTTGAGTCCCCACAACCTGATAGAACAGCTTCAATGCGCCTTGGCATAGATTCTACAAGTGTCTGGAACTTATTGAAGGGATGTGACCTTCATTCTTCTACAATAAATTCCATAATTTGGTGTTTTGTTGATGGTGGTGGAAAATGCTGCCTCAAGCACCACTCCAGAATATCCCATAAGTGTTCAATTGGGTTGAGATCTGGTGACTGACACACACACACACCCTTTAAAACCCCTATGCTCCTTTGATAGCCCTCTTTCAAAGTCACAGATCAAATGTATTTATATAGCCCTTCTTACATCAGCTGATATCTCAAAGTGCTGTACAGAAACCCAGCCTAAAACCCCAAACAGCAAGCAATGCAGATGTAGAAGCACGGTGGCTAGGAAAAACTCCCTAGAAAGGTCAAAACCTAGGAAGAAACCTAGAGAGGAACCAGGCTATGAGGGGTGGCCAGTCCTCATCTGGCTGTGCCAGGCGGAGATAACAGAACATGGCCACAATGTTCATAAATGACCAGCATGGTCAAATAATAATAATCACAGTAGTTGTCGAGGGTGCAGCAAGTCATCACCTCAGGAGTGCCGCCAACCCAGACAGGAAGATCACATCAGTGACTCAACCCACTCAAGTGACGCACCCCTCCTAGGGACGGCATGAAAGAGCACCAGTAAGTAAGCCAGTGACTCAGCCCCTGTAATAGGGTTAGAGGTAGAGAATCCCAGTGGAGAGAGGGGAACCGGCCAGGCAGAGATAGCAAGGGCGGTTCGTTGCAACAGAGCCTTTCCGTTCACCTTCACACTCCTGGGCCAGACTACACTCAATCATATGACCCACTGAAGAGATGAGTCTTCAGTAAAGACAGAACTCTTCTGCTAGCCATAGTAGCCAAAATAATGGTCAACTGAGCATTTTTATACGTGACCCTAAGCATGATGGGATGTTAAATGCTTAATTAACTCAAGAACCCCACCTGTTTGCAAGCACCCGCTTTCAGAATACTTTGTGTCCCTCGTTTCCTTTAAATTGGCATGTACCTGTATATTGTGAATGTTTATCTGTTTTTCACTTGGTTAAAGATCCTGTACAGAAGGTGTGTCTGGCAGTGTCTGACCTGCAGAAATCAACACACTACTGGTCCTCCCTTTTGGGGATGAAGGTGATAGAGAGACATGAGGAGAAGACTGTGCTGATGGGATTCGCAGACACTCAGGTCCGTGGTGGTACCTTAATTGGGGAGGACGAACTCGTGGTAATGGCTGGAGTGGAATGGTATCAAATACATCAAACAAAAGGTTTCCATGTGGTTGATGCCATTCCATTTGCTCCGTTACGGACATTATGAGCCTTCCTCCCCTCAGCAGCCTCCTGTGTTCTACACTTAGAATGCAACTGTGTTTTTGCAGGAATTAGTAAGATGGTGCTAATGCTAGGTGTGTGTTTTTCTCTATATTTGCAGTGTAAACTAGAGCTTCACAACATTGGTGGGACAGTAGATCATGGGACAGCCTTCGGGCGGATAGCGTTCTCTTGTCCACGTGAGCAGGTGAAGTAATAGATCCTTTTCCAGTACATGACACACTGACGTCACGCGCAGATGCGCCCGGCTCTTGGCTGCAGTAAGAAAGCCATCGCCATCTGCGCCCATTCAACAAAGCCTTTTTTGGGTTCTCATATGCATACAATGATGTTTTGATTCTTGCTTGAACAGTCACTAAGACTATATTTGGTTGTGATCTTAGCAAAATAACTATTTTGCATGCAGCAGTTGTTAGCTACAATACTAACGCTCATTGATACAGGCTGTAGCAAAAGCTAGCCAAAGAGCCATTTTACTGGTTGAAGTTTGTGTTTAAGTATAATGCAGTTTATTTTGTGATGATGACACAAACTAAAATCCAATTATAATCCAAAAGTAGTGTGAATTGCACTCGTAAGCAACGTACAGTGCCTTGCAAAAGTATCCATCCCCCTTGGAGTTTTTCCTATTTTGTTGCATTACAATCTGTAATTTAAAGTGATTTTTATTTGGATTTCATGTAATGGACATACACAAAATAGTCCAAATTGGTGTAGTTTCAAAATTGAAAAGTGGTGCGTGCATCACCCCCTTTGCTATGAAGCCCCTAAATAAGATCTGGTGCAACCAATTACCTTCAGAAGTCACATAATTAGTTAAATAAAGTCCACCTGTGTGCAATCTAAGTGTCACATGATCTGTCACATGTTCTCAGTGTATATATACACCTGTTCTGAAAGGCCCTAGAGTCTGCGGCACCAGGAAGACCAAGGAGTTCTCCAAACAGGTAAGGGTCAAAGTTCTGGAGAAGTACAAACAGGTCAGGGACAAAGGGACAAATTAGGGTTGGGTTATAAAAAAATATCCAAAACTTTGAACATCCCATGGAGCACCATTAAATCCATTTATTTAAAAAATGAAAAGAATATGGCACAACAAACCTGCCAAGAGAGGGCTGCCCACCAAATCTCATGGACCAGGCAAGGAGGGCATTAATCAGAGAGGCGACAAAGAGACGAAAGATAACCCTGAAGGAGCTGTAAAGCTCCACAGCTCGAGATTGGAGTATCTGTCCATAGGACCGCTTTACGGAAGTGGCCAAAAAAAAAGCCATTGCTTAAATAAAAAAATAAGCAAACACACATGTGGGAGAGTCCCCAAACATATGGAAGAAGGTACTCTGGTCAGATGAGACTAAAATTGAGCTTTTTGGCCATCAAGGACAACGCTATTTCTGGCGCAAATCCAACACCTCTCATCACCCCGAGAACACCATCGGCAGGGACCGGGAAACTGGTCCGAATTGAAGGAATGATGGGTGGTGCTATGTACAGGGAAATTCTTGAGGGAAACCTGTTTGTCTTCCAGAGATTTGACACTGGGACAGAGGTTCACCTTCCAGCAGGACAATGACCCTAAGCATACTGCTAAAGCAACACTTGACTGGTTTAAGGGCAAACATTTAAATGTTTTGAAATGGCTAGTCAAAGCCCAGACCTCAATCCAATTGAGAATCTGTGGTATGATTTAAAGATTGCTGTACGCCAGCGGAACCCATCCAACTTGAAGGAGCTGGAGCAGTTTTGCCTTGCAGAATGGGCAAAAATCCTAGTGGCTAGATGTGCCAAGCTTATAGACACCCCTAGAGACTTGCAGCTATAATTGCTGCAAAAGGTGGCTTTACAAAGTACTGACTTTAAAGGGGGGGGGGGGGGGGGGGGGTGAATAGTTATGCACGCTCAAGTTTTCAGAATTTTTTTTGTATTTTATTTCTTGTTTGTTTCACAAATATTTTGCATCTTCAAAGTGGTAGGCATGTTGTGTAAATCTAATGATACAAACCCCCCAAAAATCAATTTTAATACCAGGTTGTAAGGCAACAAAATAGGAAAAATGCCAGCGGGGGTGAATACTTTCGTAAGCCACTGTAAATAGAGGCTATTTTTTTCTGCCGTTCTATTAAAAACTCCCCCTTGTTCTGCCACCAACTTGCGCACATCGCCCTTGTGCGGCAAAGTTAGCAAAACAAAGTGGTCTATACAATGCTTTAAATTCTTAAATTATTTGCCCCACTGATTCTTTACATACATGCACACAGAAAGCAATATTCAACTATTTGTTTTATTATTTTTAGTTGGCAGATCTTGAAGCCCTGATGACAAAAGAGAACCAGAAAATCCTTACTCCCTTGATTAGCCTGGACACCCCTGGGAAGGCAACAGTAGAAGTGGTCATTTTGGCTGATCCAGTGAGTGCCTTACCAAATTATTAACATGGGTAGACTTGATTCATTATAAATTCTCACATAACTCTGGTCATCTGTCTTCTAGGATGCCCATGAGATCTGCTTTGTGGGAGATGAGGCATTCAGACAACTCTCCCAGATGGACCCCAGTGGAAATGCATTGCTGGATAAGGTTGGTATTTAGAAATATTATACAAATGAAACAATACTTTGCATTATCACAGAGTACATGCTCTTAATCTTTTACCCTAATTTATTTTCAGGCTATGGCTGAAGATAAAAGCGATGACTGGTTTGCCAAGCACAACAAGCAGAAGGCTTCAGCATAAGTGTGAAGAACATAGCTTAGCCATCATGGGTCTTCTGGACATTTCCAACCTTTTGCCCCATATATGGCATTACCCTTCCAGCGGCACAATGTCAGTAGATTTTACTCAACCAGAAGTGTTATTTTGAGATGCTTAGAATGAGACTGAAAGTGTAGCTGTATTTGAGTCATACTGTGGCAGACGCTTGATGATCATAGACCACTTATATTAACCTTGTTTGTGTATGCATTGAAAATAATTGTACCTCTTCAGCTCAATGACATGAGTAAAACACTAATACCTGTGACTTCATGAGAACAGTGCATTTATGGTGAAGAGTAATATCCATGTGAAGTCCTCACACTGCCAAATTGTAGGTAAAGTTTTGTGAAATGTGCAGACATTGGTGGGCGGCCCTTGGTTGAAAAAACAATGAAACGAGGGGGTATATGCATATCTCTTGTGGTGTAGAAGCTGTGTCATGTCATGCTCATTGAACTATAATATGGGAAAATCAAACTGAGCAATATCAAAAGGGGATGGCATGAACATTTTCTTGAAGATGGGAGAATTGCCTCACCTTTGCTAACAACTCACTCCAACTACCATTTTCTAGTGATCCCCTTTCTTTGGCATGAGATGAATGACACTGAATAAGAAAGTGTCTAGTTCATTTTTAAACTAGCTGTTCTTGAGTGGTTATGCTGCATAATAAAGGGAGAAGCATGGTAAATAATTGTTCACTGATTGAAAAAGATTAAGTGCAATGTGGCTAGGTGAAAGGTGGGTTGAGTGTGAGGCGTTTCATACTCCGGGTTACAAATTAGTCGACCATTGACTTTTTGGTTGTTTTTTTTCTCATCGCGCCTCTGTTTACAGTGTAGACAACACACCTAGAAGATGATGCTGATGCTGCTTTGCCACTGAAAATGTAATGAAGATAAGAACCCTCCGGGCGGGATGAGAACATTTGACACATTCAGATTTTCGACAAGCTGAAAAGGGGATAATACTTGTTAGCTAGCCCCCTAATTACCAAGTTTGCCAACATTGGTTTCAATTGACGCGGTAGCTAGCTAATGTTACGAGGCTATTTACCTAGCCAACTAACGTTAGTTAGCTAGTAACTGACTACTGTTAGTGATGTGAGTATAGTTAGCTAACTCGCTACTCGATACGGTGAACCATTGCTAGCGTTCCATCTTAGCCAGCTAGCTAACGTCATCGTTTCCTTCAAACTTTTTTGTGACAGGTACGTTAGCGAACGTTAGCTTACCACAGTCTGGCCCTAGAGCTAGCAAAGTGTAATTTAGTTATCAGATTTTACAGACTAGACATACCAACGTTAACTGGCATGTTATTTAATTGCTCTTGAATAGTGTCTTGCATGCATTTAAATCCTTCGCTAACAAGACAACGTGACATTAAGCTCGAGGTCTCCGGGCTTCAAAGAGGAGCAAAGCTGTCTGTTAATTAACCACCGTGTGGCATGGTCATCAAAGGAACCAGCCGCATGACCACAGGTTGTGTGTGACAGAGGGCGCAACATAAGGACAGAATATATCTCCTGCTCATTGTCTTACTAGTACTTCTGCTCCTGATACTGTCTGTCCTACTCTTCAGGTAAGAAGACATGCCTTAAATGGGGGAAGGACACTTACACAACATTCCTGTCCGATATGCTTCTTTCTGTTGCCAAAACAACTCTTGCCATTTCATCAAATACTGCAGCTGCCCTTTTCTGAAAGTATCTATGCATATCTTTAATTTGGAATACCTGATTCTTGCTACCTCTGAAAATCACTGTTCATGTGACTTGAAAAATGTAGAGGACCCACAGTTACAACTGAACTGCTGAAGCTTTGTTGTATGAGTTGGGTAAACAATGTCCTGTCTTTGTGCACTAACACAAGTGCCAGCTTGTCCTTTGATGGAACTCAATATGACAGGCAAACAAATGCACACAGCTCTGTTGATAGAGAAGTGAGAGACAAGATTAGTCGTGGCTGATAGGTGCCACGATAATGATGGGAGCATCCCAAAATTACACTCTATTCCCTATGTAGTGCAGTCCTTTTGACCAGTACCCATATCAAAATAAGTGCACTATATAGGAAACAGGGTGCCATTTGGGATGCTGATGATAACTGACCCATGTATAATTTCTTCATGACTGGTGTCATGACGTTGGCCTGGGGGTAGGTTTATGATAGTCATAAATACCTCTTCCCCCCCATTTTTCCTCTCTCTACCCTACTGATGTTACATTTGCAAACCCCTTGATTAACATATAGATTCTGGGAACATCAGAAGGTTTTGGGAAATTAACTATATTCTGGTAATCCGACCAATTGAACATATGCGGTGGTACTTAATGAATATGATGTCAGTTCGGTTGTCATCTGAGACATTCTCATCAATGATAAGATGACAAACTCTACAGTGGAAAGTCTACACATCAGAGTTATCGGATTCACATGGAATTGTTGTTCAATTTAAATGTTTGAATATTAAATTATTCGTGATGGGATGAAATGTGATTTTAGCTTCTAAAATGTGAGAATTGGGTTTTCATAAGGTTAGGGCTCTGCTCAATCAGTGGCCCGCCCCTGTGAATAGTCATGGGTTATAAAACTTTTCAGACACACCCTTCTCGCTCCACTATATAAAGCCTTGACGACAATATAACCTCCTGTTCTGAGGATGTGAGGACTACGGTCCGATGTCAGAATGGTTCAGATAATAACTACAGAACGAAGTCAACATCAGCGTGAGCTTTGGTTGTGAATGGTATGAACTTTGGACTCTTATTGAGTTTGAGTTTATTTTTATTTACAGGGACTGCACATTAATCAACGTTTCAGTAAAAGTGCCGGTTTTATAATTTTCAACCGCAGTCCCTGGGAAGGTTATTAAAAACAATTACAGTATAGACAATAGAAACATAGGACAAGCAAGACATAGCATACAGACAGAGCAACATAGGACGAGCAAGACGTAGCATACAGACATAGCAACATAGAACAAAAAGCAGCAAGACAAAATTCATAAAAGCAACTAAGTGTTTCCACACACCACAAGCTACAGACAACAGACAACATGGAAAGAGGCAACACACAGCTAGGGACCATGTTCACAAATCTGATTGACCTTTAGCCATGTCTTCAAGCATTTTGTGAAAGTGTGATATGTGGTGCAGTTATGTGTGTCTGATGGCAGTGTATTCCAGACATGGGAAGCTCTCACAGAGAAAGCGGATTTACTAAAGGTGCTTTTCGTTAAGGGAACTATACAGTCACCTCTCATGGCAGACCTTGTGGATCTGCTGCCATATGTTTGGGTTTTCTGTTTAACAAAAATACTGAGTGGAGGGGGAGCCAGGCCATTTAGGATCTTGAATACAAGACATACGTCAGTGTATTGCACAAGATTTTCCCAACTCAGGAGCTTTCTGAGGATGTAACAGTGATGATGGCTATTGGGCTTCCTATCAAGCACTTTGAGAGCCTGTTTATAGACAGACTGAATAGGTCTTACTGTCGTACAGCAAGCTTGGGCCCAACTAGTCAAGCAGTATGTTAAGTGGGGGAGTATCATAAATTTGAAGTACAGTTTTGCTACCTCTGTAGTCAAACAATTTCATATAAATCGGAAATTAACTAGGTTGAATTTGGTTATTTGAATTACCTTTTTCACATGCTTTTTAAGAGAGGTTGGAATCAAGTATGATGCCAAGGTACTTAAAATCAGATACCACCTGGAGCTTCACCTCTGACACATAGACATATGGCTCAGTAGCATCTGTTGCCCTCTTTGTGAAGAACATGCAAACAGGTTTTTTTCACATTGAGATGCAAACATGAGTCACTGAGCCACTTTGTAACCTGGACCATTACAGTAGTGAGTTCTTGTGCAGCTTGTTGTTTGCTCTTTCATGCACATATATCACTGTATCATCTGCATACATTTGAACTTCAGACCCAGTACAGACAGAAGGCAGATCATTAATGTACAGGCTGAACAGGAGGAGCCCCAGTATTGACCCTTGGGGCACGCCCACATCATAGCTAAGAGTGGGCGACAGCTCATTGCTCACTCTGACACACTGAGTTCTGTCTTCATGGTATGATTTCATCCATCTCAAGGCATCAAGGGAAAAGTTGAACTTGGACAATTTTGTGATGAGAATCTCATGGTTAACAGTATCAAAAGCCTTCCTTAGGTCCAGAAACACAGCCCCAACAACGCCCCCTTTGTCCATCTTGGACTTCACATTTTCCAGAAGAAAGCAGTTGGCTGTTTCTGTGGAGTGTTTCGCTCTGAAGCCAAACTGCATGGAGTGTAATGTGAAGGGGCTGTTGTTGAGGTGGGCAATCAGTTGTTCTGCTACACACTTTTCAACAACCTTTGACACCACAGGTAGTATACTAATGTGCCTGTAGTTACTCACGTCAGCAGGGTCGCCTGATTTAAAGATGGCAGTTATTATGGCTGACTTCCATACCCTTGGAAACACCCCGAGACCAATAGATGTGTTGGTGACCTTAGTAATGGGGCCAATGAGTGACTCTTTGTAGTTTTTAAGAAAGGTAGAGTCGGGCCCAAACACATCTTTGGCTTTAGAGTTCTTTAGTGAGCTAATCAACTTGTTCACCTTTGACTCAGAAACCTCCCTTATGATGAAGACAGGTTGAGCATAATTTACTAGCACTGAGCCCAAGAAACCAGTGGAGGGGTTCTGTGTCAGCACCCTGACAGGGTCAATAAAGTAGGAATTGAAGGCTATTGCTATTTCGACTGCATCCTGTGTTAGATTGTTATTCACCATGATTTCTAGTCTTTTTGCAGTGTTACTATGGTCTTTCCCTGTTAACTTTTTTAGATTCTCCCAGATCAGTTTAGAATTTCCCTTTGCTTCACCAATTATGTTAATAAAAAAGTTTGCCTTGGCCTGTCTGATTTCTTTCATCACCTTATTTATCAACATGGTAAACCTACGTCTGTCATGCTCTAATTTGGATATCAGGGCTATTTTTAGAGCATAATCTCGTTCTTTCATCAATTTCCAGATTTCTCCATTCAGCCAAGGAAGAGTGCTCTTTTGGCCAGGTTCGGATTTGATTTTCTTAAGGAAACCATTTATTGTAGTCTGGATTGTGGATAGAAAAACGTGACTATCAGCTTCCACATCTGTATAGGACAAGTGATCATTCCAGTTAATTCCCTTAATTTGCTGTTTCAAAATAGCTTAATTCACTCTTAGGTATTCTTAGTTGATCCGGCTTTCTAACAGTAGAGAGGTTAAACCTGCTTTTAGACAGCTTTCTGGCTATTAGTGTCAGATTATGATCAGATAGTCCAGTAACCATATTGAATGATTTAGTCACTCTCTCTGGTTTATTACTGAACACCAAATCAATCTGTGTTTTAGAGAAACAAGTCACCCTGGTTGGCCCTTTAACTAGCTGTGTAAGGTCAAAGGTATTAGTGATCCGTTTGAGGGTTTTCCTACAAAACTTGTCTTCATAATTAATGTTAAAATCTCCCATTAAGATTACCTCTTTCCCAAAGTCACATTCCCTAAGCATGTTATTAAACTGATCAAAAAACACACTTTTGGTGGAAGGTGGCCTATACATTCCAATAAGGGTAAAATACATTTGGGGAGACAGTGTAACTTTCAGGCCAATACATTCTAGTTTATTATCACATGACCACTCAATTTGTTTACTTCGGATATGTTCTTTAATGTAAATCATCACACCCCTCCTCTTCCTTCAATCCTGTCTCTCCTGAAGACATTGTAGCCAATCACAATCAAAGCAGCATATGGAGAGGTTTTATGGAGCCATGTCTCTGAGAGGCAGAGGAAGTCAAGGTTGGAGTCTGTGAGTGGATGTTGAATTTGGTCACTTTTTGGAATGACACTACGAATGTTCAAGTGCCCCCCTAGTGGTCCCTTGGGCATAGCTCGTGGGTCCCAGATGACTCGAGAGTGATTGACACATTGAAAAAAGTTACATTTTCTGTGTTTTCTGATGGCTGGGTTTAGGCCGTTTTGTTTCGTTTTGATTAGGGGCAGTTCGGTAGCGCAATTAACAATCCCTCCCGCCTGCACTGGATGCAGGGAACTAATTAAAACAGCTTGGGTACCAGAAGTAGAGTCAGGAATCGCATATCGCGACTTGGGTATGTTTGAAGAGTCAAAATCTATCCTGGAGCCGGGTGAGTCGAGAGAAACCATGGGACCATAGCACTCACCCACTTCCACAGCGGCGACGATCAGTGGACGAGGCCATCAACCGCTTTTCACTCCGGTGAGTGTGGATCGTCCACTATTCACGACAGAAGTCATACCTCCTAGCCGTTGAGTTAGCAACAGCAGCTGCAAACGATGGTTAGGAAGGAACAGGTGCATTTCTCCGTGTTTATTTCAGGAAATAGACAGGATATGGATTTCAAGCAAACTTTTAAACCAGAACCTGCCCGTGAGTGTATAAACATGTCTTCAAAACAATCTTATGACCTCACATCATAATTGCATATCTCTCAGCCTTCTTGCCCTTTTAAGGGAAAGGGCCCGTGAATCATTCAACAGTACAAGGTTGTGAACTGTGTGTTTGTTCCTCAGGAGGTGCCTGGAGTTGTGTGTGGGCGAGACCAGAGTGAGAGTGGACCTGCAACAGCCTCTGAGACCTTGGGCGCCTAAGAGCTGTGATGGAGGAGAGTCGGAAGGTTCCTCTTAGCCCCGCAACCCTGCGGTTTATCTCCCAGGTAGGGACCAACACAGAACTGTTTATATAAGATTGCTACTCACAAAATAGTTCATGAAATAAGTGTTCTCAGTTCACTCTGCTGCTGTCTGTCTCTTCTCTCAGTTGCTGTCTTTCCATATTGACTCCATCAACGTGATGGTGTTTAACCTAGCCCTGTCAGAGTCTCTATGGTACATGACCACCTCAAGTATTGACCTACTGCTCAACCATCAGGGCAAAAGGTATTAAACCTCCACACACTCTAAAGTCATCTAAACAGATCGGTCTTATCTTAGCCTGTCTGTTTAAATGTTCATGATTTTTCATATCAATTTCTCAAACTTTCATTACAGGTTGGCCTGGGACTTTTTCTGTGGGGCAGCTAAGCAGTAAAGTGCTTAAAATCAGAGTGGAGTTTTTTCCCATGTAAACATAGCAGTCTTTTGAGTGTCTCTCTTTAAATAAGTGTTACTTAACAGAATGTATTTCACTGCATTGTCTCAACTCACTGCTCAGCAGGATACATGTCTGCCAGAGACGTCCCTGAGCCTGGTGCTGTCTGGGGATGTCAGCCTACCAGAGCTGGGTCCAGGCCGAACGGCCCTGTGTGTGAGAACACTGCTGGCTGAGCTGCACAAAGGCTTGTTCCTCAGCCAGCTACTGCTTCCACCTCCTCCTCTGGAGAGCACTCTCTCTGCAGATGGTGAGAAAGGGCACATTATTCCCTATATAGTGCACTACTTTAGGGAGAAATGTGCAATTTGACATGCAGACATGGTGTTATTGTATGGTTGCTGTGAGGTAATTTTGAGAACCATTCGGAGATGCATTATTCACAACCACTTCTGTCTGTCATTTTCTTTTAGAATGTGGAAAGGACAAGTTTTTCCAGACTGAAGCAGTGGAGCAGTTTCATCAGCTGGTGCCCCAGAAGGTCAGCGTGGAGTTTGAGAATACTAGTATAACCCTGTCCATGCACAGCCAGAAAAGGTGAGTCATAGGACATGGAGTTAGTATGAATTATATTTTATGTGTTGGTTTGTGTTTCTGTTATTCCATTTTCTTCATCCTTTGACTATCTGAATCATCGGATGTGAGGACGAGCAGCTGTCGCTCAGGAGCTTCACCCCTGAGATGAGCTTCCCTCAGAGCAGCCTGGAGCTACTTCTGGAGGGTGAGTGGAGAGCTTGGCACCAGAAAGAAGTGTGTCACAAATGGCAATCTATTCCCTACATAGTGCACTATATAGGGAATAGGTTGCCATTTTGGATGTAGCCATAGAGGAGGGGATGAGAGGGTCTGGGAGGGTGGGGAAAATATCCATTCCTTGTTTGTGTATCATCAGATGGGCAGACAGAGAATCCTTTGCCTTAACACCCTCAGGACTGTCTTGCAAGTGAGTGGTGTGGATTTGATTGATATGGTTACTAGTTTTCATAGTTGCATTGCATCAACATAGCTTTTTGCAAATATGTTTGACATTTGATCTCTCGTAAGAAATACGTTTGTTCTGAAGTCTCCTGCTTGTCTCCCACTCATGTCCCCAGGTGACATCAGTGGACATTTCAGGGCCAGTCAAGGTCAACACCTGCATCATCCACTACCGTCACCAGGAGTTCTCCCATTGGCTAGACCTGTTTCCATGGGAACAGCTTATTCATAGGAAAACAGCTCATAGAAAGAGGTATGAGCATTTTCAACTGACAAACCAGACTGGAGAATGTCAAGCACACCAGTTGATTGCTTGAAACGGATGTAAAGACAATATCCAAAAACATACATTACTAACTTGGCCCTATAACATTTAGTTTCTTTTTGATATTGATTAACACTCTAATTCTCTCCTGTCTGCTTCCTCATGTTTCTGTTGTGTCTGGGGGTATATTGTGGTGTGTAGTCCAGTGGAGTATTTGCATACCCTCCCGTCCTACAGGAACTTCCCCCACCTGGACACCCCAGTGATGATCAGCTCCTCAGTGTCCAATGTCAATGTGTCTGGGCTCCCTTCGCCCTGGGCTTCATCTCAGTCAGCACAGGTACAGCACAACACACACTCGCACAAGGCATGGTCAAAATATACTCCCGTTGCATTAAAGGTCAAGAATATGTTGTGGGAACACAAAGTTTAGTCTTGCCTGGAGAGGAATGACAGGAATGCTAATGAACAGCAGTGGGTGTTTTTCTTCAGTTCATTCTGCTTTCAACATTGCAGTGGTTTCAGGAAGCCATGGTGCTGGAGCTGTTGAATCAACCCTTTCCAAACATACCCAGCCCTGATAGATTACATTCCTCTATATATGGTAATCAAATGCAATATCCTTTTACATCACAGAATCATCACACACCTACACATAGTGAGTAGAGTTAGAGTTGCATACCAAAGTGTAGTAATGTGACTTGTGATCTTCAGTAGATCTGAATATGTCATGTATAATATAGAGATGCAGCACTTCCTGGACATCAGCACAAATGCAGAGAGCCTCAATTTCCAGAATGTTCACCGCCACCTCTCTATGTCCCTGGCAAACACGTGTGGGGGGGAAGCCCTCATCCTCAACTCCCTTACACTGCAGGCATACAAGGTAGGCAATAACTATTTAGGGTTACTCACCCACTACTACTCCCCAAGGTTTCAGCTGGGTTCCAATGATGTGATGAAGAACACCAAAATCAGGCTACAGGAATTCCTACTTATCTGAAATGACCATCTATTCATAAATCGTTGAAGTTGACCTCTAAACCACGGGTCAAACTCATTCCACAGAGTGCCGGGTGTCTGTGGGTTTTCACTTCTCCCTTATACTTGATTGATGACATAAGGTCACTAATAGTAAGGAACTCTCCTCACCTGGTTGTCTAGGTCTTCATCGAAAGGAAAAACCTAAAACCCCCAGACACTAGGCTCTCCTTAGAATGAGTTTGACACCCCTGCTCTAAAAACACCCTTCTTTTCCTCTATTGACCTGATGATCACAGCCCTGATTTAGTATTTGACCAATACTACACCAGCCATTGTTATTATCTTTGTTGTCTCTGTCACCCCAGGGGAGCTTCAACAAGCCCCAGAGTGAGTCCAGTAGCCATTCTGAGAGTGTGAGTGTGGAGTCCAGTGTGAGGGGACTACAGCTGGATGTGTCAGAGACCTGTGCCCTGTGGCTGACCCGCCTACTGTCCCTCTGTAACCTAGACAGCTGCTGGAGGCCTCAGAGCAGTCAGATGTGGTGCCTGTACCTGTCCTTGTTGATGGGACAACCTCCCCCAGTCATGGCGCCTTTTATTTTAAGATTGAGTGTAACCTGGAGGATGTCAACTTGTTCACACTCTCCAATGTAGCAGGTAAGTTAAATGGGAAGTGCTGTTTAGGGTTTGCATCCAAAATGGCACCCTATCCCCTATATAGTTCACTACTTTTGACCACAACCCTATGGCCCCTGGTCAAAATTAGTGCACTATATAGGGCAGGGGTACTCAACTCTTACCGTACGAGGTCCGGAGCCTGCAGGTTTTCTGCACCTGGTGTCCAAGTTCTAAATCACTCTCTGATTTAGAGGGGAACAATGGAAAAAATGCAGTGGCACTGGCTTCCAGTCCAGAGTTGAGTTTGAGGGATATAAGAAATAAGGTGCATTTTGGATGGACCTTTTAATATCCATCTCTGACTAGGCCGACATTGAGTATGGTAATTGACTCCTGTGTTGTACTAGGAGCTGTGTCTTTGTGGGTGGACACTGTGAAGGCCCAAGACTCGGCAGAAAGCTCCACGGTGTCTGTCCAGGGTGTGTGTGTGTCTGTGGTGAAGGCTCTCACAGAGACCATTGAGCCCTCCTGTCCCTCAGCCCAAACCCCCAACCCTATCCTCAGCCTCTCCATCCTGGCCGTCTGCTACCACATCACCACCGGGAACGTGGAGGTAGCTTACAGTTACTCATCCTACCATCAGTCCATCAGGCTTATCAGTCCTATTCCTTCTTCTTGATTGACAGTGTTATTCAGATAAGTTTGCATGGGCAGAACCCGCTTCACAGCCTAGGTAACGGAGCACAACTACCTTCTGCAGCACACAGACGCCCTGTCCCCCTCCACTCACTCCGGCTCCATGAATGTCCGCTCGCCCCACATGTTTCTCAACTTCGACGGCAACAACATATTCTCCTTCAAGGGCTTGGAGGTCCAGACGCACCCTAATCAGGCCATGGACCAACGCCACCTCTTTCCCTTCCTCTCCACCTGACACAACCGTGTCTGGGTGTTCACCTGCCTCTGCCTGGCTGTGGAGTTCCCCTTCCAGTACAACTTCTCCAACTCCTTTGACAAGTTTATCAGCATTCAAAAGTTGCTCAAGTCCCTGCACATCAACCCCAGCCAGACCCCAGGCCTCCAGCGTCTGCCCCCAGATCTGGTCTTCAAGATCAGACAGTTCTCCTTCGTCTTCCTGGATGATGTGTTTGAGATCAAGCTTAGGGACAACTACGAACTGATGAAGGACGAGAGCAAGCAGAGCTCCAAGAGGCTCCAGCTGCTGGACAAGAAAGTGGCTGACCTACCGAAGCAGCGCAGAGAACTGCTGCCTGCGCATAGAGATCTACATCCAGCGCTCCCGTCGCCTCTACTCCAACACGCCCATGAGGAAGTCTCTTCTGACCTGGAGCTGGTGGCCCTGGCCGACCAGTCCCTCCACGGGCCGGAGCGCGTCCGCGAGCAGCTGAGGGACATCGATGGAGTCAGCCCCTTCCCCAGAGACGGGCTCCCCCTCGTGGTGCCGGGCAATCAAGTTCAACCTCACTGCCTTCTTGGGTGAGTGATGGGATTGTGTCCCAAATGGAACCCAATTACCTTTTTATAGTGCACTACATTTGACCATTGCTCCATACCTTAATTATTTATATTAATATTGATAATATTATCTTTATACTAAATTATTTTTCCCCCTGCGCCAGTGAGAATCCGGGACTATCCTCGTTACCTGTTTGAGATCCGGGACTGGGAGCTGTCAGGCCGTCTGATCGGGACCGAGCAGGACGGGCTCGCCACAGGCAGATGCTGCCACTAGGCCAGCCATGGGGAGATGTAACCATCCACAGGAACATGCCACCACTCAAGTTCTACTGCGATTTCAAATGTGAGTCAAGTGTTTCAATGAAACGCGATCCTCGTTTTTTGAGATCAACACTTGTATTTTCAACAGTTGGCAATAGACACACACTGGACGATCACATACGGTGCATTTGGAAAGTATTCAGACCCCCTCACTTTGATTGGAGTCCACCTGATTGAATGTGGTTTGGAAAGCCACACGCCTGTCCTATATAAGGTCCCACAGTTGACAGTGCATGTCAGAGCAAAAAAACAAACCATGAGGTCGAAGGAATTGTCCGTAGTGCTCCGAGACAGGATTGTGTTGAGGCACCGATTTGGGGAAGGGTAACAAAACATTTCTGCAGCACTGAAGTTCCCCAAGAACACAGTGGCCTTCATTCTTAAATGGAAGAAGTTTGGAACCCCCAAGACTCTTACTAGAGCTGGCCGCCCGGCCAAACTGAGCGAAGGGCCTTGGTCAGGGCGGTGACCAAAAACCCAATGGTCACTCTGACAGAGCTCCAGAGTTCCTCATGAGATGAGAGAACCTTCCAGATGGACAACCATCTCTGCAACACTCCACCAATCAGGCCTGAGTGGTAGAGTGGGCAGATGGAAGCCACTCCTCAGTAAAAGGCACATGACCGCCCACCAAAAGGCACCTAAAGGACTCTGACCAAGAGAAACAAGATTATCTGGTCTAATGAAACCAAGATTGAACTCTTTGGCCTGAATGCCAAGGAGGAAACCTGGCACCATCCCTACGGTGAAGCATGGTGGTGGCAGCATCATGCTGTGGGGATGTTTTTTCAGCAACGGACTGAGACTAGTTAGGATTGAGGGAAAGTTTAAAGGGTCCAAAGTACAGCGAGATCCTTGAAGACCTGCTCCAGAGCACTCGGGACAATGACCCTAAGACAATGACCCCAATGACCTCCCCAGGTGCATTACTGGGCCTTCTTCGCTCAGTAGAGGGGCATCCAGGTGGAGTGCAGCAAAGGCCACGTCTTCACCAGAGGGGCTCAGAGACTCATCCCACAGGGTAAAAAGAGCTGGCACAACACAGGCATAGTAATTTATACACTCACGTAATGTTTTTAGGCCCAATGTTTTATTACATCTTCCCATATACATTAGTGCCCTACTAAAGTAGTGCACTATATTTGGAATTGGGTATTATTTGAGACTGAGTTGTTGAACAGCCTACCTGTTGGTCTAACTCGTGAGTGTGTCTGTGCACGTCGTTTGTCTGTCCTCTCAGCGGGCACGTTGATGAGGCTGATCTCAGAGTGGAACGTGACCCAGATGGTTTCAGAGCTGTCCCTGATGACGGTGCACCTCATGGCCTCCGCCTGGGACTAGACGGCCGACCACCAGATCAACGCCCAGGTGAAGAAGACCCACTTGCTCGGCCTGTCCTCCTTCAGTTACCAGCGCCAGAGCAACCGCATGGAGGAGGAAAGACAACGGGGAGGGGATGGTAGACACCCCAAAGTTGATGGCACAGACTGCGTCTCCATTTGCACCCTATTCCCTATGTCGTTCACTACTTTTGACCAGGGACATTGGGGTGCCAGTTGGGACACAAACACAGTAGTTTTAAATGAATTATATTTATTCTGTGTCTCAACCCTTCATTTGTAGTTCTACAATCAAAAGGCATAGCTAGATCTCTTGTAAAAATGTGAAGTGTATAAATGGTGTTTCTCATTGTGGCAGGAGGTGAACCCAAAAGATGAGGTGAATGCCCCGTACACCCACAAGCTGTACCTGGTTGACCTGCGAGCCGCCTGGACCACCACTAACAGGAACATAGCAGTCGGTCTGTACGACGGCTACAAGAAGGCAGCTGTTCTCAAGAGGAACCTCTCCATAGAGGCTCTGAAGGGCCTGAGGATAGACTGCTACACTGCAAGCTGCCAAGAAGCTCAAGCGCTCTTTGTCCAACTACTCTGGCGGCCACAGCACAGCCCCCTCCACCCCAACCATGCCCAGCACCAGCCGCCCTGAGAAGAGCCCGTACGAAGGTAGGATGTTTCCCCTGGAGTAACAGAAGTTCAGCCTAATTCCTTGTGAATGAATGGTCTGTCATGTGATTTTCTTTTAAGGGATTTTCAGATTTTATTGAACAGATGGTGAGAGGATGACAGTGGACAAATAAAGAGAGAGGTTCGAAACCGGCCTTTGGTACATATGTCAACACTAGATATGTATGCCAGATGCTGCAGCATTACTGTTAGACCAGCCAGGCCATATGAATGGTCTTTCAATGTGATAAGTTACTACCTCTGTTTCTTCAACTCTTCCTTCCTCCTCTCTCTGCAGGGACATCCATGCTGCAGAAGCTAATTGCAGAGACTAATAAGTTTGTGGTGTTCTCAGAGGAGGACTCTGGTGTGAGTGATCAGCTGTGTGGCATCGCTGCCTGCCAGACAGACGACGTCTACATCCGCAACTGGTTCATTTGAGCTGGTCAACTGTCAGGTACAACTAGTCTGGGACTTTAGGTTCATGGCAAATCAGATTAAGATTGTAAAGAGCAGTGGGCCAATCACACTTGTAATGCCCCAGAAGTTAACAATTCTGTTTGCTAACAGGACCTTATTGGACAAAGACAAATATGGAAAGAATGTTCTGCGTCTCAGTCATTTCGGATCCTTAGCGATACTGAAAACAGAACTTGTTCTATTTTTTAGCAACATTCTAATATAAAATGTTCTGCCAATCTAGCATTTTATTTAGCATGTGACACTCCAGTCTCCAGGGTTATAATCCTGCTCTGCTGTCTGTCTGTAGATAATGTTGTGTGGCACAGAGACAGCTGGCTGACGGCTGGTGTCTGCTGCCAAGGCCCAGGTGCTGCAGTGTGAGCACCACCCGGTCTGGTACAGCGACACCCTCAAGCAGAAGACCACCTGGACCTGTCTGCTGGACAGCATGCAGTACTTTGCCACCATGGAACCCAACCCCTCAGAGCAGGAGGACTGGCAGCTGTGGCTTGAGGTGGGCCAGTGAAACCATTTATTAACAGGCTCTGAAAGATGCACTATGCAGAAATCGCTCCGCCATTTCCTGGTTTCTAAAGTTCTAATAGTTTGCCTAGTTTCAGTTTGCGACAAAGCAAGTATAGTGTTGAGAATCATTGTAACATCTAAACCACTGTGAAATATATTTTCCATAACCAAAAATTTTCAGCTGTAAAAAAAATATTAAATTAAAAAAAAAAAAAGTAAAACGCAAAAACAGAACTTAAGAAAGGGGAAGCAAAGGGGAAGCATAGCGCACGTAGAACAGATCTAACTGTTCAATGAGTGACAGATCTGACTCACATTTCTATATACATTTGGTCAGGTTGCCCAAAAAGTTATAATGCCACTTTAACAGGAACTACCGTAAATTATCATCTGTAGCATTGAATGTAGCATTGAGCATATGTGTTGCATATGGCTCATGATGGCTTACATTCAGGCTCAAGTCCAAGTTACATGACAGAGTATTTCTGTATTAGGTCCAATACAGAGAGCGTATTTGTGCAGTTAGTCTTTCAGATTCAGGGTGCTGTCATAGCTTTGACCATGTGTCTTTTCCTTGGTTGTGTGTGATGCGTCTGAAAAACATTGAGGAGCACAGGAAGCGTCACCTGGACTCCGTGCTGGAGCTGATGGAGAGTGGTCAGGCTGTTGGAGGCATGGTCAGCACCACCACAGGTACTTCTGCTCCTCACACATCCACTCTACCTCATAGAATGCACTCTGTTTAAACCATGGCCCTGCAAAGCTGAACATCTCAACTTGATCTGAATCTTTCCTTAAAGGGGGAATTCCCAAAAATGTTACATTTATATTCACCATCTCCAGCACCATAAGTATCGACATATTTGTAAACTGCACATTTTATGTTATGTAGTTTAAAAGTTCCACATGATGATGATGATAAGGTTAAAAAGTGGTGGAATTGCCTTTTTAACTTGTGTCAAGGTAAATGTAACACTTCCTCTCTGTTCTGTGTATCCAGACTGGAACCAGCCGGCCCAGGTGAATGACACCCAGCAGGTCCAGCGTATCATCTCTCGTTGCAGCTGTCGCATGTACTACATCGGCTACAGCCACGACATCGACCCTGAGCTGGCCACGCAGATCAAACCCCCAGAGCTACGGCGCAACGAGAAGGAAGACTTGCTGTGTTCTATTTCATTCTGAGGCAACCTACATCCTCAAATACAGTGTTGGAACATGCTGACCGTTTTTTGCTGTGTTATTGAGTGTAAAGGCTTGAGCCCTTTGACTTAGTAGAGTGGGAGGAAACATACCATCAGGGGCTGTGGACACCTTCACCCTCATTCACCATGACCTGGAGATCTCCACCAACCCTGTGCAGTATGCTATGATCCTGGACATCGTCAACAACCTATTGCTGCACGTTGAGCCCAAACGCAAGGTAACGAGATGTCAGCATCTGACTAGGCAGTGTTTTGTCCTATAGCATTTGCAACTGTGTAAGGGGTGGTTCCTAACTCCCACTTAAGTCAAATTTTCACTTAGTCATGCATTGAGGTCAATGGGAGACTAAGTTAAATTTTTACTTGAGTGGAACTTTGGATTCACCCCTTACTGTATGATAGCTGAATCTCTTAACTCTACAAGTCCCTTTGCGTCCCAAATGGCATGATATTCTCTATGTAGTGCATGACTTTTGACGAGGGCTTTAAAAAGGTGCCATTTGGGATGCCTCCTGTCCTATCCTCTAACCATGTTGTGTGTGGGCTCTGTCCTCAGGAGCACAGTGAGAAGAAGCAGCAAGTGCGTTTCCAGCTGGAGATCTCCAGTAACCCAGAGGAGCAGCGCAGCAGCATTCTATACCTGCAGGAGGCTGTCAGGCAGCACATGTCCCAGATCAGACTCCTGGAGAAACAGATCTAATCCAATATCAGGGTGAGCCATTGGACAGACTGACATACACACTCTTCTCATAGGCCCTGTGTGTGGAGGCAATGGCTGATTTCAACACTACTTGTGAGGTGAAAGTTGAAGGTAATTCCGATGGGAGAGACGATACAGTTGTATTCGATCTAGTTTACTTTATTCAATTATAATCTAGAGTGGGAATAAACACATCCCTGAGTTATGAATCCCTAAACACTGAAATATCTACTTGGTGAGTGTGTATTTGACCTGTGTGGTGTGTGTATGACCTCCCTCAGGCCCAGCCTGTGGAGCTGAGAGGGGATGAGCAGTCAGAGATCAACGTGAGGCTGCAGAACCAGCTCAACCTGGGAGAAGACTGACATGCAGATGAAGAGTGAGGTGCTCAACATCCTCATCAGGTCAGCACAACACCGCCACACACACACACCATCATTTCAAGGACTAGGAAACTACTCAGCCAACAATGGGAAGTTCTGCCAACCACACTCACGTCTCCTGTGTTCTTCTCTGTATGTCTCGCTCTGCTCCTAGATGTTTTAAAGACTTCCTGCTGCAGAGGGCCAATAAGCTGGAGCTGCGTAAACCCCCGGGGGACGTGAGTGTGGTTCGCAGGACAGAGATCTGCTTTGCCCAGGCCCGCTGGTGTCTCACTGAGGAGGATGGACAGCTGGGCATTGCTGAGCTGGAGCTGCAGAGGTTCATGTACAGCAAGGTGTGTGGGCATGGGGCAGGGAGGACACTGCTCTGTCCTTACAAGGAGATGACCCTAACTCTTTTCATGCTGTGCTTCGGCAAGAGAGCTGGGCCCATATTCACCAAAAGTCTCAGATTAGTAGTGCTGAAATTAGGATCAGTTTTGCCCTCTAGATAGTAATGAATGAGATGATATAGACAAGGGGGTACCTGATCCTAGATTAGTACTCCTACTCTGAGACGCTTTATGAATGCGGGCCCTGATGTTGACGCTAAACATCTGTTAAACTGTCTCCTCCCACAACTGAACAAGTCAGACGACACAGCAGAACATCTCCTGGAACTGGGCTGGTTCACCATGAACAACCTGCTCCCCAACGCTGCATACAAGGTCAGGAAATAGTGCTAATCTGACCTTTTCTTTGGTAAGGGCAGTCTGCAGCTCAATCCGTGTATCGTTTTGGATACATTTTTACAACATGAGCTATGAACCTGTGAAGCTTACAAATATGTCCTCTGATAGGGCAAGCCTTTTTGTTTTTTCAATATTTTGTCAGAAGTTTTAATCTCCTGCTGTTACTGATCCAATGATTCCAGGCCATGCTGCACCCAACATGTAGTGCTCACAAATAACTCTAATGCAGTGTTTGCTTGTGTTGTTAACTCTACTTGTTAACCTCACGTGCTGCACAGGGTAAAGTTATGTATGGTGCTGGTACAGAAACTGGGAGTTCATGTCACTGTTGTTGAACAGTATGATGTCATCATCCAGTCAGCATCAAGGAAATCCCACTCAGAATATTATGGTTGTCTCCCAAATGGCACCCTATTCCCTATATAGTGCACTACTTTTGACCTGGGTCCTGGCTAATAGTAGTGCTCTATTAATGGAATATGGTGCCATTTGGGACTCAGGCTTTGTTATTCAGCATTGCATGTCCATCATGGGACTGGGTCACCAGAATGCCCAGATCCACAGTTCTTCGTCTTATTGTGGTGCCCCTCGTTGCATTTGCACCGTCATCTGAGTGCTGTATGGTACCATGCCTTGCATCGCTGTATGAGTCATGTTTGTTTTGCAGATTTTCTTTCCCGCTCATACGGGATATTTAGGAGGTAAAATCCATATAGCTGTGAATTGATTCATTTATCCTCCTCACAATTCATGCTGTATGGACACATGTTCAGATTCATTGTATTATCTTTACAAAATATTCTGAATTTGATTTGGTTTCCTACATTACAGGAAACATATTTTGGGGTTGCTTCATGAGTCCGAGGTTAGGAGCATGGCATTATTCAAGTGATTATTTTGTTTACGTGCCGAATGACACCATATTCCCTATATAGTGCACTACTTTCGGTGCCATTTGGGATGCAACCTCTGTGACTTAACTTCATGAAACCTGTCTCCTAGGTGGTGTTGCGTCCTCAGATCCCGTGTCATTCTGGCCGTCAGTTTGCCCTGCGCATCTTCAGTAAGGTCCGCTCCCCAGTGGGAGGCATCTCAGTCAAGGAGCACTTTGAGGTGAGGAGGAAGCATGTGATCATAACATTAGAGATGTCATAAGGTATGTATGTGGTCATAACATTGAAGATGTCGTAACACGATCATAACATTTAATTATGAAAGCATTGGCAGCATACAGTTAAACGTGTTTCTCTGTTGTAATGTGTTTGTGTCACCAGGTGAATGTGGTTCCTCTCACCATCCAGCTCATGTACCCGTTCTTCAAAAGGATGATGGAATTCTTTTTCCCAGGAAGGAACGTGGAGGAGGAGGAAGTTGCTGATGAGGAAGACAAGTCCCGAATGGTCACTACTGGTATGTATTGTCTCTACCTGCTAGCATCCTGTTCAGGGGTGTACTTGTACATCAAGCTACAGAAGCTGGGTGCCTGCCCTATGGGCCATTCTGACTCGGACAAGGCTTACTTACCAGTTATTGATGTGCAACAGTTATGCTTTACTATATAATACATTCACTTGCCCTCAAGTCTCCATCCATCCGCTACATGTTGACCAGCCTGAAATCCACACCTGTCTCCACCCAACCAATATTACTTTCCATTGTCTGCCAATTCTTGTGTGGTATTCTATAGGTAGTTGCTGCGTCACCCCTGGTGTCTATTAAAAGCCTGGGACTAGTGTGACCTTAAGGGCTGTGCGAGAGTGTGCATCCCACATGGCACCCTATTCCCTAAATTGTGCACTATGGGCCCTGGTCAAAAGTAGTGCACAATAAAGGGGATTGGGTGCCATTTTGGAAAGTACAGGAGTGTAGGGTGTGGACTCTAGAGTGGTAGTCGTTCAGAGGCCGTGGTGGTACTGCTGCTGTCTTTTTCTTGAACTCACATTCACACTTGGTGCGTTGCTCTGCCACTTCTCACAATGGTGCTCGTTTAGTAAAGTTAGATCAAAGAAGAATCAATGTCTTGAAAGATCACATAATGAATCATTAGTATACTACATAACCAAATCAAATATAATTGCATAGTATGTTACTATTATACCAACAACACTACGTCATTTCTTGACATTTTAGGATGGTTAGCTAAATGGTAGAAAACAATGATCGTGCGACCAACTCAACAATGCGCCTCTAGGTAGAAGGTACTCACGAAACAGTAATTCAAGAAGATCTAAATGCATATGCTGCCATTTTTTTGTATTAATGTAGGCTACACTGTCCCACAAAATTATCCTGTTGTTTGGGGTTTGGGGTCACTTAGAAATGTCCTTGATTTTGAAAGAAAAGTACTTTTTAAAAAAAAACAGAATAGAAAGAGTGAGGCCCCAGTGCACAACTGAGCAAGAGGACAAGTACATTAGAGTGTCTGGTTTGACAAACAAATGCCTCCCAAGTCCTCAACTGGCAGCTTCATTAATACTGTAGCCGCAAAACACCAGTCTCAACGTCAACAGTGACGAGGCGACTCCGGGATTCTGGCCTTCTATGCAGAGTTCCTCTGTCCAGTGTCTGTTCTTTAAAAAAAAAAAATGTTTTATTGGCCAGTCTGAGAGATGGCTTTTTCTTTGCAACTCTGCTTAGGCCAGCATCCCCTAGTCGCCTCTTCACTGTTGACGTTGAGACTGGTGTTTTGCGGCTACCGTTTAATGAAGCTGCCACTTGTGAGGCATCTGTTTCACAAACTAGACACTCGAATGTACTTGTCCTCTTGCTCAGTTGTGCACTGGGGCCTCCCACTCTTTCTCTTCTGGTTAGAGCCCGTTTGTGCTGTTCTGTGAAGGGAGTAGTACACAGCGTTGTATGAGCTCTTCAGTTTCATGGTAATTTCTCACATGGAATAGCCTTCATTTCTCAGATCAAGAATTAAATGACAAGTTTCAGAAGAAAGTTATTTGTTCCTGGCCATTTTGAGCCTGTAATCGAACCTACAAATACTGATGCTCCAGATACTCAACTAGTCTAAAGAAGGCCAGTTTTATTGCTTCTTTAATCAGAACAACAGTTTTCAGCTGTGCTAACATGATTGCAAAAGGGTTTTGTAATAATCAATTAGCCTGTTAAAATGATCAACTTGGATTAGCTAACACAATGTGCCATTGAAACACAGGAGTGATGGTTGCTGATAATGGTCCTCTATGCGTATGTAGATGTTCCATTAAAAATCAGCTGTTTCCAGCGACAATAGTCATTTACAACATTGACAATGTCTACACTGTATTTCTGATCAGTTTTATTTTAATGGGCAATTTTGGTTTAAATTTTCTTTCAAAATCAAGGACATTTCTAAGTGTGTGTGTGTGTGTAAGTAATTATCCAGTCTGATAAACAATCTACCCGACCACTCGGAGGCGTCCGCTTGTTAATGCAATTTCAGAATGTGGGGGGGGGGGGTCATGACCCCAGTGAAAGTTGTCCCTGCTACTTTGCCAACTAGCTACATCTGCTGGTGGAATTGGCTTGTTGTTTCACAAGTACTTCTCAACTTTCTCGCTAAAGTTATGCTGCTTCAGATATGGCATCCTAAACCTTATATTGTGCCCTACTTTTCACCAGAGCTCTATGGACCCCTACCGACCAAGCCCTCCCTAACCCGGGCGACGCTAGGCCAATTGGCGAACCCAGGGACTCTGATGGCACAGCTGGCGCTGCAGTACAGCGCCCTTAACCACTGCGCCACCCGGGAGGCCCTCCTAAAGCTATTTTTATGTTACAATATAGAACTATGTATAGTTGACTTCATTCATATGTCCTATATACAGTGGGGCAAAAAAGTATTTAGTCAGCCACCAATTGCAAGTTCTCCCACTTAAAAAGATGAGGCCTGTAATTTTCATCATATGTACGCTTCAACTATGACAGACAAAATAAGAAAAAAAAAATCCAGAAAATCACATTGTGGGATTTTAATGAATTTATTTGCAAATTATAGTGGAAAATAAGTATTTGGTCACCTACAAACAAGCAAGATTTCTGGCTCTCACAGATCTGTAACTTCTTCTTTGAGGCTCCCCTGTCCTCCTCGTTACCTGTATTAATGGCACCTGTTTGAACTTGTTATCAGTATTAAATACACCTGTCCACAACCTCAAACAGTCACACTCCAAACTCCACTATGGCCAAGACCAAAGAGCTGTCAAAGGACACCAGAAGAAGAAGAAAGGAAGACTGAATCTGCAATAGGTAAGCAGCTTGGTTTGAAGAAATCAACTGTGTGAGCAATTATTAGGAAATGGAATAGATACAAGACCACTGATAATCTCCCTCGATCTGGGGCTCCACGCAAGATCTCACCCCGTGGGGTCAAAATGATCACAAGAACGGTGAGCAAAAAAACTCCAGGGAACCTAGTGAATGACCTGCAGAGAGCTGGGACCAAAGTAACAAAGCCTACCATCAGTAATACACTACGCCGCCAGGGACTCAAATCCTGCAGTGCCAGACGCGTCCCCCTGCTTAAGCCAGTACATGTCCAGGCCCGTCTGAAGTTTGCTAGAGAGCATTTGGATGATCCAGAAGAAGATTGGGAGAATGTCATATGGTCAGATGAAACCAAAATATAACTTTTTGGTGGTAACTCAACTCGTCGTGTTTGGAGGACAAAGAATGCTGAGTTGCATCCAAAGAACACCATACCTACCGTGAAGCATGGGGGTGGAAACATCATGCTTTGGGGTTGTTTTTCTGCAAAGGGACCAGGACGACTGATCCGTGTAAAGGAAAGAATGAATGGGGCCATGTATCGTGAGATTTTGAGTGAAAACCTCCTTCCATCAGCAAGGGCATTGAAGATGAAACGTGGCTGGGTCTTTCAGCGTGACAATGATCCCAAACACACCGCCCGTGCAACGAAGGAGTGGCTTCGTAAGAAGCATTTCAAGGTCCTGGAGTGGCTTAGCCAGTCTCCAAATCTCAACCCCATAGAAAATCTTTGGAGGGAGTTGAAAGTCTGTGTTGCCCAGCAACAGCCCCAAAACATCACTGCTCTAGAGGAGATCTGCATGGAAGGAATGGGCCAAAATACCAGCAACAGTGTGTGAAAACCTTGTGAAGACTTACAGAAAAGTTTGACCTCTGTCATTGCCAACAAAGGGTATATAACAAAGTATTGAGAAACTTTTGTTATTGACCAAATACTTATTTTCCACCATAATTTTCAAATAAATTCATTAAAAATCATACAATGTGATTTTCTGGATTTGTTTTCTCCTTTTGCCTGTCATAGTTGAAGTGTACCTATGATGAAAATGACAGGCCTCTCATCTTTTTAAGTGAGAGAACTTGCACAATTGGTGGCTGACTAAATACTTTTTTGCCCCACTGTATGCCACAGCAGACTTCTGTTTGACACTGTAGTTCCTCAGCATATCTGTGCAATATATCACAACCAAGCAGCAAAAATATGTCCTTGTTTTATATTTGATGGCACTTACAGCTTTGATAGGCTCTGCGGAAGTAATGTTGTTGCAGCTTGTCTCCATAATGTTTTGTAATCTTAACACTACAGCTCTTTTTAATTAAGCAAAGTATTTCCAATATTTTTATTACCATGTTAATTATTTTAAATTACAGCTATACCAACACCTTAGTTTGTTATTCAATTACATCTTCCTTGAAGTGCAAGATGTTAATTATTTCTGTCTAAATATTTCAAGAAACATTTATTATAGCTCAATGAAGTGAGTTGTTTCTTTAACGCTTTTTCTTATCACCATGCATGTAACTGTTTGTCAATAAAATGTTCTAATGTCTCTTAAAGCTGAATGTGTCATGTATGTTCTCAAGTTCACTACACCGTCAACTTATAATTGATTTCGTAATTATTAATAGATGTGTAATAGAAATGTGGAGTTTTGGTTTTAGCTGTTATTTCCAGTGATCATATGACAGGCTCAACTGGAGCGGAACTTCGCCTTCTGCAGAATAACATCGAATGGGAGGTTATCATTCGTTGCTATTAATGACAATCAAACCCTGCGCGCCGCTCGGTCATGGCGAGTCAGCAACGTGCACTCGATGTTTTACACCGCAGTGTAAAAGATAATAGAAAATAGTCATGTGGGGTTGATCGAGGCTTACCAGTGAGGGGGGGGGGGGTGGCTCACTGTGGCTGCTGTGAACTTCTCTTGTTGTTGTGCCTGGAGTAGAATGTACTAAAAGCAATTCAAACAAACTGGACTCAGATCATCTACATGAAAATACCATTAATGACTGTCTTCAATAGTCGTTTATTTATTTATTTCGGTTTCATATAATACAGTATCTCCTCTATCCAATGCTGATTTACACCTGCATGATTCTAGTGTGGCATATGCCAGTAAGTAACCTCGAGATGTTTGACATTTAATTGTAGTTACTTCCTGCACACAGCAAAATGTATAATTAGAGCCATCACTAATTAGAAAGCCACTGTCCTCAATGGAGAGACAGGCACCAAGCCAAGAGAGACGACACTATCAAGCCTGGCATGGTCTCCAATATGGGAATATCCTTTGCTGACGGAATTCGCCACCTTGGCCCACCTGGTCTGGCAACACAGTGCATGGTGCCCGGCAGTGGAGCCCCAATCCCTGAGGCCCTCCTCCCAGGAGACAGTCCTCAGAAGCCTGTCATGGAGTGGACTCTCCCTGGCTTAATCTCTATCTTTCTGCCTGAGTTCCCACACCCTAAATTCCCTGGGCAAGACAATTTCCAGGTAGTCCTCCTTAATTTGCATTGAGCACTTGGACCACAGATGTTATCAATGTTTTCAGCAGATCTAATGAACTCATCAATTGATGGGGAAACAACAGATAAATCACATGTATTACTTCTATATGGGGGGAATATATGATGTGATGGTCTGTCTGATGTAAAAAAAATAGAAAAAAAGATGTGTAACCTACCTGTGATGATACTAACATTTAATAATATTGCAACATTTGAATCTCTCTTTCTCTCCATGACATTCAGATCCTGGGCTTCATAGCTAAAGGCTCCTTTGGTCCTATCTTGAAAGTAAAGGACAGGTCGAAGGAGTAGACGTATGCCGTTAAGGTGAATCTCTCCTCAGCCTCCTGCCTCATCACATTTAACCAGCACTATATTTCATGTGACATCTACACACATCTAGTTTATTCTATTTCCACTGTATTTAATGTTCTTATATTGTGTTGCTCTACAGGTTTTATCCAAGTCTGAGATACTGAAGCATGGCGTCCTGGAACAGTCAAAGGAGGAGGTCATCATTCAGGTAGGTCACACTGCAGGATGACCTGTGAAGCTGCTATCCTGAGCAGGCTTTAGCTTAGGGCCTGACTTTGTTTACAGCATGTTATCCCCTAAACTATGACTCACCGAGCTCTAATAATGACTATGCCAATTATCCCTAAGAACTTCTGTGCAACAAGAAGCATGGTCCCATGGAGCTTTTGCTGTAAGAAAAACAACCTTTACCATCATTCCCTCCTAAATCACATTGTTCTACTGAGTGTCTTTGCTGACATCCACACTTGTTGCTGCTGTTGTGTGTTGCCTGTTGTGTTGCAGCGGCATGTCAGCCACCCATTCCTCCACAATCTGCAGGATTGCTGGCAGAACCAGCGTCACCTCTTCATTAGTGAGTGACTAATGTGATCTAACTAGATCCCTCCTTCCCCTTTGTTTTATCCTCTCCTCTCTTTACCCTCCCTGTGTCTTACATAGGAGCTTCCCACTGGGAAGCATTGGTTCAACGTAGTTTCATTGAAATGTCGTGGAAACAACATTAATTCAACCAGTGTGTTGTCTCACTCTCCCTAGCAGGAGCGTCTACTATGGCATTGACTGGCCTTGCTGCTATTTAGTGTTGTCTCCCTCAGTTTGAGCCTCATGACTCATCTGAATAATTATACTGCCATCTGCTGAGATCTCAGGGTGTAGCATACAATCATGTGGCCTCTGAACTGGTATCCCCTTCCTTTGATTTATTAATAACACCCTTATTAGTGGATAAAGGCATATTTGAGTTAATTGTCTCTGACTGACACACATCTCCTTACCCAACATAACCCCTTTCCCCTCCCACGCTTCCCCCAGCCTTAAAAAACTTGCCACTGTGTGACTTCCGACAATTACATTTTTTCCTGTTGCTTCTCTCCTCCATTGCTCCTTCCTTTTCAAGTGATTGTGTTTTAGGAGGGGTCATCTAGTCCCAGCCCTGGATCAGTGTACTGTACATATCCTTGTTACTAAGATAGTTAATTGTGTGTGACTGTGTCTGTCTTCCCACAGTGTGAATACTGCAGTACTGGAGACCTGTATACCTACTGGTTACTGAAGGGCTAGTTTGGGGAGGATGAGGCTCGGGTGTTTGCTGCAGAGCTAGGCTGTGCTTGGGGTGAGTGTACCTCAAGTGTATATGCACAATATAGTTCTGCAAAATGTGTATGAAATCTGTCAGGACCCGGTTACGAACTCGGGTCTCCGATGTGAGAAACAGTCACTTAGTAAACTGAGCCACTAATAGTCGGTAGAACCCAGAAGATGAGGCAGACACAGCAGTACTAGAGACGGTGATTTAATAAAGAAAAAGGAAACAAATCTTCAAGGCAAAAATATAAATCCACAACGTCAAAAGTATTTCCAAGAGAAAAAATGTATCTCCTCCAAGACACAAGGAAAATCCACAAAGTGGTAAGAACAGCAGGGAAAAAACAAACCTCAAAATAATAATAAAAAATAAACAAGAACAAAACCAGAGTACCGCAAGAAAATCCAACTAGAGAAACTAAAGTTCACAGCATGGCTGGGGCTGGGTGCTAACATACAAACACAGAGCAAAGAACTGAGTAACACTAAGGGTTTAAATACATTCAAGGGAAATGAGGCACAGGTGCAACTAATAACTAGAACAAGGGCAAAACAAAAGGGTCAAAAAGCACAATGGGGGCATCTAGTGACCAAAACCTGAACAATCCTGGCCAAATCCTGACAAAATCATTGTTTAAGTTTCACCTTTACTTGAATTATAATGTGTGTCCCCGATCGGTAGGTTTCCTTCACAACTTTGGGATCATGCATAGGGATGGGAAAGTATGAACATTTGTTTTGATAATGAACATTATACTTTATACATAATTTATGCATTCTTTAATCTAAATAACATATATTTATAACTTCACAGAGAATATTATAATCATCTGATTATTCTGGATTTTTTAGATGGAGAATGTCCTTCTGTCTGACCAAGGTAATGCTGGCTAAAATAAAATAATATATTTATATATATATATATATAATATATGCCATTTAGCAGACACTTTTATCCAAAGCGACTTAGTCATGCATGTGTAGCACATGGGGATGTGTGAAACGTACTCCTCAGCCTTAAGTGTCCCGCTTGCACCACCTCATTAGCTATCATTTGAGGTGGGTTGGCTGAGACGCTTGAGGGAGGACTGTCATATGTGTTTGTGAGGCAGAGATCCTGAGTTGGCGCCAGGTATGGGCCAAATCGGGGGCAAGTGGTCCCTGCTAAGCAAGCAGTGTGATGTCTTTTACACATGCATGCATTTTACTTAGGGTTTAGTTTACTTTCTACTACAATAAAATATAAGAGAACACTAGAGGGCCTTATAATAAAGTGGACACTTCAGGATTGTTGTTGTATGGAAGATATAGTTCTATAGTGAAACTAATTTAAACTTCATATTAGACAGGTAGAACAACCAGAATCGGATTTGTGAAGTACTGTACATAAAATACTACTGTATCTATTTGATGCAGGTCATCTGCGTTTAACTGACTTTGGACTCTCTCGCCGTCTTGAGCGGGGCGCAAGAGCATTTACAATTTGTGGGACAATCCAATACATGGGTGAGATGCATGGGATCAGGCAAAGTTAATGATTACTACACATTAAGCACATATTATAATCTCACTGTGATGGTCCTCTGTCTGAACAGCTCCTGAAGTCCTGAGTGGGGGTCCCTACAGACATGCTGATTGGTGGTCTCTCGGGGTTCTGTTCTCATTGGTGACTGGAAAGGTGCAGTAACCACCACAGTTCATCATGTTAACTGAATATGTAATGATTTAATAGTTGTTAGAAAGGTGGTTTTTCTTTTTTTTTTTTAGCTCAGTCCTGTTGCAAATCTAAATCTAAAGATGTTGCTAATTCTGTCCTTGTCACCTACATATTTCCCTGTGCCTCCAGAACCAGACCACTCCAACATGCTGAGAAAGGTCAGAGATTGCCCATACTCCATGCCCAAGACCTTCTACCCTGCACTGACCCTTCTGCTCACAGAGGTCATGTGTAGTTGGATTGTCTCAGATTAGGAAACACATTTACCTTTTAAACAGAATATCAACAAATTCTCAATGCTCTTATTTATTTCTCTATCCTATTTGTGACTCTAGCTCCTATCTATGCAAGAACCCAGCTCATCGCCTGCGTAGCCTGGAGCTCTTCCAAAGGCAGACATTTTTCCGTGGCATTTCCTTTGACTCTCAACTGCTACAGAAGAGACCCGTTGAACTAATTCTAGAACTGAAGAACCATCCTAATCGTCCAGCCATAGCCATGTGAGGCCTGTCTACGGACTGCTTCCAGAACTTTGACTGTGACATACTCCACTCCCCTACCAGCTCAACTGACATGTCACCTACTTTGGCCAACATTGACCTGAGCTAGACTCTGGCTACAGCTCAGGGTTTTAGTGCATGAGATGTGCCTGTGCTACTATGACTCAATACTGACTGTAGTGGAAACAAGTATGGACATGTATTTGATATATACATTTTGTACCACATGGATACATGGTTGTGAAAAAGCTCCTGTATGTTTTCTTTATTTACATGGCCTATTTGGCTCCCTCTCTTCCTCTGTATACCTCTTTGCATACCCATTTAAGGTGGTGATAATTATAGATGAGCTTAAATGCATTGAAAACCACCACTTACCAAAAAAGGTTTAGAACATTTCTATTTCCCATTGAGTACCGCAACTCAAAGCCTCTCAAAGCTCTGCCAAATGGCACTTTCCACATGTGGATCAACCACCTGCATGTTTAACCTTTTACCTTTGTTATTACATTTGTATCTATTTTCCTGAAAATCCTTTCACATATATTTTTAACAAAGTATTTATTTAATTCTGTAGGTTTGATTGCTTAGGCCATCTGATTATTTGATTGATTATTGTGTGTGTGATCACAATGTCTTTGACTGTTCACAAAGTCCTGCTCTATACCCATCTCTCATTAGATTTCACTAACTGTTGTTGTGTTTTACCCAACCACAGTGACATCTGAAAAATGAAAGCCCCTATGAACTCATGGTGGGGTTGTCTCCTGTCATGATATACTAGGAGAAATATCAAAGGATATATCAAATCTTTCATTTGGAATCTCAAATGTTTTTTCACCTGAAATCTGTGCGGTTCAGTTGGTAGAGCATGGAGGTTGCAACGTCCTGGTCATGGGTTCGAATCCCGTGGGATCCTGGACACCCATATGAAAATGTATGGATGATGCACTACTGCAAGTCCTTTTGGATAAACGCGTCTGCTAAATGGCATATATCATATATTATGTTAATAACACATACTGTACATTATATGTATTGCACTACAACTGGATACATAAAGACAACTTTTTCCTCAGACTTTAGTGTGATGGTGACCTATTTGGTAAAACACCAAGAAACCCTTAAGGGAGCAACCTTAATAGGACAGAAAATTAAAGAACAGATAAAGCATAATCATTAAATGTTTTAATTAGGTTCAAACAGAAAAAAATAGCTACTGCCCCAATGGAGATGGCTAAATATAATCTAAGCACAAGTCCCAGTCATCTTGCTAAAATGTCTCCTGAATAGGAAGGTCTAGTGGGCTTCTCTCTCTCTGCGGTCTGACACTGAATTCCCCTTTAGGCCCTTGTCTTAAACAGGTCTGGTATAGTATGTCTGTGGCGTTAGTCCAGTGACCCACATCTTTACATTGGTGGACACCTCTAGCACACTGACTCAATTATAGAGAGAGGGATGGAGAAGTCCCATAAAATAACTAGAACAAGTGAGATGTCTTAGAAAAGTGGAAAACATATTTTCTCACTTCTATACAGAAAAGGGGCAGAGGGAGATAAACGTCCCAAATAAAGGATCAAATACTTGATGAGAATTAAGTATTTACTGTCAAATACAAGTCATTCTTGGTAGAATTATCTACACATTTTATCCAACAACTTTGAGTGAAAATGTAACAACTGAATATGCCACCATAAAGCCAATGTAGCATATCACTGTTGATCTTCATGTGATGAACCTGATCTCGAGTATCAACCTATGTAAAGTACTCAAACATTGATTGTTATATCTTGTTCACAGAAAGAAAATACATTCTGACCCCATTTCTCTCTAATCTATGTCCCAGTTCTATATTTGGTAATGTACTGTATATACACTGGAAACACAATTTCTGAACCTATTAATACCCATGAGTTCCTACTAATGCATAATGCAGATATGCATAGGGGTGTTTGAATTGCTCTGAGACTGAGCTTTTCCTCTGGGTCTTAGGGGATGTCCGAATTGCCAAGAGATTCAGAAATGTGCCCTAGGCATAGTTCAACCCAATTACATAAGTCTATGATTCCAACTAATTAGCAGAAATTAGTGAGCAACGGGGTTGTGGTTTAACCCTTAAATGAGGTTGCGCTGAAGGGTTATTATAGCTTCAGAAGAAGTTATTGGGCCAACATACTGTAATAAACCTGGGTGTACACAATAGTGCTGTTTTAAGTAGCCAGACTTCATGAAATATAACATCTATGTATATAAAATTAAGAGAAAAACAAAACTGTTGTTTGGAATGATTAATTAGCTTAATATTTCATCCACTTAATTATTGATTGAACTTGCAAGACAAGTGTATCGTTATTATTGTAATGACTTGGAATGATGGATTAGTTTTAGTTGAATACAGAGGCTGGTGGAGGAAACTGTAGGAGGACAAGCTCATTGTAATGGCTGTAATGGAATCAATGGAATGGTACCAAACACATCAAACATATGGAAATAACATGTTTGAGTCCATTCCATTGATACCATTCCAGCCATTACAATGAGCCTGTTCTCCTATAGCTCCTCCCACCAGCCTCCTCTGGTTGAATGCATTCGTCCATATTTATTTATTATCCATCAATAAGCCCCACCCCATCGTTAAGCCCCGCCCTAGAGGTATTGAGTGGGATACAAGGGAGCAGCAGTCTGTCAGACATTGCAGTGGCCATCACTTCTCCAGTGAACAAGTGAATTCTGAATTTGCATCCTATCAGGTAAGGTTCTCAAGTTTTCTTGACATTCACTTTTCATTTCAGCAAGCTTTAGTAAACATGATAGATAATATGATATTTAGAAATGTTCAACTATATGTAATGAGTGGGACCCAGATATGCTATTAAGTTAATGATTTTGATGTTTTACTTGGAAAACTAAAGATGTTTTTAATTCACTAAACCAATATAAAGGAGTGGATTGGAGTTACATGATAGGTCAATGCATGAAAGGTAAACATTTTTACTGGCTATTGTCGTATTTTTCCTCGGTTATTGCAGACAGTGGAGTGGTCTGTGTTTACATGGTGATTTGCCATACCCAATATCAAGGGGTGTGATATGAATGCACAAATCAACAAGTGCATTGTACTACCCCCACAGATCCCTGTAGTCAGCACTGCTGCATCAGCAAGTGGGAAGTGTGATTAGTGGCCTCCTGCTTTCAATAAACAGTACTCATACAGTATAAATATATAGCCTCTATGTGAATGATACAGTTGAAGTTGGAAGTTTACATACACCTTATCCAAATACATTTAAACTCAGTTTTTCACAATTCCTGACATTTAATCAGAGTAAAAATGTCCTGTCTTAGGTCAGTTAGGATCACCACTTAATTTTAAGAATGTGAAATGTCAGAATAATAGTAGAGAGAATTATTTATTTCAGCTTTTATTTATTTCACATTCCCAGTGGGTCAGAAGTTTACATACACTCAATTAGTTTTTGGTAGCATTGCCTTTAAATTGTTTTACTTGGATCAAACATTTCGTGTAGCCTTCCACAATAAGTTGGGTGAATTTTGGCCCATTCCTCCTGACAAATCTGGTGTAACTGAGTCAGGTTTGTAGGCATCCTTGCTCACAAGAGCTTTTTCAGTTCTGCACACACATTTTCTATAGGATTGAGGTCAGGGCTTTGTGATGGCCACTCCAATACCTTGACTTTATTGTCCTTAAGCCATTTTTCCACAACTTTGGAAGTATGCTATTGGCCATTGTCCATTTGGAAGACCCATTTGCAACCAAGCTTTAACTTCCTGACTGATGTCTTGAGATGTTTCCTACCTCATAATGCCATCTATTTTGTGAAGTGCACCAGTCCCTCCTGCAGCAAAGCACCCCCACAACATGATGCTGCCACCCCATGCTTCACAGTTGGGATGGTGTTCTTTGGCTTTTTCCTCCAAACATAACAATGGTCATTATGGCCAAGCAGTTATATTTTTGTTTCATCAGACCAGAGGACATTGCTACAAAAAGTGTTGGAAAATTGGTTTCTTCCTTGCTGAACGGCCTCTCAGGTTATGTCGATATAGGACTCGTTTTACTGTGGATATAGATACTTTTGTACCCGTTTCCTCCAGCATCTTCACAAGGTCCTTTGCTGTTGTTCTGGTTGATTTGCACTTTTTGCACCAAAGTACGCTAATCTCTAGGACACAAAACGCGTCTCCTTCCTGAGTGGTATGACGGCTGTGTGGTCCCATGGTGTTTATACTTGCGTACTATTGTTTGTACAGATGAACGTGGTACCTTCAGGTGTTTGGAAATTGCTCCCAAGGATGAACCAGACTTGTGGAGGTCTACAATTTTTTTTCTGAACTCTTGGCTGATTTCTTTGGATTTTCCCATAATGTCAAGCAAGGAGGCACTGAGTTTGAAGGTAGGCCTTGAAATACATCCACAGGTACACCTACAATTGACTCAAATTATGTCAATTAGCCTATCAGATGCTTCTAAAGCCATGACATCATTTTCTGGAATTTTCCAAGCTGTTTAAAGGCACAGTCAACTTTGTGTATGTAAACTTCTGACCCACTGGAATTGTGATACAGTGAATTATAAGTGAAATACTCTGTCTGTAAACAATTGTTGGAAAAATGACTTGTGTCATGCACAAAGTAGATGTCCTAACTGACTTGCCAAAACTACAGTTTGTTAACAAGAAACTTGTGGATTGGTTGAAAGATGAGTTTCACTTGACTCCAAGTGTATGTAAACTTCCAACTTCAACTGTATGTATTACTACATCATCATTTTTTATTTCACTTGCCTATTTGATATTGCTATTACAGCTACACAGAACCAGGGTAATATATCTGAAAAAGCTCTGGTTTAGACTGACAAATTTCCCTCACCTTTCTTGTACCTCCTGGGATATTTGTCAGTAGCGCCCACCTCAACAGTGACCACATGCCGAAGGTTGTCTGGATTACTGAGTTGTTGGCTGAGAAAGTTGTATATTTCAGCTCTGACTGTGTCTCTTAGCTGTACTTTAGAGTGTGGGAAAGAGAGAGGGAGTTGAGAGGAATACATTTTGGGGGAATGAAAATGCTTGAAGAGATTGAAAACAAGCAAGCAACAATCGATGAGGGAAATGTGTTGGTGTATCTATTTCGGACAAAGAAGCTGGACAGATTTCTCCATTGGTTGTCATCATTGGCATCCAGTCATTCTTATATTTTAAAAATGTTATTTAACTAGGCAAGTCAGTTAAAAAACAAATTCTTATTTACAATATCGGCCAAACCCGGATGATGCTGGGCCAATTGTGCACCGCCCTATGGGACTCCTAATCACGGTCGGTTGTGATACAGCCTGTGTAGTCCTTGACTTTTTCTTATTAAATAGTTATTTTTGATTGTTTATGAGACCCCAACAGAGAAAATGTAAATCCTTCCGGACATAAAGACTTGCATGGCCCCTTGTTTGGTGGTCTGCATAGTCAGCACAGAGGTCCACACATTCCTAATCCCAGTTGACAATATGCCAACAAGGACAGCCACTTTGCCAAAATCCCTGGGATTTGGAAGGACGGGAGAGATATAACCTTACTGTTGATGTATTTCTCTAGCTAAATATTTCCCTGAGTGAATATTGATCAATATAGACCAGAAAATATGTGCACAATCTGATATCCCTATGCAGGTTGTGTGATCGACCATCTCTCAGGATGACGCACCAATTCCCAGCCCTCTCCAGTGGTCAGAAGCAGGAGCTCCAGGAGATTGCCCTTCGTATCGTCACTCCAGGGAAGGGCATCCTGGCTGCTGATGAGTCTGTTGGTTAGTAGGGAGCTCTGTATGTTCTCTCTGCACTGGAAAACAGTTGGAATGAAAATGATTACGTAACAATCTACATGTACAGTGCCTTGCGAAAGTATTCGGCCCCCTTGAACTTTGCGACCTTTTGCCACATTTCAGGCTTCAAACATAAAGATATAAAACTGTATTTTTTTGTGAAGAATCAACAACAAGTGGGACACAATCATGAAGTGGAACGACATTTATTGGATATTTCAAACTTTTTTAACAAATCAAAAACTGAAAAATTGGGCGTGCAAAATTAAGTTAATACTTTGTAGCGCCACCTTTTGCTGCGATTACAGCTTTAAGTCGCTTGGGGTATGTCTCTATCAGTTTTGCACATCGAGAGACTGACATTTTTTCCCATTCCTCCTTGCAAAACAGCTCGAGCTCAGTGAGGTTGAATGGAGAGCATTTGTGAACAGCAGTTTTCAGTTCTTTCCACAGATTCTCGATTGGATTCAGGTCTGGACTTTGACTTGGCCATTCTAACACCTGGATATGTTTATTTTTGAACCATTCCATTGTAGATTTTGCTTTATGTTTTGGATCATTGTCTTGTTGGAAGACAAATCTCCGTCCCAGTCTCAGGTCTTTTGCAGACTCCATCAGGTTTTCTTCCAGAATGGTCCTGTATTTGGCTCCATCCATCTTCCCATCAATTTTAACCATCTTCCCTGTCCCTGCTGAAGAAAAGCAGGCACAAACCATGATGCTGCCACCACCATGTTTGACGGTGGGGATGGTGTGTTCAGCTGTGTTGCTTTTACGCCAAACATAACGTTTTGCATTGTTGCCAAAAAGTTCAATTTTGGTTTCATCTGACCAGAGCACCTTCTTCCACATGTTTGGTGTGTCTCCCAGGTGGCTTGTGGCAAACTTTAAACGACACTTTTTATGGATATCTTTAAGAAATGGCTTTCTTCTTGCTACTCTTCCATAAAGGCCAGATTTGTGCAATATACGACTGACTGATTGTTGTCCTATGGACAGAGTCTCCCACCTCAGCTGTAGATCTCTGCAGTTCATCCAGAGTGATCATGGGCCTCTTGGCTGCATCTCTGATCAGTCTTCTCCTTGTATGAGCTGAAAGTTTAGAGGGACAGCCAGGTCTTGGTAGATTTGCAGTGGTCTGATATCGCTTGCACAGTGCTCCTTGGGATGTTTAAAGCTTGGGAAATATTTTTGTATCCAAATCCGGCTTTAAACTTCTTCACAACAGTATCTCGGACCTGCCTGGTGTGTTCCTTGTTCTTCATGATGCTCTCTGCGCTTTTAACGGACCTCTGAGACTATCACAGTGCAGGTGCATTTATACGGAGACTTGATTACACACAGGTGGATTGTATTTATCATCATTAGTCATTTAGGTCAACATTGGATAATTCAGAGATCCTCACTGAACTTCTGGAGAGAGTTTGCTGCACTGAAAGTAAAGGGGCTGAATAATTTTGCACGCCCAATTTTTCCATTTTTGATTTGTTAAAAAGGTTTGAAATATCCAATAAATGTCGTTCCACTTCATGATTGTGTCCCACTTGTTGTTGATTCTTCACAAAAAAATACAGTTTTATATCTTTATGTTTGAAGCCTGAAATGTGGCAAAAGGTCGCAAAGTTCAAGGGGGCCGAATACTTTCGCAAGGCACTGTATGTATGGTATTAACAATAACAGTGGGACCTACTTTCAAGAAATCAGACAAATGTTAATTTCCAGTAGTGCTTGCCAAAACCCTCTACAAAGCAGTGGTACAGGATGGTATCCAATAGATTATTCAGTTTTTATAAATGTAGGTTTACCAGAGTGTGAACATGTTTGTTTCTAATGTTCCTGGAAACAGGCAGCATGGCAAAGCGCCTTAACCAGATAGGGGTTGAGAACACTGAGGAGAACCGCCGGCAGTACCGCCAGATCCTCTTCAGGGCTGACGACCGCATCAACAGCTGCATCGGAGGAGTCATCTTCTTCCATGAGACGCTGTACCAGCACGCTGATGATGGCACACCCTTTGTCAAGATGATCAAGGACAGGGGCATCACTGTGGGAATCAAGGTACTGTACGAGCAAAGCGGTCATAGGGGCCAATGGTGATATCTGAAGTATGTTTTATGTCTCTGGTCTTTAGCTTGGGCAAGAATACCTCTCGACCCTACTTCTACTGTATATAACATTATCGAGGGAAGGAATGAGAATGTAGAACATAAGGCTACTTGATATGCTCCAATAGACAGTTCCAAGAAGGGAACAGGTTTCAACATTAGAGGCCAAAAGGTAGCACAGATACACTCGGATCAGGAGTTCTACCCCTGATGGGGTAGATGGTGCAGTGCTATGGGTTGAATGGCTGCTATTAATATCAACACCATCTGGAGGAAAATAAGCTGGTTTTAAGACATGGAGAAGATCAGTGTGAAGGGGAGGGATTCTTATTTTTGATCTGCTTTATCTTTTTCTTCAGGTTGACAAGGGTGTTGTCCCCTTGGCAGGAACCAATGGAGAATCTACCACTCAGGGTAGGGCTAAGACCCCTTGGGTTCTAGTCAATCTGATCATCATAACTATCTGAATTTGACAGTTACAAAATGTAGTCTGCCACTCATTGGTGAATCCCAATCCTTACCAGCCTTCTTAATTTATTTTTCATCCTATAGGACTGGATGGGCTCTCAGAACGCTGTGTTCAGTATAAGAAGGATGGAGCAAACTTTGCTAAGTGGCGCTGTGTGTTCAAGATCAGTGAGACCACCCCCTCTAAACTGTCCATTGAAGAGAATGCAAATGTCCTGGCTCGATATTCAAGCATTTGCCAGCAGGTAAGGACTCCACAAATGCAGATGAAAGGCACAATATCAGGTATGATGAAATATCATAATTGCAGGAGGTAACATCAGCAACGCCTTCTAATCATGCGGATTATGTCATTTTTCTTTCACCCAGCATGGGATTGTGCCTATTGTGGAGCCAGAGATTTTGTCTGATGGAGATCATGATCTGAGGCGTTGTCAGTATGTCACAGAGAAGGTGGGACCGTACCCCAACTCTTAACCTGTTAGTATGTAAATGTATTTCTAACATTGCCAGTTTATTATGTTCCATGTGTTCCCCTGTGTTGTGCAGGTGCTAGCTGCATTGTACAAGGCCATGTCTGACCATCATGTGTACCTGGAGGGCACTCTGCTCAAGCCCAATATGGCCACTCCTGGCCACAGCTGCCCCACCAAATACAGCGCAGAGGAGGTTGCCATGGCAACGGTTACAGCCTTGCGCCGCACCGTCCCTCCTGCTGTCACGGGTAAGGTCATAGGCCATTGACCAGTTATATTGCCTCTCACTCTCAATGAAGCTCAGAAAGAGAGTACATGTAACACCTGTGTCAGATTCAGTCACTATACCAGTGATTTGGCATTATGAACATATATTAATTTATTGGCAGTTTGTAAAGCACTTATGGTGCTGATAGAAATCCATTAACTGTTCACTCACAGCGATTTCTATTTATTTTCTGTGTGTGCAGGAGTAACGTTCCTTTCTGGGGGTCAGAGTGAAGAGGAGGCCTCTGTCCACCTGAATGCCATCAACAACTGCTCCCTGGTGAAGCCCTGGGCCCTCACCTTCTCGTACGGCCGAGCCCTTCAGGTCTCCGCACTCAAAACCTGGCGTGGACATAAAGAGAATGAGAGTGCTGCCACTGAGCAGTTTATCAAGAGAGCAGAGGCATGTACATCACTATGTTTTCAGCCTCATGATCAATCTTTTAGCACTTAGTGTTGTAGAGGAACATATATATATTTTTGCATTTCACCATTTTCCGTGTGGAACGGTCATCTGAGGAAGTGATCTATGTATTCAGCTGACATGAAGTGAGTTTCACCCCTAACAGTGTTTGTGTGTTTGCCCCTCATACCCCCATCCCCTTTCTCTCACTATCAGGTGAATGGCTTGGCCTGTCAGGGGAAGTACACTGGTGGCGGGGACAGTGAATCTGACCAGATCTATGTGGCCAATCATGCATACTGAAGAGCCAGTGATGCCTCACATTACAGCTTTGGCTAACCAATAGCATCGTCCACTGTCACTGCTATACCAGTGGCCAATCACAGGCATGTGCTGTCTACAATCTGTATTCTAGGAGTTATAATATAGTTACTTGAGTGTACACACTTGTTATTAAAAAATGTTGCACATTGGTGGACCCACTAGATGTAAGGGTCTAATGAAATTAGTCATTAACGGATGTCCTTTGATTAGACACTTTCAACAATATTATTGTAACCTTTGAGATGACAACATATTCTTGTGGTAGTAGCAAAATGAAACCTAACTGATGTTTGGTTGTTTCATTATTTATTTTGATGAGATCCAGAATCAACTTTTGCCATGTAAAGCCACTTTCCAAACTGCTGCACTAAGCATTAGATAGGGGGCGTGGTGTAGGCCTATTGTGTGTGACGAGAATGGAGAATTCTAGCTTTCTTGAAAAGACCATATTGCCATTCCAAATTCTGGATTAATGATGGGATATGTGTGTCAAAACAAAATAGCTGTGTGAAGTTACTATTTTGTAGAAATTGTGTGTGTGTTCTTGCATAGAGGCAGAAGGTTCCAAAGACGTGGTTTTGGATGAACTAATGGACAGCTGGACTTACAGTAAATAGTGTTGTTGGAAAAATGTTATTTTTGTGACTTAGCTAAGTATTGTTCTCTATGCAACTGATTATCAAATACTGTAGTGCAAAAGTAATAACAATAAATTGTGTTGAGTTGAAACAATCTGGTAATTCTGGTTTTATTTCTCATAAATTAATCTTGGTTAAACCAGAATTAAAATATCCCATAATTTGGTCAGATGCTCATGCTCCATAGTCTGTCCATGAAGACTAGGCCTACTCACAAATATATATATTTTTTAACTGCACCAAAGAGTAGGCCTACCTACACATTGCATGATTTGTACATTATTTTCTACAGTAGTCAAACTCTGTTATACAGTTCTTGATTTTAACAGAATTCTTAGTTAATTTATCCTCACCCATGAACTAGTAGGCTACTTGTAGCGTGTCATCTGATTTGCTTTCCCATACCATGGTCCATGGCACCATCTACTGGCTTAAGAGTAGTTGATGATGATATATTAGGGTGTTTTCACATATTCCTCTTTAAAAAGAACGCATCTCAGTCCTCTTTAGGGTGAACAAAAAAAAGCTAAAGAACTAATTTATTTTTGTATTCACACTGCCCTTGCCTCTGAATGAGGACTACACTATTTAGCCTGTTCACTTCACCTATTTTGTGGACTGAGTCCTCTTTGCATTCACATTGATTTGTTTAGAAAGGAACCAAAATCTTTTTCCAACATGCACTCTGGGTTTTTACAAAGTGCAGGACAAGCCATTCAATCAGAATGTGTTATCGGACAGCTAGATATACCTACTTACATTTTGGAAGCTAATAGATTGCATTTCATTAAAATATCCGACATAATAATTGTAATCAGAATATACTATTAACGTGTACATTTAATTGCTAACAGAATAAATAGCAACCGAATAACTGCAGAATAAATAATGCTGTAATTGAAAATTGTACACCCAATGTAGGCTACTGCCCCTTTAAGAGCTAGAATACTGTATATAGACTTCTTTTTTTTCTACTGTGTAATTGACTTGTTTATTGTGTTATTGGCTTGTTTATTGTTTACTCTGTGTGTTGTCTGTGTCACACTGCTTTGCTTTATCTTGGCCAGGTCACAGTTGTAAATGAGAACATGTTCTCAACTAGCCTACCTGGTTAAATAAAGGTGAAATAAAAAAATTGATTTTGTACCCAACATTGTGATTCTCACCAAATATATTGTCTTCTCACACTATTCAAACCCCCCAATCAATAAACAGTTGATTAAGCTATCTTAGCCTATAGATCAAATATTGCAAACTAAAAACTCCACACATTCAACATCTTCTCTCTTGTGGCACCAATGTGAGTGTTTAGGGCAAAGGAAACTGTTGCAGTAGCCTAGTCTCTTTTACAGATGAGCCCTGTGGACTATTTTGTTTGGCGGAGGTAGGCATTTCTAGAGTTCTCTACTGGGTACATTTCCGGTATTCTCATGAATGCCCTCGCGAAGAAGCGCGGTTCTGCACCGGGAGAAGTGTAGCTAGCTAGTAGACAGCTTTAAGCGCGATTGATACCTTATTTCGTGTTTATGCACTATACTCATATGGTTTTCTAATCGGTTGTGATCTACTTAAATACCGTTTTGAGAACTCGCTTTTAATTTCAACCTAACGCTAAAATAAACTAGCTAACATGTCGGGAGGCGTCGTGCGAGGCCCTGCAGGAAATAACGATTGCCGTATTTACGTCGGAAATCTACCCCCTGATATTCGCACCAAAGATGTCGAGGACGTCTTTTACAAATACGGGGCGATTCGCGACATCGACTTGAAAAATCGGAGAGGAGGACCTCCCTTTGCCTTTATCGAATTTGAAGATCCCAGGTAGCTAAAGGCTAGCTTGTTAGCAACTCGTGCACTGCTCTAACGTTACTATACTGTAACTTGAATATCTATGCTCATGCAACGTTGACTTAGTTTGCACATGTAACTAACGTTAACGTAACTAGCCATTTTCGTTTTAAGAATGTAACGTTAATTGGCTTGACCGCTGGTTTCGTCTCTTTCTGCAGTGGCACATTGTGAAGTTGTCTTTGTTTGTGTCTAGCCAACTAAACGCCACGAGTTAAAGTAAATTGTTGAGTTTAGCCGGCTAATGAGTTACGCCACAGTTTGCTGTGTGGACGATTGTTTAACTAACATTTTCTATCACTTTTTCAGGGATGCCGACGATGCAGTGTACGGACGAGACGGCTATGACTACGACGGTTATCGGCTGCGAGTTGAATTCCCTCGGAGCGGCAGGGGTGGGGGGAGAGGCGGCTTTGGTGGTGGTGGGGGGGTTGGTGGCGCCCCTAGAGGCAGATACGGGCCGCCATCCAGACGCTCCGAGTACAGGGTCATTGTCTCAGGTGAGTTGTGTAACTACGTTGGAGACTTACCGTTGCTGAGGTCTCATTTTCAAGTGATCGAAAAGGGTCGCCCCTGGTCAATGATGGCACAGAATCATCTGTCTGGAGACTTAATTTCAACACGATCTGTCCAATACCTCAAGATAGGGTTGTCATATTCTAATGACATTTTTAGGGCTGATGTAGAACAGAGTAGATTCAAATAAACTGTGATATTATGCAAATGAGGCAGTACGGCATACATAATTACAATAATTTAAGACAAATAGTTTTACGGTAGGGTTGTCATATGAACAAATATTTGTGCTTTGTGAAACAGCGTATGTAACAATTTACTTTTGACTTTATGCAAATTAACTACTTAATATGCTAATTCTTATTTTCAGAAGAAAATGACAGCATAGCATGTTAAACCCATTAATTTAAAGTACCAATCTTATGCAACAGTACCAAATGTAACACACTAATTTGAGTGTCCCAGACTTACTTCTAGTCAGGGCATTCTGGAACATAGGAGGGGAAGGAAAGACGTACCTTCCGCCCAAGGACATCTGATGACCGTAAAACGCCCTCAGGACTTTCCCGTACTTGTTTGCAATACAATGTCACATCGATCTTACTCTGGTAGAGTGAGGAATACTCAGTGCAAAGAGCAAATATGAACACCAATTTCACAGGTTTCATTAAAAAAATGCTGTCCCACAGCATAGCGCCACTGTCAAATAATATTACTAGAAAATATTAATGAAATCACAAGTGCAATATTGCAAAACACAGCTTAGCCTTTTGTTAATCCACCTGTTGTCTCAGCTTTTGAAATTATGCTTTACAGCGAAAGCAATACAAGTGTTTGTGTAGCATCAGGCAACTTGGTCACGAAAATCAGAAAAGCAATCAAATTAATCGTTTACCTTTGTTCTTCGGATGTTTTCACTCACGAGACTCCCAGTTAGACCACAAATGTTCCTTTTGTTCCATAAAGATATTTTTTATATCCAAATACTTCTGTTAGTTTGGTGCGTTATGCCCAGGAATCCACCGGAAAGAGCGGTCACGACAACGCAGACACAAATTCCAAATTATATATATAATGTCCACATAAACATGTCAAATGTTTTTTATAATCAATCCTCAGGGTGTTTTTCAAATATCTATTCGATAATATATCAACCGGGACAGTTGGCTTTTCACTAGGACCGGGAGTAACAATGGCCGCCTTTCTCTTTTGCGCACAACTCACTCTGAGAGCCCCCACCTATCCACTTACGCAATGTGGTCATTCACGCTCATTCTTCAAAATAAAAGCCTGAAACTATGTCTGAAGACTGTTGACACCTCGAGGAAGCGATAGGAAAAGGAATGTGGTTGATATCCCTTTAAATGGAGCAATGGGAGGGTATGGAACATGGAGTTTTCAAAATAGAAGCCACTTCCTGGTTTGATTTTTCTCAGGGTTTTGCCTGCAATATCAGTTCTGTTATACTCACAGACAATATTTTGACAGTTTTGGAAACTTTAGTGTTTGCTATCCTAATCTGTCAATTATATGCCTATTCTAGCATCTGGTCCTGAGAAATAGGCCGTTTACTTTGGGAATGTTATTTTTCCAAACATAAAAATAGTGCCCCTAGCTTCAAGAGGTTATTAACAGGCACCGCATTGATTATATGCAATGCAGGACAAGCTAGTTTTAAACTAGTAATATCATCAACCATGTGTAGTTAACTAGTGATTATGTTAAGATGGATTGTTTTTTATACGATAAGTAGCTAGCTAGCATTAAACTTATTCCTTGCGGCACTCGCGTAACAGTTGGTCAGCCTCCCATGAAGTCGCCTTGTGGATTGCAATATAATCGGCTTCCAAAAATGCCGGTTACCGATTGTTATGCACATTTGTAATCGGTCAACCTCTAGTTGATATACGTCACTGGTAACTTACCAGTCTTTAATATTTCAACAGCACTGTGCTGGTGGTCTTCTGTATTTCACTAACAAATGGACTCCCTGTGTTAACATAGCAGGTGTAAAGTAATCGCCTGAAACTAGGTCCCCTACATACTGGGCTGCAGTATGACCAGTTGAAAAACTGGGAGGGGTTGGGGAACGCTGTGAACATGGCCACTGCCCTTTTATATACTCGCCATACCCAGCAAACGTAACTTAGTTCAAGAATGTATCAAACGTCGAAGTGAACTGAACGCACCTCGGGTCTTGGCGAGAAGGAAAATAAACTGTTGGGCAGACCTCTTCTGCACTGTTCAACCAATCCAGTAAATGTGGAGGAGGAGTTAAGATGGAGTATCGCTGGAACATCTGGTTTTTGGGTACTCTGCAGAGGCTGATTGGCTGGTTACTTTTTCACAAGACGGAAGCGGTGGTCTTTTGTTCCACTAAATATTGATAGTTAATTCATATCCATGTCTTCTACATTAGTTCATTGTTTCTGGTGGGGTAGAACCAGCCTGGTTTAGTTATTATCTGTGCAGACTCTGAATTATACTGCTATGCCACAGATCTATTGAGCAAGTTTGTACCATTGAGCAAAGTGTTGAAAGTTATCATTGAGTAAAACATATCTAATTTATATGCTCTTCTCTCCAAAGGGCTTCCCCAGAGTGGCAGCTGGCAGGACCTCAAGGATCACATGCGTGAGGCTGGGGATGTATGTTATGCTGACGTTTTCAGAGATGGAACTGGGGTTGTGGAGTTTGTGCGCAAAGAAGACATGACCTACGCCGTTCGAAAGCTGGATAACACCAAATTCCGATCACACGAGGTATGCTTTCAGGTTTGATTGGTGGTTCATGGATTTGATTGTAAGGATATGATTATATTTTTGTTAAAGATAACTAAAGTGACTAATAACACTTGATTCTTTCCCCTCAACCTTTCCCCACTTTCAATCCAGTGACTACTTGTGCAGCCTTTCAAGAACTGAGGCTTGTTTTGATGCAATGGAAGGAACCGTTTGAGGTGGAAATGCTTTTCGTTTCAACGTCCAGTTCTTTTTGTGTGTCTACCAGGGAGAGACCGCTTACGTTCGCGTGAAAGTAGATGGTCCCCGCAGCCCGAGCTATGGAAGATCACGTTCCAGGAGCCGCAGTCGAAGCAGGAGCCGCAGCGCAGCCAGTCGCAGCCGCAGCAACTCTCGCGGTGGTGGTACCCGTGGTGGCAGAGGATCTCCTCGCTACTCTCCACGCCATAGCCGCTCTCGCTCCCGTTCCTAAACTATGTTGCCCTTTTGGTGGATCCCCTGTAAACAGTTCCCCTCTCCACTTGTTTTTACCCCCTTTTGAGTTTTTCCAGAAGTCAACTATAGATTTGAATTTTTGCATTGCATCTCCTGATGTCCTAGTGGAAAGTCGTGGTATGTAGGTGTATCACCTTTCCTCCCTCCCCTGACCCTCCCTACTTTAGTCCTTTTGTTTTGATCCCTTTCAATTAATTTTGATTTACCGATTGTCTCTGTCAATTTTTGCAACACTTGAAACCCGGTTGTTCTTTTTAATGAGATCAATGTTTTTGTAAGTGTTGGAAAATTGAGATGTACTTTTTCATGGGATGGCGGGAGTTTATTGCTAAACTGTTTTACCCTTGTGTCTTCCTTTAGACATCTGAAGATAAGGATTAAAGAGTGATTTGGAATAAAAGTTGTGGAGCACATTTCATTTGTTTGATCAGGATAGGACATCTTAGGAGGAGTCAGGTCGAGGCAATGGTATGCTTTAGTCTTGATTATTTGCATCTATCGATAAAATGGTTGCTACAAGATGCATGATTGTCTCTTGAATGTAGCACAATTTTCTATATCATCTATACTTATTGTTTGGCAACCTTATTTAAGCACTGATAAACAGTGCATGTATTTGGTTTTGTGCCAGGACAAATGTCCTGAGGTGTACCTTTTCAACTTTAATGTTACATAGGAACCCTTTATCTTTTTTATTTTATAGATGCTGGTTTAATTAGACAGGGGCTCTGGGCTTGTTTCAGCTCAAACATTGAGAAATATTGAAAAAAAAATAAAAAAATTGATCATTAGTAGTGACATGTCATGAGTGCACAATATAAGAAGTGGGCTGGGCCCAAATCAGACATGATTCTAATGGTTTCCCTCTGATTTTTTTCCTGGTATTTCAAGGTTTTGATTGGAGGAGTGGCTCAGTGGATCCCAATCCTTGGAGACGGATCAGAGGAGCGTTTAGGGAAGGAATAGGCAAGAATGGATGCTTGGAACGGGATCCATTTTCCAGGAATCAAATCAATTGAACTAATTAAGGAATCCTAGATGCAACTTTTTGAATGGCCCAGTTTATTTCAATTTTTGAGCGGTAAATATGCGCAGAGTCAAAGGATAAGGATTATTTACGTTTTTGGAGTAAGAAAAGGAAACTGAGGACCAGGAAGTTGGATCAAAGGATGCAAGGAGTCTGGTAAATAAGGCATTAAAATGTGGGATGGTTGGGGATTATATTTAGTATAGTTAGTCTGTCTTTATTAAATTTACTTTACTCTTTCAGTTTAGCATTTTCAATAAAATCCTGAAAAGACACCTGGTTTTTCTTTTTTTCCTTTTGAATGAATGTTAAAGCTGATTTTCATGGCCCTATGATGTAATAAGAGAAGATAAATGCTTAGTTGTAGACCTAATTGAAAACCCCAGTAAACCATCTACTCCATTGTATTACATTTTACATCGTGGGGCGGTTTCCCGGACACAGATTAATTTTAGTCCTGGACTAAACTTTCAATGGAGATTCATAATTTACTGTATGTTTTAGTCCAGGACTAGGTTTAATCAAGAAATAACTGAATATAAACTCTGAAATAAGTGATGATAAGAGCCTATTAAGAGTTGTATGCGGTAGTGAGGAAATGTCATTCCAAGCAGATGTTTATATACATCTCACACAGAAACATGGATTATATTTTTATGAAATGAATATCAGCCTATATAATCTCTCATACATTCATTGGTGCTGATATCAATAAACTAACACATCGAGCATAATACATACTCCGTACAGCTGAGTTTGTGAGGAGGCCTTCTCTACCTCACCGTGTATTGTTAACGATGCATTGTGGGATGAAATAAGATGCTGGCAGAGAAGAGCTGCTAGAAAATGCTCAAAACACAAGAAGAGGTGGCAGCTCAGCCAATGGCAGGATAAGTTGTGTAGGGCGGGGGAGGTATTTTACGAGGGCAGTTTCCCCACATATTTGCTTTGAGTAAATCTTGTAAAATAATTTGTCGCAGCACGATCCATCAAGTAAGCAAAGCTTGATATCCACTAAGGGGAATTACTTGATTACGAAGGGGATAGTATCAGCATCTCCTAAATAAGGTGAGCGACAATGTTTAGTAGCCTGCACGCACTCACACTTGACTTGCATGGATGGTGGTGATTCAGGTTGTCTAATTGAAGCGAAGTTTCTCGTACAAGGTAGCCTACTTTCTATTGTGAATTTAAATCGAAATAATGAACTAATGCGCAATCACTACCACCTGCAGGCTATTGGTACGAATCCGATCACCCTCGGACCCGTTAAATCATCCAAAATTTAAAGGAATTATATGTAGAAATTAAACTAATAGTTGATGTATCTGGATGTTTGAAATAGACTAGAATTGTGCATATCAGGGGACAGATTCCTAATTGTATAAATGTAATGTCGCCATGTGGTTTTTAATTATACCTGTATCGAGTTTCTTCCGCAACCTATTTGTATTGTACCTAACCAGCACTCAAATCACTCAACGTAATCTGGTGCCGAAATATAGACCAGCTATTATCCCAGTACATTCGGAAACACTGATAGAACCGCGTTGATTGCAACATTGTATCATATCTGCATTTGATTGGCCTATCCTTTGACTTTCGTCGTAAACCGCACGGTACGGTGAAGACGGGATAAACCAATCATAGCTGCACGTGTTACCTGTGAAATTCCGGCTTTATCACCTCACTAAACTTGTCATTTTGTATCTGTAATTATGTTAGTTTAGACTTGTTTATTTTTGTTGTCCTTGTTTGCAGGCATGACTGACAGGAAGGCAGTAATCAAGAATGCTGACATGTCTGAGGACATGCAGCAGGATGCAGTGGACTGTGCTACCCAGGCCATGGAGAAGTACAATATAGAAAAGGACATTGCAGCCTACATAAAGAAGGTGAAATGTGAATACTGTGTTGTCAGGCCTTTGGCCTATGTATTCCAATTAGAGTGATGTCTTCCATGGTGCAAGCTGTTTAAATACGATGACCAGGCTAGGCTGCAAGATGTGCATGCCATGAGGTCATTTTCTTCCTCATGCAGTCATTGATTACTAAAGCCCTGCTTTTTAAATCCCTATAGGAATTTGACAAGAAGTATAACCCTACATGGCATTGCATTGTTGGAAGGAACTTCGGCAGCTACGTCACTCATGAGACAAAGCATTTCATCTACTTCTACTTAGGGCAGGTGGCCATCCTCCTCTTCAAGTCTGGCTGAGTTCTCGTTGAGGCCTGGAGTGCCTCTCTTCCCAACATGGACTGTAATGCACTGGTGGCTGATGTCACAACTTCCCATACACTTCAAATATTAAAATTAAAACATACCATGATACACAACTGGCTGTGCGCAACTGCATGGACTAAGATGTACCATATTTAATGTGTATATGTTACAGTAAAAATATTACTTTTCACTTGTTTCCATAAAATGCAACTGGAAGATTTTTGTTAATGCTACATTTTGTTATAATTAATTTGTAAATGCTTTAACAGTGGCCTTTGATTGTATAATAAAGGAAAGCTAGAGATTGTAGTTGTGCATCTGCTTTCCCCCAGAGCTGTTTTGTTTTTAGTGACTTCTGTCCTGTCATTTTAAATGTGTTTAGTTGCTCAAGATGTTGAAGTACTACAGCAGTTTGTAATACCTGTATATTGCCAGAGGTACAAGTGAGCCTAGCGCAGTGTATTTGGACATGTCGTCCCAGATTTGCAACTGCTGTTATCGATCCCATTATCTCACAATCTTATTTCATGAGCTGGACTGTCATCTGGCATTTTTCTATTGCTATTTGTATTCCAAGCTAGTAGAGTTCCTATGCTAACTTGTTTAGATGCTTGGAGGTTCCATTTGCAGAGGGTTGACACCATCCACACTTGAACCTATTCTGGCTGTGCAACAAAGGACTGAATGTTGGCGTTCAGGTCCTTTTGTAGACTTTCAAATTGTAAGAAAATATTAATCATTAGTGGTTACATTTTTTTTACTGTATTTGCTATGTTGGTTGTTTCTGTTTATAGTATAATGCAAATTGCTGTATGATTTGCACAGACGTACCTCTTATTGTTCTCAGTTCATGGGCACCTGAACTCAATTGCACTTCACTAAAGGGATATTTCGGCAATGAGGCCCTAGATCTACTCTCCCAGAGTCCGATTCACTTGATACCATTATGTGGGGGAAGTTGGTAGTTTCGTGAGCTACCGCTAACTAGCGTTGGTGTAATGACTTGAAGTTGCTAGTAGTTAGCGCGATGACTGGAAGTTTATGGTTAACAGATCAAAGTTATAATTGACTCCCGGCAAGTAGCTAAAGGGCCTCGTTACCAAAATGCTGAAGTGTCCCTTTTAAAGGTGTCCAGTAAACTTGGACATTTTAATATAGTCAATGTATAATCAAGCCAATGATTAAACGTTTCATTGTATCCTGATCACGTTCAATAGTTTTGTGATTACTTAACCATGTCTTTGACAATGCAGTCAAATGTGTAGCTATTGTTTCAAAACCATGGACAGTTACAGTGGGTGGAGCCCACCACATATTATTTGGGCAATTGGCCATTAAGATTTCATTAAGGTTGTTCCTGTTTGGAGGTGTAGCAATGTAGGGACAGATATTGGCTGGCAAATTAATTAACCTCGGAGGCAGCATGTTATATACAGTATGTGCTGCTTGGGATCTTTTCAGTACTCGAGTGCAAACACTACGCGACAACCTGAGTGTAGTGTAGTTCAGCAACTGAGCAGTAATATTGATTAGGGGAAAATATTGATGCAAAGACATTCGTTCTGCATAGAGGTCAATTGGAGGCAAGACTACAGAAGACAAAGTGAAGGACAAGTGACTGATAAATTATTTGTGGGTACAGACCACAAATACTACCCTAGGCTTCACAGGGAAACACACTGACTGAATCAATGTTCTTGTTTTTTATAGAATTATAGACACGCATGTGGTTATTATAAAAATGATGTGCCTTTTGATTCTCAGCGTGGTAACCATTCTCCACTCCAGTGGCACATCCTGTTCACTGCACCTCTGAGTGTTTGGTCCGTTACCTGACAGCCAGGTGAGGGAAGCATTCAGTAAGGATCTGTCCTTCCACTGCTAATCAATCCAAGGCTTGAATGACAAAAGAGCTAGATGATGGATGAGATACAGTACATTGAAGTGAGTTGCACCAGACTCAATAGCTTGTGGTTGTACAGTTCTGGAATGCCATGTACTTTAGATCAGGGTTTCCCAAACTCAGCCCTGGGGCCCCCACCCACCTGGGTGCATGTTTTTGCCCCAGCACTACACAGCTGATTCAAATAAATAAATAAATTGTAAATATTCAAGGAACAGTCTTGAAAAGCAGACAGCCGATAGAGCTAGTTATTCATCACGTGTTAAGCTCAGTCGAATCATGGTGCCATATGCAATATGCAGTACCAGTCAAAAGTTTAGACCCTCATTCAAGGGTTTTTCTTATTTTTTACTTTTTTCTACATTGTAGAATAATAGTGAAGACATCAAACCTATGAAATAACATATGGAATCATGTAGTAACCAAAAAAGTGTTCAACAAATCAAAATATATTTGAGATTCTTTAAAGTAGCCACCCTTTGCCTTGATGAAAGCTTTGCACACTCTTGGCATTCTCTCAACCAGCTTCATGAGGTAGCCACCTGGAATGCATTTCAATTAACATGTGTGCCTTGCTAAAAGTAAATTTGTGGAATTTCTTTCCTTCTTAATGCATTTGAGCCAATCAGTTGTGTTGTGACAAGGTAGGGCTGGTATACAGAAGATATCCCTATATGGTAAAAGACCTAGTCCATATTATGGCAAGAACAGTTCAAATAAGCAAAAGGAAACAAAAGTCCATCATTACTTTAAGACATGAAGGTCAATCAATCAGGAAAATTCCAGGTTTCTTGAAGTGCAGTTGCAAAAACCATCAAGCGCTATGATGAAACTGGCTCTCATGAGGACCGCCACAGGAAAGTAAGACCCAGAGTTACCTCTGCTTCAGAGGATACCTTTATTAGAGTTACCAGCCTCAGAAATTGCAGCCCAAATAAATGTTTCACAGAGTTCAAGAAACAGACACATCTCAACGTCAATAGTTCGGAGACTGTGAATCAGACCTTTATGGTTGAATTGCTACAAAGAAACCACTACTAAAGGACACCAATAAGAAGAAGAGACTTGCTTGGGCCAAGAAACATGAGCAATGGACATTAGACCGGTGGAAATATTTCCTTTGGTCTGATGAGTCCAAATTTGAGATTTTTGGTTCCAACCGCCCTGTCTTTGTGAGATGCAGAGTAGGTGAACGGAGGATCTCTGCATGTGTGGTTCCCACCGTGTCAGTTATGTATTTGTAATTCAGGGCACACTTAACCAGCATGGCTACCACAGCATCCTGCATTGATACGCCATCCCATCTGGTTTGCGCTTAGTAGAACTATAATTTGTTTTTCAACAGGACAATGACCCAACACACCTCTGGGCTGTGTAAGGGCTATTTGACCAAGAAGGAGAGTGATGGAGTGCTGCATCAGATGACCTGACCTCCACAATCACCAAACCTCAACCCAATTGAGATGGTTTGGGTGCTCAGCATATGTGGGAACTCCTTCAAGACTATTGGAAAAGCATTCCAGGTGAAGCTGGTTGAGAGAATGCCAAGAGTGTGCAAAGCTGCCATCGAGGCAAAGGGTGGCTACTTTGAAGAATTTAAAATAGAAAATATATTTAGATTTGTTTACCACTTTACCACTTTTTTAGGTAATACATGACTCCATATGGGTTATTTCATAGTTTTGATGTCTTCACTGTTATTCTACAATGTAGAAAATAGTAAAACTAAATAAAAACCCTTGAATCAATAGGTGTGTCCAAACTTTTGACTGGTACTGTATATCTATGCAATTTCTATCCTGTTGCCTCGTCACTTCACCTCTACCTATATTTAGATATCGATCTCAGCTACCTCGTACCCCTGCACATCAACTCGGTACTGGTACCCCATTTACAGTATATAGCCAAGTACACGTTACTCATGTTATACATTTTTCAAAATATTTTAATTTATTTGTATCTCTGCATTATTGGGAAGGGCCCGTAAGTAAGCATTTCACTGTAGGTCTACCCCTTTACGAAGCGTGACAAATACAATTTCATTTGATGCCACGTGATATGGGTCAGATATGCGTGAAATTGTTCTCATACAAATTATATACGTGAAAAGGCTGTTAAAAAATGTAAACATGCTAATGTCCTTGGTTCCAGGCAGTTTGTTATGTACTGGACGCTATGCTTCCTTCCGATGTCTGATCACCGCTCTTACCCCACTCACTCACTGTACGTTGCCAACTCTATGCCCTGCGACTGGGCACTGGCTCATCAACGTGTGTGACTGTGTGTTCCTTTTTGTCTTCTTACATGCACACCCACACACCAATGGGTAATAATCGTTAATTTCCATGCATATACTCAGATGGACTTGAGTGTTGTGTTACGTTGGTCATACACTCAATTGCCAGTTTATTAGGTAGACCACCGTGTTCACGAAAATGGTTTGCTCCTACAGGCAGTGAGTCATATGGCCGTGTCTTGTTATGTAAAGCAGGCAGACAGAGATCGAGGCTAGTGATGGGCATTCCGTCTCTTTTCAGTGAACCGGCTCGTTCGCCTCAGCTCACCAAAAACAGCCTGCTATTTTGGCTCCCAAACGCTCTTTAAAAATAATATGTTTTGTATTTGACTATGATTGGTGTTAAAACAATTCTAATTAAATTATTAAATGAAATCATTCTCTACCTTAACTACAATGTATTTAAAAATGCATTGGTTTGTTAATGCTATTAAACATTTTATTTTTAATGTATATAAACAAAGTGCATATAAATCTAATCATTCAAAACGAACACAATCTGAACAGTATAATAGAATATTGCACCATATCAAAGAAAAATAAATAACAATTTGCAGAACTGCAGCATCCCACAAATTGAAATACATGTAAAAAAATAAGGATGTTATTACACATGTGCATTTAAAGTTTAACTTTTTTAATGTATATAAACAAAGTGCATATAAATGTAACAATTCAAAATGAATACAATCTGAACAACATAATAATAGAAACTGCAAAACTACAGCATCCCACTTAAAACATTAAAATGGTCCCTGTTTTTCTCTCTACTTTATTGCCATGTTACAACCAGCAGCACAAAGCAATGCTGACCATTCTTTGCTTTTATGAGAGATTTGCATTCAGAAATACAAGCTGCCTCACTTTCGAGGGGCTGATGTGGTTTCTTCTCTCAGTAATTATTTGTCCCGTTTTCGAGAAGAACCTCTCAGAGGGAACAGATGTGGCCACTATGCAGAGTCTCCCTGTCATGACTTTAGTAAGCCGTGGGTAGACAGAGGCCTTGTTCTTCCACCAGCTCAGAGGAGGAGCTCCTCCAAATAGGGACGGACCTCCATTATGGCATCTGCTGAGAGATTCCTTCATGCTGCATCCCCAGTTGCTCTCTCGTCAAACAGCATCCAAACAGCAGACGTTTGTGGCACTACTGATGGTGCTTATGCTCCATCTGATCCCTCTTCTTCCTGTTGCCCTGGTGCTGGTATCACTGAAGGCTAACTTATTAAACCTCAAGTCAAGTGCAGCTGTTTTGTCTACTGATACTACATTCTCATCTACTGCTCATATACATATGTAATACTGGATAAAATAATGATGTAGTAATAAGTGCTTACTGTACCTCTCTCCACTGATCTCCACAGTGACCTGCTCAAATGGTTCCAGGGTTCCATCTCCTCCACCACCTCCCATTCCTCTTGGGTCAGAGCATCAACAGGTGCATTGACAATGGCCAGGGTAGAGATGATGGCATCCTTTGACTCAAGAAACCGCTTCAACATATAAAATGTTGAATTCCACCTTGTAGTGCAGTCTTGTTTAGGCCTCAGCTCAGGCATCCCCATCTGGCGTTGTGTAGACTTTAGTTTTTCAGCACCTACTGGGCTCCTGTGGAAGTATTCTACAACTACTTTCACTTTGTCCACAGTGGGCTTCATCACCTTCAGAGCATCTCTTACAATCAGGTTGACTGTGTCGACATGGATGATGGGTCCATTTAAACATTTTCATGGATTTGGTTATGTTAGCCGCATTGTTGCTAACAAAACAGACCACTTTTCCATCTACTTGCCATTCTCTGGCCACTCTCAACAGTTCCTCTGCCAAGATCTCTGAGGTATGTCTGTCGCTGAACTCAAAGCAGTCCAGAGGACAGCTAGACATCGAAAAATCTTCAATGAAGTGACATGTAACTGACATGTAAGAAATGGTTACCCTTGATGTCCAACAGTCAGTGGTAAGGCAACTGCAGTAGCTTTTTGGACTCTTTCCTGCACTGAAGCCTGTGTGCTCTCGTACAGTTGTGGAATAAGTCATTTTGAAAGGGTTTTCCTGCATGGAATTGTGTACATTGGATTTAGACGATTAGACGATTATTTCTAAAACCTCTGTCCTCCACGATCGAAAATGGCTGGAAATCGGTGGCAATCATTTTAGCCAATGCAATATCAATTTGACCTTGTTTTGCTACAGACATAGACTTTGGCATAAACTGGTCCATAGAAGACTGAGTTGCTGTGGGTCGCGGAGTAGGCCTACTTGACTGAGTGGATACATCTCCACATGTGGGGGTGCTGGCTCCACCACTATCACTAGCAGGCCCGCTAGTTTCTCGAAGCTCCGCTACAGCTAGCTTCACAATTGGGTGCACAGTTCGCATATGATTACGACTCATTTTCCAGCTGTTGTTTTCACAGCTGTCCTTCCTCTCTGTCCTCGGCTGCTAAGTGTGTGACTGTGAGTGTGTTTGCTCGGCCCTCCCTCACACATCTTTGGTTCATTGGTTGACACTGCGTGTCTGATTGACAGGAACAACAGGTGAGGCTGTTAGTCTGAGCTGACAGTCAGAACAAATGTGTGCGCGCTTGTGCATTTAGGCCTATATTATTATAATTTATTTTTTTGTTCTTTGAATTAGTTAATTATATTCATTTAAATATTTTGATTATTCATATCTTAATTTTTAAAATATTTTAATAAATAGATTCGGCTCTTCTGATATGCGAGCGTGCTCCCAATGTTCACCTACAAGAGCCGGCTCTTAGAGCCAACTCGTTCGCGAACGACCCATCACTAATCGAGGCACCCAGTTATTGTTCGATTGAACATTAGAATGGGCATATCAAGTGACCTAAGCGACTGAGCGCTGTATGATCGTCGGTGCCAGATGAGCCGGTTCCGGTATCTCAGAAACGGCTGGCCTGGGCTTTTGACGCATAACTGTGTCTAGACTTTACCGATAATGGTGCGACAAACAAAAAACATCCAGTCAGCGGCAGTCCTGTAGGCGAAAACAGCTTGTGGATGAGAATGGCAAGAGTTGCGCAAGCTAACAGGCAGGCCACAAACAGGCATATAACGGCACAGTTCAACAGTGGTGTGCAGAACGCACAACTCGTCGGTCCTTGTCACGAATGGGCTATTGCAGCCGACGACCTCACCGGGTTCCACTCCTATTATATAAAAACAAGAAGAAATGGCGATCGTCACAGGCGGCCAGTGGCACCTTAATTTGGGAGGACAGGCTCATAGTAATGGCTTGAACGGAATAAATGGAATGGTATCAAACACATCAAGCACATGGTTTCCATTCATTCCGTTCCAACCATTATCCAACCAGTCATCTTCCCCTCAGCAGCCTCTTGTGGCGATCACCAGTACTGGACAATTGAGGAATGGAAACACATTGCCTGGTCTGACGAATCCCGTTTCCTGTTGTGTCATGCTGATGGCAGAGTCAGGATTTGTTATAAGGAGCATGAGTCCATTGCCCCATCCTGCTTGCTGTCAATGGTTCATGCTGGTGGCGGTGATGTAATGGTGTGGGGAATGTTTTCCACACGGTCCTTTGATACCAATTGAGCAACGTTTCCATGCTCCAAGGATTTCAGGCTGTTATGAGGCAAAGGGGGATCCAACCCAGTACTTGATGGGTGTACCTAATAAATTGGGTGTACTGAGTGTACATGGAAACATTTTATTAAAAATGGCATCTCTTTTAACACACTCTTTCTTCCTCATAGGCACGTGCATGTGCACACACAGACCTGACGCACACACAGAGTAAGACTTTGATGTTTGTAAATGTGTTCCTCCAGGACTGGCCTATCTCAGAGGATGCTAATGTTCTTCCTCCTATCTTGCGCTCCAGTGACATGAGGATGTTGAAAGTTTGGGGAGAATCAGCATTTTATTCACCTCTCACCAGGCAGCAGTACACTGCTACCCAGTACACTGGGTATACAAAACATTGAGAATTACCTGTTCTGTGGCCTCCAAGTGGCACAGTGGTCTAGCTATGCCAGTAGAGATTTTGGGTTCGAGTCCAGGCTCTGTCCCAGCCGGCCGCACAATTGGCCCAGCGCCGTCTGGGTTAGGGGAAGGTTTGTCCGACAGGGATGTCCTTGTCCCATCGAGCACTAGTGACGCCTGTGGCGGGCCGGGCGCAGTGCATGCTGACACGGTCGCCAGGTGTACGGTGTTTGGTGAGGCTGGCTTCCGGGTTAAGTGGGCATTGTGTCAAGAAACAGTGCGGCTTGGTTGGGTTGTGTTTTGGAGGATGCACGGCTCTTGACCTTCGCCTCTCCCGAGTCCGTACGGGAGTTGTAGAGATGAGACAAGACTGTAACTACCAATTGGATACCACGAAATTGGAGAGAAAAGGGGGTAAAAAATAATACCTGCTCTTTCTATGAAATAGACAGACCATGTGAATCCAGGTGAAAGCTATGATCCCTTATCAGTGGTGTAAAGTACTTGTAAAAGATATTACTTTCAAGTACTAATAAAAAAAAATTGGGGGGTGTCTGTACTTTACTATTAATATTTTTGACTACTTTTACTTTTCTACATTCCTAAAAAAAGTATGTACTTTTTACTCCATACATTTTCCCTGACACCCAAAAGTACTAGTTGCATTTTGAATGCTTAGCAGGACATGAAAATGGTCTAATTCCCACACATATCTAGAGAACATTCCTGGTCATCCCTACTGCCTCTGATCTGGTGGACTCACTAAATACCTGCCTTATTTGTAAATTATGTACGAGTTGGAGCGTACCCTTGTCTATCCGTAAATAAATAAAAAACTTGAAAATGTTGTCAGCTGCTTTGCTAAGGAATTTGAAATTATTTATACTTTTACTTTTGATACTTAAGTACATTTTAGCAATTGCATTTACTTTTGATACTTAAGTATATTTAAAACCAAATACTTTTAGACTTATACTCAAGTAGTATTTTACTGGGTGCCTTTCACTTAAGTGATTTTCTATTAAGGTATCTTTACTTTTACTCAAGTATGACAATTTAATACTTTTTCCACCACTGTCCCTTATTGATGTCACTTCTTAAATCCACTGCAATCAGTGTAGATGAAGGGGAGGAGACAGGTTAAAGAAGGATTTTTAAACCTTGAGACATGGGTTGTGTAATGTGTATGCTTGCCACTCGGAGGGTGAATGTGCAAGACAAAAGATTAAAGTGCCTTTGAACGGGGTACGGTGCCAGGCACACCGGTTTGTGTCTAGAACTCCAACGCTGCAGGGTTTTTCATGCTTAACAGTGTGTGTATCAACAAGTGTCCACCACCCAATGGACATCCATCAATATTAGGAAGGTATATGCTGTGCAGGTAGGATAGTCTACAGTACACGATGAGATTATGGATAAGAGCAGTGGTGATGTTAGCATGTAAATCTTGGTGGGGCAAAGCCACTACACAACACAACACTAAACAATACATTAATTGCAGTTTAATGGTGACAAACGGTACCCACAAACTGTTAGGGCCTCCATAAAGCTGTCCCAACAACAGAGCTTTCTTTTCAACACAATGCAGTGAATCGTTACCACTGCTACACCTGGCTATCAGCGGAGCCTTGTCTGGTGGCAAAAAGTTGATTCAGCCTCATTTACTGCCTTTAAAAAACACATCGCTGATATGGCTGACCTGTTTCAACAAATGGGGTTTCTACATTTGAGATGTACAAACTATGGCATAAGGGGTTGACGAGCGGATAAGAGGAAATCCATCATTTCGATTAAGACATTAACGAGCAAGCTAGGACGGATGTAGTCAATATAACTATTTGTTCAGCAATTTTGAAATGTACAACGACAGAATTCAGAACATGGGTTGTTCTTACAGTATTCTCCCTGTACACCAAGTCAGAACCGTAGGATAAATAAAGGTGGCATATAGCAGACAATGAAAGCTATTACAATATTCAATGATTACATTTCTCTAAAACAGACTATAGGCTACATGTGCACCACCAAGTCAGAACAGTAGGCTAAATTATGAGGGCAAAATGGACCAAATTATTAGGGTGAGGCACATAGGCTGCTAACAGCTTACTACACAACATACATGTAGTATTACTTTCTTAGCTACAGTATACATATCTCCCTGGCATAAAACATCATTTATGCAGCAGCTTACAATACATTTTTGGACTCACCTGGTTGTGCTGTGCTCACTTGAACAGGAAGGTCGCAAGACTAAGGCTTGGCTAATTTTGTCATGAAACTTTGTCATTCACCTCTAGCATTATCTGGATTTATGGTGCTTTCAACACAACTGGGAACTCTGAAAAAAACAAGGTAGAATCATGACGTCTGCGATCTTCAGCTCGGAACTCTAGAAAGAGTTCCGAGTTGGAAACATATTTTCCCAGTCGGAGCTATTTTTTTCAGAGTTCCCAGTTGTCTTGAACTCACTGAAGTCTGAGATTTCCTCAGTTCCTACTTTTCAGTTGTTTTGAACATGGCAGAAGTCATGCTGGATTGACAGCATGGCCAATCTATTCAACCTTTTCTGGTCCATGGTGTTGAATGTTTATAATTTTAAGCTTGGAAAAGAGACCCTTAAACCAAGACTTGAACCACACACCCGCTCATCTGAATAGCAGGATAGTGATTTATTTGTAATGCTTGCAGTTAGCCACTGATTTCTTCCAAACCACTCATTGTTGAATTTGCGATTTCCAACTTGTTGTGTAATGTTTATGGCCAATGGCTGATTGGCATTGATACATTTATCAATAATTAATTTTAATATTGAAAAGGATTTGCCAGTAGATTGTCAACGTGATTCATGATGGTGACTGCTTGTCTAGGTTGCTAAGGTTTTGAAAGTATGATGTTGATGCGATCAGTCCAATCAAAGCTACGGTAGCTATAACGTGATTTGAGGTCATTTTATCTGTGGCCAATGACCTTGAGACTTCTTGGATGGGCACTTCTAATGTAACTCAATGGCAGATTTGCGTTGACGTAGTGTCCCCATGAGTGACAGAACACTGAGCAAATCCCGGCGCAACTAGAGAACATTAACCAACCCCTACGCTCTGTATTTTTCGCTGGCTGCCCCAACATCACAGAAAGCACCGAGCTGGGCCGAAACACTTGCATTTTGGAGCTGTCTTATTCAAAAAAGATAACATGTTTGTATGCAGATTTTTATTTATTTTTTACAATGTTTGCAATCTGATATGTGACACGTATTAATGCCAAAACAACATGCAAAACAGGCTCTGCCCCACCTGCCCTTAATGACTGGTCGCCACTGCTCAGTTTACTCAACTCAACTAGCTAGCTTAATAGCTAAAATTATTCATAAGCGAAGGACCAAATGTCCATCCAGGCTCAACTGTCCTGTGCACGTTCCCTGTCTTAACCAGTTATCCACACATTTATGTTGATCATGATCCTTTTGATACTTAGATTATTATATTACATCAAATAATTATGTCTCGACTCTAGAAACGTCATACACTAAATAGCCACTAGATGGTGGTAGAATAAAATAAATCATAGGCTCTGCAGGAAAAGATGAGTCTTTATCATGGACCGGGAGAGTGGAAGTGAGACTGATCTGTTTCAGCTGTCACTCATGGGTGCTATATGATGCTTAGCTCATATTTTACAATGAAAACCCTCTGCTCCAGCTCTGTTCACCATGCTGATTTGGGAGGACAAAATATGGAGAATGTATCCTTCCTGTATCAGATTTGTCCTTTTTTTGCACAACCCCGAAAATGATGTGCACATGACTGAGGCATAATCTATAGAATATTTATTATAATCATACACTGGGTGTATTGTGTGATTAATGGTGTTGCTATGGGCCACTAACCTCAGTATTGCCATCAGTAAGTTATTAACGAAAAATACGAGGTGTGGTGTTTGTGTGTGTGATACATACGGCAGCCAAGCAGAAATAGATTCATGGAAATAATACCACTACCTCAAACAAATGATCAGAGGAAATGGCACTGCATCTAAAATGGTCTGTAAATGTAATAATCACAGTCATTTTGGAGAGAGTGCAAGGACTGTGTGTAATAGCAGGGATATGTGTGAAATGCTGGATAGAGTTCTGAATTAAGCGTGTTAGTATGTGTGAAATGGCCCTAATTTCTGGGTGTGAAATGGGAAATACAGGATGTTTACTGTACAGCAGGCTACTGGGTCTAAAATGCTGCCTGTAAAAATGCTGCATGTACATTAATTCACTTGTTATTACCTGTGTGTGTGTGTGTGTGTGTGTGTGTGTGTGTGTGTGTGTGTGTGTGTGTGTGTGTGTGTGTGTGTGTGTGTGTGTGTGTGTGTGTGTGTGTTAAAAGCTGTCAGGGTAGATCACTGGTCTATAGTGCTCCTGACAGAGTGTGTTTGCATCATTAGGGCTCTATTTAGAGGGGGAGAGATCTGATGTACAGTCACCTCACAGTCACCTGATTTGGTGCATCACACCATGTATTCTGTCCAAACTGATCTGTAGAAGCTCAGTGATTGACGTGTCCTCCTCTTTTCTCCTTCTTCCAGGTTCTCAGCTGATGAGGCCAGGGACCTGATCCAGAGGTACCTAACGGAGCACCCTGTCCCCAACAATGAGAACATTGGCCCAGAGATGCCAGGATGAGACTGATAAAGAACAAAGTCAACCTGTGAGTTCCCTTCCCCATGTTGCTTGATCTTTAAGATGGCGTTCATATGGAAAAGTCATGAAATAGTTGAGAAAATAATTAAATACTTATGTGAGATATTTTCCCTGCTTCACCGATGTTGGGATTCTGGTTATTGCAGCTATGTTTACACCTCAGAAGTCAGCATTGTGTCAGTTGAGCTCTGCAGAATCACTGCATTTTCAACTTAACTATGTTTCTACCAGCTTGAATGGGAGGAACAGCGATATTCATATATTGTGAAATAATAGTTGACCCTCCATCTCTGTAACTGTCCGGGGTCGTGCTGTGTTCTAGTAGCCCTTTCCTGCAGTCAAATGACCTAGTGGCCTCATGGATGGAATGTTTTTCATAATTAATATTGTGTTAATTATTTTTTTGCATAAAATCCAGTGTTTCTATGTCAAACATTTATTTTTAAATAGTACAGTCTTCTGTGATGTACAGTATATAAAATGTAATATTGGGATGCAAACTCAACATTTAATACATTTCAACTCTATATCTGACATAGTACAGGCATCTTCTTTTATAGCCCATAACCATGTGTGTGAGGTGTATACTTTTGTTTCAAAGTAGATTTGTTTAAGACTAGCAAAGAACACTCTGTGTGACCCTGATTTAGCTGCAGTAAAAGGTTAAGAACCGCCTGCTTCGCTCTGTGACCATGCATGGTCCTGTGGTAGAACAGCTTTGTGTCCATCTGCAACAAAGACAACCATAACCTGCTCTTCAACATGTGTGGTTTCAAATGCTGCATCCTGCCCAAGTGTCACACCAGCTACGAGGAGTTCACCCACAAGGACGGAGTCTGGAACCTGCAGAACGAGGGCAGAGGGGAAACGGAGGGATGAAGGGATGGAGAGAGAAGGGCTGGAGGAAGAGGGATGTTACATGGTTAAAACTTCGTTTTTCAGTTGGCCCTGTCCTGCGTCTCCATGGCAATACAGGGAGACAGTGATGTGCTAAATAATCATGGCAGCCGTCACCAGAAACAGTCAGACCTTCATCACTGTGGCTGACTGGAACTGATATGCTGCTACACTGTTGTCCGTTGTACTAACTTGTTGTGAATCACTGGGTGCTTGATAACAACAGAAGTCATTCATTTTCATTTTTAGGAAACTATCCCTTTAACTGTATAATAAATGCGGTGAGAACACTGTGCTTACTGTTTGTGTGTGTGTGTGTGTGTCAGTGTGTTTCCGTGTGTGCTTAGGTGACCAAGGAGCGTACTGCCCGGTGTTTCCTGCGTGTGTATGATGAGTCCATGCAGCGGCTCCACAGCAGAGTCAGACAGATCCTCATGGCCTCAGGATCCACCACCTTTACCAAGGTTAACAGCTCTTTCACAAAACAGCACTGTTCCTTTCTTTAATGTGGTTGCATCAAACAGATCAGTTTCAGTTTTGTTCCAACAAATGTGTCTCTAACTTTGAAATGGTTGCTTGGAGCTATCAGTTATTGTGACACCATCCCTGAAAGACACGACTCTCAGTAACATGCACGTCTCCTGTTTCCCTCTGGGCCTGACAAAGCTATGCAGGATGTGTTAGAAGGGACTGTAACAAAATGGAAAGTAATGCAGATCTTCTTTTCCACACACACACACTTATTTCCAGATGATTACCAGACACATATCAGTCTCTACAAACCATAAATACTTTAGATGGATATCAAACCAGGGCTACCTGACATACAGTATCTTTTTGTGTTACTTAGTGGTTTTATTGACGTAATGGCAGTAATGCCAAATTCAAAGGTTTCATCAAATAATTTTCACATATGTTTCTTATACCCCCTGAATCAAATAGCTTAAATGTAATACTATCTTAAAACAATTATATGTGTTAAGGTAGTAGATAAAGAAAACACATACAAAAATGCCTGTTTTTAATAAAAAAAAGTGATGGGTAATTATTTTTTACCCAAATGGTCCCCAGAGGAAGAAAGCCATGCTTGCCGCTCCCAAGCACAAAAATAGTTTGAGAAATGCTGAAAGAAACCATGTTTCTTTACTGTGAAAGATGTCAAAGAAGACAGAGGCCAGTAATGGACCTAAACTCAAACACTCATAAAAACATTTGTCTAAATCAAAAAATGTCCTTCAGGCCATAAAAATGCTTTCATATAAGTTATAGAAATAAACATTTTAGAGATTTAAAAAAAAACACATAAACGACACCTGGAACCAAATCAGTGGCCTTGTGGTTAAAGTCTCGCCTCTGAGATTGGAAGGATGGGTGTTCCATCCCCAGGTTTAGTCCTACCAAAAACTTAAAATGGGAGCTGATGTCTGTCTGCTTGCCACTGAGCATTAAGATGGATTTGGGGGGGTAAGGCCCTTTGACAGACTAGTGTCCTGTCCAGGAGATGTACTTGCACATCAAGCTGCTTCACGCTACAGAAACAGAATATGGGCTCTTGTCCCTATGGGCCGTTCTAGCTCTACTTACTGACACCTGGGCCATGTTATGGTGAAAACCTATACAGACCGATTTGTATATACATGTAATATTGGGATGTAAACAAACTTAAATACATTTAATCTCAATATGACATGATATACAGTAGGTGTCTTCTTCAATTTGAATAACTATGTGTGTGAAGTGTATACTTTTATACCATTAAGATATGTTAGACTACCAAAAAACACCCTGTGAGACTTTTCAGCATGACCGGAACCTGGCACATTTTTCAAATCTGTGGGTGGCAAGCCAACCCAATGAAATCACTTTTAAAAGCTCTCTGAAATTTTGTAAGTAAACATTTTTTCAGACTCATTGTCTTTTCTGTATTGTCCATAAAGGATATATATATATATTTTTTTACAACCCCCCCCCCCAACCAGTGATTAATTTCCTCATCCTCCTTGTGTGCTATGGGGGCTCTGAAAAAACATGAACAAAGGCTCCAAAAACACCCAGACACATCATTTTAGAAACAGAAAATCTCCCAGTATAGTGATGCAGGTCTTTACACTTTATACACATGAAATTGTGTCATTCCGAACTTTATCTGCTACGTTATATTCCATTTTTTAGCGACTCCTGTGATACCTCTCCTTCCATTCTACAGGTTACTGTTAAAATACAGGAAACACTTGAGTAAATGAGGGATACTAAGTATAAAGCAGGTGCTTGCACACAAGAAGTTCGAGACACTTGTAGAATCTATGCCAAGGCGCATTGAAGCTGATCTGGCTCGTGGTGGCCCAACGCCCTATTAAGACACTTTATGTTGGGGATTCTTTTATTTTGGGAGTTACCTGTAGTAGTAGGCTACACTGAGAATGGAACAGCTGGATAGGGGAAACGGCTCGAGTCGCACAAAATGTGGCGCATGCGATGGTCTCAGATATGCAGTGAATGGCAATATCACCACCGTTGGGGAATGCTTTTCCTTTGACCCTAGGGATAGTCTACCAGCAGAAGCCTCCACAATGGGGGCCACTGCGTCATCACCCCAGAACTGAATGCTTTCCTGTTGGCTGAATACAACGGCAAAACCAGCCATATCCTTCAGAACATTCTGTATGTTGATGAAGAGCATCGATTGGAGCTGGAAAGGGGGGATTACTTTCACCCTTCCAGCTGGGAGTGAATGTCAGGTGACCCATGACTAGGGCTGTGGCGGTCACAACATTTCGTCAGCTGGTGATTATCAAGCAAATAACTGCAATCAAATAACTGGCGGTCTCACGGTAATTGAACGTTAATTAACAAACACGTTTAGAATTTCCTGGCTTCCACACAGCCTACAAGCCACTGATGCAAACCTTTGGAACATTTTTGAAAAGTCTAATAAATCCATGTAATATAGCCTACACCGTCACAATAAATCCATTATTTATTTAGGTCTAAAGAATCATGATATGAAGAAAATGTAGTGTATTTCTGTTACGTGCCTCCTAGCGGAGGGAGGTGCAGGAATCAGGAGCAGGAGAGCAAGGAAATCCCAGTGGCAAAATAGTTTATTGAGCAGTCCCAACTCAACTACAACATGGGACTGAAACACGCCCAAACGAGATTGCCACACACACAGGGACTATAGCGATACACACGGAGGAGAAACCTCTACTCCTAAACTCAATACCAAATGGCACAACTGCTGTGAGAAAAGAAACTCTGTGGTGCAGACACGCACCCCTAACAAAGTAACCACAGCAACCAATCCCGCACAAAGACTAGCAGGCAGCAGAGGTTAATAAACCCACCGAAATCAACTAATTGGACACAGGTGTAAACAAAACAGACAGACACAAAGGAAAAATGGATCGGTGGCAGCTAGTAGGCCGGCGACGATGACCGCCGAGACCGCCCGAACAGGGAGAGGAGCCACCTTCGGTGGAAGTCGTGACAATTTCAGAAGAACAGAAAATAATACTCTGAGCTCTCCTTATGTTAGGTCCTGATCTGGCTATGCCAAATGGCGGTGCGCTACAGTAGTTAATTTAGCAGACAAGATTTGGTTAGAATTATGTGGCATTATTTTATTGTATGAAGAATACTATTGAATTAATCTGAATAAAATAGAAAGGGTATTTTCTCCAAACGATTTGAGGGAGGGCTCACATGCGGCTATTTCGTGTTAAGAAGTTAACCAATTAGGTACTCCTATATTAATTTAAATATTAATTTGAATTTTTAATACATTGTAAGGCTGCATGACACGACATGACATGATGATTTGGAAAAAGTAGCTTGAAAGGCATGAGCTCTGCTTAGTTTTTTTGCGCAGGCTGTACACACTTCATCAGTCTCTCATTCACAACTTGACAAGCACTTGATAATGCCTCGAACTTCCTGGCGATATCCCCTTTGTGTGGCCGTAATGCACTCTAAACAAATCCATGCCTTTTGCGGCCACTGGCCCGCTGCTCCCTCCTCGTGCTCTGAATAACCTCTCACTCACATGGCTCTCCATCACGTGATCTGGTCTTTCTCACAGGCTACAAGTGAAGACAGACACTTTGGGGACAACTGCTTGTGTCCTTATTCAATTCAGAGGTGCGTGTTGAAGATTTTGGAAGAACTGTCCACATTTACATTTCGTCAGCCAACAAGATGAGTAGGCCTAATGAACAGCAAAGGCACTAGCCTATGTCAATCTACTCTCCCCCATAGTACAAAAGTTGAACTATTCTGTGAAAGAAAGAAATATTCCAAACATACTCTGGGACAGTTGTGGGATGCGATAGATCCCAAATTAGTACAACCACTACCATCAACAAAATATTTTTTATGCAATGAGGCTGATGCAACAGATCAGAACATTTAACTTAAAATGTGATAAACTATTAGGCTACTTCTTCACATTATAAGTGCAGCAATGCGCACATGGCAGTAGGCTATAAGCTCAAATGTTCCATTAACGGGAAAACATCATTATCAAAAGTGACCACAAATGTGATTATGCATTTTTATGGTGAAAATTATCTTCCCCAAACTTGAAACTCACACAATGCTTATGTATGCCAGTTAGGCTCTACACCCCTTGTAAAGCAGATGAATGTGCTTAATTTTAAGAAGTTATTTGGCCACTTTAGTTGTGATACAAACCTTATTAAAACGTATAGGCCTATGGGCTAGGCTACATGAGGTGTGTGACTATCATTCAAACAAGTCGCAAAAAAAAGGCATTGTTTCTTATGCTGGGCATCATTTACAAGTGATAATATATCATTCACAAATGATAGGCTAATATTGTCACACATCAGACTTCTTGATTTAGTCTTGTCTTTACATATACTAAATAATATGTCTGAAATTTGTTTTGATTTAGAATGGACCATTATCATGCACCTGTCTTGAAACAGGGGCAGCAGGAAAAAATACATGTCATCTCTGCACTTAAATAGCGAATGGAGGACACTTTTCCTGTGGTTCATTTTCATGCCAGCCAGGTAGACTATACTCCTGTTGTAAAGGTAAGCAATGTGCTTAATATTAGGAAGTTGAGAAATAAATATAGTAGGCCTAGCCAATAGAAAGACGGGATCCTCCTCTTTTTAATAAAGGCCACCACTCTTTTTTTCATGCATTTGCATAGCCTACAGAAATGTTGCGCAACATGAGCTCATGAAGTGTTTGATTAGATTTTCGATTACATTTGCATTGAGGTCAGAGTGATTGGAGGGACAATAGAGTGCTGACCATCAGCAGCTTTAGAGCTTGGGGAGGCCTAATTCCTGTGACTAAATGGTCACGTGGAATTTGACTGCCTTCATGACTCGTGACCGCTGGTATGGCGGTAATACAGTCACTGCAACAGCCCTACCCATGACCCCTTAGTTGATGTCTCTGATGGTCTCTAAGTTGATGACAGTCACCCTGTGGGCACTGCGAAGCTGGATGTCTTCCTCAGCCGGGATCTCTCCCTGCAGGATGGAGGAAGCCATCTCCAGCAGGTCCTGCCTGGCCTCTTGGCCATATGAAGAAGCAACTCTCACCTCCTCCACCTTTTGGGCAGGGGATACAAATGCTGCCTTGGCTGAGGTAGAGGGCCCAGCCAGTATGGAGTGGCCGAAGATCCTCTCCAGCTTATGTGAGGGTTGGTCCACCACCTGAGTGGGACACCCTACATGGCCCTCCTCATTGGCCCAAGTCCCAGAATCCAATCCCAAGAAAACAGTCACACTTAACTGTGTCCCGTCCACGGGACGGTTGAGCTAACGTAGACTAATGCAATTAGCATGAGGTTGTAAATAACAAGAAAATGTCCCAGGACATAGACAAATCTGATATTGTCAGAAAGCTTAAATTCTTGGTAATCTAACTGCACTGTCCAATTTACAGTAGCTATTACAGTGAAATAATACCATGCTATTGTTTGAGGAGAGTGCACAGTTTTGAACATGAAAAGTTATTAATAAACAAATCAGGCACATTTGGGAAGTCTTGATACAACCTTTTGGACAGAAATGCAATGGTTCATTGGATCAGTCTATAACTTTGCACATATACTGCTGCTATCTAGTGGCCAAAATCTAAATTGCAGCTGGGCTGGAATAATAGGTTATGGCCTTTCTCTTGCATTTTAAAAAAATACAAAAGAACGGTTGGTTTTGTATTTGTATTATCTTTTACCAGATCTATTGTGTTATATTCTCATACATTCCCTTCACATTTCCACAAACTTCAAAGTGTTTCCTTTAAAATGCTACCAAGAATATGCATATCCTTGCTTCAGGTCCTGAGCTACAGGTAGTTAGATTTTGGTATGTCATTTTAGGCGACAATTGAAAAAAAGGGGCGGATCCTTAACTGTTTTGAAGCTAAAACTTTTTTGTTTACTGCTTAGCTCTATGGAGTATTTGACCAGACAGCAAATGTATTATGACCCCAAAACACCCTACATCTTCAATGTTACAACTTGGTATTACAGTTCTGAAGTGGGCCATCCAGTATGTGAAACAGCTTTTAAATGTAGCCTACCTTTATGGACAATGTCCCTGGCATTTTCAGGGTTGTTGCAGGTCTTCTGGAAGATGTCTTGCACCCTGGTGCTCAGAACCTGGCAGATGACCCTTAACGCCTCCTGGTGGTCCTGGTTTAGGGATATCCAGGGAACTGTTCCTCACCAGAACGCCCCACAAGGTGTCACCCCACACGACCGGGGGGGGGGTTTCATTATGCTGATCTGTTGCAAAAGGTTTAGGCCGTTGAAAAACGTTTTGCAACAGAAACTGTTTACTCCAAAAGCAGTTAAGTTATGTTTTGTCCTTCATAAAAGAAAGTTGTAGTTCAGTCATGTCTCTTAAAAAAAACAATAATAATAATAAGCAGCTGGAAGAAGTTGGAAGGAACACTGTAGAATGGCAAAGCATTGATAACATACAATTAAGACAAACTACAACTTCTGTTTAAGAAGCCAACAGCCTGTTGCAAAACGTTTTGTCTGTTGCAAAACGTAGAATCGTCATAATGAATACACCCCAGGTGTTGTCGCTGTGCAGTGACTCATTACTGGATGAGGTGGACGCCCAATCGTCTTTCAAAATCAAGTTGTCATTCAACCAGGGTGCTTCTCCTGGCGTGGTGTGTGCCCAAGTTGTTTTCCACAAGATTCTTCATTGCTCTATGATGATATAGATCAGGTCTGTGAAGAACTCTTTGGATAGTCTGCAGTTGGCCACCATGTTTTTGAGAACAGGCACCGACTTGCTGAAATAGGACTGATGGGAGTCCATCTCCCTAGCAGGGCTGCTGGCCTGCTGCACCTCCAAAGGCATCGATGCAAAGACAGGGTTGGACCACTCACTGAAGGCACCCCCCCCACCCCCCTCCAACACTGCCTCACTAATGGTGGACCGGATTGGGGTTACCTGAGGATGAACTCTCATGACCTCCAGCTCACTGGCCACATCCTCCACCAAGGTGTGGTTCAGGCACCGTACCAGCAGGGGGTAGCCTCCATGCCTACCTCTTCCTCCTCAATATTGTTTTCTGCACTGTATAATAATTTATAAGCATAACCATGACAATGTTACAGGCCACTATGACTTTGTCAACCAACGATGCTGCAGAGATGCTGGTCACAGTCAGGCGGAAACAACCAGGCTGGTCAACGAAAATTCCAATGACCCCCCCTGACCAGCTCCAGTTTCTCCTCTGTGGAGCGAAGCTCACTTTGGATCTCTGATCCAGATGTGAAGACGGCATGGTCCATGACCGCCACAGAAATGGTCCCCTGGAGAGTGTGCTGGGTTGTCGAAGACGAATGGGTGGAGGCCCTTCCCTCTGAGGGCAGGGTAGCCGGGTTGTACTCCATATTCTGATCCAGAACTTCCGCTGTCACTGTAGTCTAGGCACCAAGTCATCTGTGAGAAGTGTAGAGGCCTTGAAGGGACAAAGCCCCAGGGGAGGACGGTCCTGCTTCGTTGCTGTCCACGAAGAGCTGAATGTTGTGCAGAATCACAGCCACGGTCATAGAAGCCCTTTTCTGGAGCTCATCCTCCATGTCTGAGGGGAAAACACAAGGATTATGTTTATTATATTGGACAATTACACAGTTCATAGCCAGAACAGGACTCATAGTTGTGACATCAGGTATTCAGCTACCGGTAACAAGTCCTCTATGTCCTCTACGAGCAATGTACGTGATACAGCCATGTGACATCATTCTTCTCCGTGCTCACTGGGTTACCCTGGGATGGAGGGGAATAACCCCTTTCCCCACCTTCAGGAGTCAGCTGGCGGCTTGGTGGCTCTGAAACAGAACAAGGTAATAATCATTAACAGTGTCTGATACCACCAGGGGGAAAGAGAAAGAGCGAGAGAGAGTGAGGGAGAACAGAATTGATGTGTGTGGTCGAGAGACAGGAAGTGTCTCTTCTCATTGTCTCATCTCTCATTCTAGACCAACAATGCCGTCGGAAAGTATTCAGACCCCTTGACTTTTTCCACATTTTGTTACGTTAGAGCCTTATTCTAACATGGATTAAACATCAATCTACACACAATAACCCATAATGACAAAGCCAAAACTGGTTTATAGAAACGTTTGCAAAAAACAGAAATACCTTATTTCCGTAAGTATTCAGACCCGTTGCTATGAAACTCGAAATTGAGCTCAGGTGCATCCTGTTTCCATGAATCATCCTTGAGATATTTCTACAACGTTATTGGAATCCACATGTGGTAAATTCAATTGATTTGACATGATTTGGAAAGGCACACACCTGTCTATATAAGGTCCCACAGTTGACAGTGCATGTCAAACCAAGCTATGAGGTCGAAGAAAATGTCCTTAGAGCCCCGAGATAGGATTGTGTCAAGGCACAGATCTGGGTAAGGGTAAAAAACATTTCTGCATCATTGAAGGTCCCCAAGAACACAGTGGCCACCATCATTCTTAAATGGAAGAAGTTTGGAACCATCAAGACTCTTCCTAGAGCTGGTCATCTGGCCAAACTGAGCAATTGGGGGAGAAGGGCCTTATTCAGGGAGGTCTGATGAAACTCTTTGACCTGAATGCCAAGCGTCACATCTGGAGGAAACCTGGCACCATCCCTACGGTGAAGCATGGTGGTGGCAGCATCATGCTGTGGAATGCTTTTCAGCTGCAGGGACTGGGAGACTAGTCAAGATCCTGATGAAACCTTACTCCAGAGCGCTCAGGACCTCATACTGGGGCGAAGGTTCACCTTTGAAACAGGACAACGACCCTAAGCACACAGCCAAGACAACGCAGGAGCGGCTTCGGGACAAGTCTCTGGATGTCCTTGAGTGGCCCAACCAGAGCCCGGACTTGAACCCGATCTAATATCTTTGGAGAAACCTGAAAATAGCTGTGCAGCAACGCTCCCCGTCCAACGTGACAGAGCTTGAGAGGATCTGCAGAGAAGAATGGGAGAAACTCCCCAAATACAGGTGTGTCAAGCTTGTAGCGTCATACCTAAGAAGACTCGAGGCTGTAATCGCAGCCGAAGGTGCTTCAACAAAGTACTGAGTAAAGGGTCTGAATACTTATGTAAATGTGATATTTCAGTTTTAGCAAACATTTCTAAGAACCTGTTTTTGCTTTGTCATTATAGGGTATTGCGTGTAGATTGATGAGGGAAAAAAACAATTTAATTAATTTAAGAATAAGGCTGTAACATAACAAAATGTGCGAAAAGTCAAGGGGTCTGAATACCTTCCGAAGGCACTGTATGTCCAGCAGCCTTGTGGATAAAACAAGGACCTTGCATGGGGATATCAGTAGAAGTCCCTCACCTCTCCTTGCCTTCATTATGTTTGTATGAAGACAGTCTGTGTGGTTTGTCCTTGCATAGGAGACTGGGAGGTGATTAGGTTTCTAAATGTCATGCCCGGTCTGCTTTGCTGCCCCCGAGAGTCGTTTGTTCTAATGGCTTCCTCTGAATGGATTGGGCAGCCAACAGCCATGAGGCTCTTTGCAAAGCAATGCAGGAAGTAGTCTAAGGCAGTCACGCTATGCAGTTTCTCTCTGGTCCAGTATCACTCATGTGTTATGAACTCATTAATAAACCCATTTAGACTAATGAAAAAACAAAACGTTTGGCATTTTTGTGGGGACTTTTTGGTCATGCTAATGATGGTGTGAAGGGTGAGAGGAATTTAGGAACAACACTGACATGTTGTGCATCACTATGGGACAGTTCTCCCACTGATATGGTTTTTATAGTACAAAGGTGATCATAAAATGAATCTATAAAGGAGAAAGCAAACAACTTTAAAACACTTGAGAAAAGAAGCTCCAATCTCATTTCTGTCTTGATGGGATTAGCCAACATGGGGTTGCATGACGAGGTGGGAAGCAGGTTAAAGGTTGAAGAGGCTGTCTTTCATGGGGCCGCAACACTTGAATTTGATAGATATGTGCACTTTTATTATCTTGGCCACACACACACACAGAGCGAGGGAGAGAGAGAGAGACAGAGAAAGAAAAGCAGAGAAAGAAAGAGGGAGCGGGAGAGAGAGGGAGAAAGAGAGAGAGAGAGACTAACAGAGACAGAAACAGAAAGGGATATTTTTATATTTCCTTAAATTATGATTATCAATGTGGTGACATTGAAAATTTGAATAGTTCACAGTGATACAGTAAGTATCTTCCAGTTTCAGATTATCCATAAGAAAACATAGTTGTTATTGACCTAAAGCCAGTTACCATTCCTCCCTCTCCCTCCCCCTCCCACACACCCACTTACAATCTGAGCCAAACTCTTTATAGGCCATCGTCTTGTAATACTGCCCCTTTTACTGCCCTCAGTGCAAGCTGCTGTCAAGGATAAGGCAATTAGCTTATCATAAAGACATCATTTATAGAATCTGCAAGCAACGAGGGCATTTCCGTGGTTTTACCATCCCCCTTACATTGAAGTGACATTTTATGAACGGCAATGGGTCAGTACAGTGGGCTATTGGTTGACCTGTCCTCTGATAAAGGCATGTAAGTAGGCCATGGTATAAAATAGACTGCTGATGTTAAGAGCCAGGAACAGACAAGCCTCATTCAGTGGGCTGTTTTTGGTGTAGTTGCCAGTAGAAAATCAATACTTGGCTGTCGCTGCCTCTTTTTTTGTCTCCTTTCTCTGATCTAATTGAGTTGTGAGACTGAGTAGTGGGACTGTGAGTAGTGGGACTGTGAGTAGTGGGACTGTGTAGCCAGAGAGCTCAGAACATGGCTCATTCTCTCCTCAGCCTTATCTCGGGCCACATCCAGGTAGTGGAGGCATGTGATGTTGAGCAACGGGGTCATAAAACCATGCAACTCTTTATGAGTGGGACAGACTGTAAAAGTGTGGCTCCGCTCGATGTCCTCTGCCTCCCAGGCTGCAGGGCCTACACTGCACTGCTCTGAAGTGGAGGCAGAGGCACTGAAGCAGTCTGCCAGCCAGGTCATCAGTGCCTCTGCCTCCCAGGCTGCAGGGCCTACACTGCACTGCTCTGAAGTGGAGGCAGAGGCACTGAAGCAGTCCGCCAGCCAGGTCATCAGTGCCTCTGCCTCCCAGGCTGCAGGGCCTACACTGCACTGCTCTGAAGTGGAGGCAGAGGCACTGAAGCAGTCCACCAGCCAGGTCATCAGTGCTGTTCACCCTCAGCCCATTTGGCTGCCCTTTCTTTCTTGGTTAAAGTTTCCAAGATTGAAGATTTATGTAAATGATTCCTGAATAGGACACATCCTCAAATACACAGTACATTTTCCTATAGCGTTGGAAGAATCTAACACTGTATACCTTGAGGGAAATGGTTAAAAACATTTAAATAGGTCATGCTGGGCAAGTCAGTTAAGAACAAATTCTTATTTACAATGACGGCCTACCGGGGAACAGTTCATGGGTAGAATGACATTTTTACCTTGTCAGCTCAGGGATTAGATCCAGTATCCTTTCGGTTACTGGCACAACGCTCTAGCCACTAGGCTACCTGCTGCCCCAAAATACTGACGAATGGAATATATGTTTAGTTACAAGACAATACAAGTGTTGTCAAAGATAATGTGGGGTCTAGATTGCTCTCCTACAATTATAAATGTGTCATAAAAGTGATATTTTATCTCATTAAGTTGTTACTTACCCATATTGTCCTCAAGGTTTGTTTGACCGTCTGTGCGTATGTGTATGTTGTGAGACTGAAGGGGTCATGTGGGGGGTTGGAAGAGCCAGGGAGCTGGGGAGTCACACAAGTTGGGGGTACTGACGCAGCTGGTGGGACTGTGCAGTCACCATGTCTCAATCTACGAGCCAATACTGCATGACTAGTCCTGGGTCATCGTTAATGGCACCCCAATTACACCCTCTCTGTCCTCCAGATAGCAGCCAGTGTAGCATGACCCAGCTCAATGACTCCATCCCTCTGCATGGACAGAGATATTTCGTCATTAGACAACAGCAAGGTTTTGTGAATGTGTTTTCTTGCGCTAGAGGGGGTTGAAAGGATGGTGCACAGTGACACAAAACCCCCCATCCCAAAACCCCTGTAAGATGTTAGAGAGCAGGGAGAGATGAACAGGTGGTTAGGTATGTTATGTGTTGGCCCTGTGTTGAAATGCAGATGAAACAAGCCTATAGCCAGGGGTGGGGGGGGCTGAGGGTAGAGTTGGTAAGGTCAAACTGAGGTGGCACTGTTGAGCCACATAGGGACATTTCTTTCCGCCAGGATGCTTCCCGTGGCCGGGGTTAATGTGATGTTAGAGGGACAGGGATGTGTGGATGAATTCATTTAAGGGATGAGCAGAGAAGCGTTGAGACAGAGCGGGCAGAGTCCATGGAGGTGGGTTGAGCAGAGGGGGGTTAGGGGCGGTTATGGGAGGGGGCTGATCTGGGCACTTCCATTGGCACCCATCCCCTTCCTGATCACCGTCAGGTGGATCTGCCTACATGCTCCCTGACCCCCAGCGATCATCATGGCACTACACGCTTCGCTCGGGAAGATAGTGATGCCAACAATAACATACCCATTAAAATGAATCAGTTACCAACAGAAATGTGTCAGAGATGGGTACACATTATCCTGGCATAATTCTGCACATGGCACCATGGTACATGGAGAATATCGTAAACTGTTTTCACCAGGCTAACCCAAAAGACCACTGGCCAAGACCTTTAAGATGTTTTCCCATTGATAGAGACTGTCGTTGACCTAATCAGGTGTTTGTCATAGTCAACTGTAAGTTATGACGAAAAGGTTTTCATATGTGACGCTGTTGAAATACTTCAGTATTGCTATTATTCAAACAAGTCTTTCTTGAGTCTATATTTAATGATATTCTTTGTGTCTTATTTGAAATCAAGAAATAACTTTTATTTCCTCTTGTGCAAGATCATTGGCATTTGGCACAAGGTACAGGAAAGACTGAGCCTTATCTTAACAAAGAGTCATGTCCGGTGACAACACACACTCAGAGTGGAAGGTAACTGTAGGTGCTTCAAGCTGTCGGAGAAGGACACGACAGACAACATGGTTGATTGAGCTTTTCCATTTACTCATGTTACAATAGATAACTTGGGTTTCACATTAGGTGGCAAAGGGCCAGATAGGTATTTGTTCAAGTTCTTAACCAACTTAAACAAGCAAAGTAGACCCAAGGGGGCTCTTGAAGTATTTGTTACTTGTGATCAACATTAGAGCTTTGTAAATAGTAGGTCTATAGTATTCTACATTTTTAGAGAACAGTAGCTTCTAATTTCCTTTATTTCCATAAGAGGGGTCATGAATTTGTATTGAATTTAGGGTTCTCGATGTACTGCAGGCTTTAGAGGATTACATAGCCGACGGCTGCTGGTGTAGTGTACAGTAGACTTATGTTTACCTGCTCCATGTGGTCCTCTGTTTATCTTCTGATTGGAACAACACATTTATCAGACCTGTCCTTATTCCATCTGGAGTTATCACTTGGATGGTAGGCAGGAAACAGTACACTGCCAGCTGTTTTGTGGTTAGATATTGTGTTTGTGCACATATGATTACATACAAATGTAATTGGTTCTTCTACATGTGAGATACATCTTTTGCATTCATTTTCTCATGTATAAAATACTTCTTAAGTACTCATAGCACCAAAGGTGATTGTGGTCTACTATGTCTGGACGAGGATGAGGTACCAGTACAGTAAGTGAGTTCAACAATGCTCCCATTTAGTCCTCTCTTTGTGGGACCACGCCAGCATTGATTGGTGTCTGAGGTAAAAGTAAATGTGCTGATTCCTCACACATTTAGTGATTCATTAACATTGAGCAGAAAAACTAAATAAAAACAGCTTATAGACAGGGATAGATAACCTGCTACTGTGGCTGTCAGACCAGGCAAAAAATTGCTGACAGAAAAAAAACTTAACACAAAGGAACATAAAGGTCATTCTTGCTACTGTCACGTTTTCAGCTTATATTGTCCCGGTTTATAGCCAGAGTAAAAATCTCCTTTAAGAGCTGTAGAGTTCTAAGAGGTCTTGCTGTCGAGATTGATGGTTTTGAAATCAAATAAAACAATTACATGCAATATAGGAACAGTCCTAAGTAGCATTCAAACATGGTTTATTTTAGCGAATCAGTGACATACATTATATATTCAAAAGTATATTTTCTGTAAGTGCTATTATTGTGAATTGGAAATATCTAGGAGCAACAACGGCTCAGCCGCGAAATGGTAGTCCACACAAGCTCACAGAACAGGACTGCCGTGTGCTGAAGCGCACAGCACGTAAAACTCCTCTGTCCTCGGTTGCAACCATCACTACCGCATTTCAAACTGCCTATGGAAGCAACTACAGCACAATAACCATTCGTCAGAACATTCATGAAATGAGTTTCAATGGCCGAGCAGCTGCACACAAGCCTAAGATCACCAAGAACCAGACCAAGCGTCGGCTGGAGTGGTGTATAGCTTGCCGCCATTGGACTCTGGAGACGTGGAAACGCGTTCTCTGGAGTGATGAATCACGCTTCACCATCTGGCAGTCCGACAGACTAATCTGGATTTGGCGGATGCCAGGAGAACGCTACCTGCCAGAATGTATAGTGCTGACTTTGGTTTGGTGGAGGAGAAATAATGGTCTGGGGCTGTTTTTCATGGTTCGGGCTAGGCTCTGAGGGAAATCTTAACACTACAGCATACAATTACATTCTAGATGATTCTGTGCTTCCAACTTTGTGGCAACAGTTTGGGAAGGCCTTTTCCTGTTTCAGCCTGACAATGCCCTCAAGCACAAAGCGAGGTCCATACAGAAATGATTTGTCGAGATCGGTGTGGAAGAACTTGATTTGCCTGCACAGAGCCCTGACCTCAACCCCATCGAACACCTTTTGAATTGGAATGCTGACTGTGAGCCAGGCCTAATCACCCATCATCAGTGGCCAACCTCACTGATGCTCTTGTGGCTGAATGGAAGCAAGTCGCTGCAGCAATGTTCCAACATCTAGTGGAAAGCCTTCCCAGAAGAGTGGAGGCTGTTATAGCAAAGGGGGGAGCAACTCCATATTAATGCCCATGATTTTGGAATGAGATGTTCGACAAGCAGGTGTCCACATACACTACATGACCAAAAGTATCTCATAAAGAATCTAGAGCATGTTGTTTGGTGGCAATTCACAAGTAAAATGGGTACATTTTCCTTATATTGACAAGTTTAGAGTTTGTATTATGTATAAGGATGGATCAGTTGTCTTTTATGAATATCTTGAAGGTGAACAAGGGTATGCTATAGCCTTGGACAGACCAGATAGCAGATAAGGCATGAGGCTTATACAGTAGGCCCATCATTTTGTCATTTACGTTCATGACATATTCAAATGGTTAACAATGTCATAAAGATAGTGTCTTTATTGCACCAGAAAAACATGCTTCTTAATGTCGATGTCCAAGAGCTCCCTCAACACATAGACAGAGTATACAAAACATTAAGAACACCTGCTCTTTCCATGACAGACTGACCAGGTGAATCTTAATATTTTTTTTATACTCAGTGTATCTAACCTATATCCTATCACATATAGGCCAATGTTGGCTGTTCCGGGGAATGTTGAATATGTGGCTGCATCTGAAATGCACTATAATTCCTTATACACTGAGTATACCCCCCCCCCCCCCCCACCACCCCCCTTTGCCCTCAGAACAGCCTCAATTCGTCAGGGGATGGACTCTACAAGGTGTCGAAAGCGTTCCATAGGGATGATTGCTCACGTTGACCCCAATGCTTCCCACAATTGTGTCAAGTTGGTTGGATGTCCTATGGGTGGTGGACCATTCTTGTGCGTGTGTCTGTCTGTATGTGTGTGTGTACATGCTTGTGTGCGTGCATGCGTGTGTCACAGAGTGTGTGTGTGTGTGCCCATGTTTGCTCTGCAGCATCTCAGTCAGAACATTCCACTTCTCATGGCTGCTAATGGCAGTGGTGTGTGCCTCTGCATTAATAAAGGGGCAGTGAACCCGGCTCTAATTGCAGAGGAAGCCAAGCAGTTAGTAACCTCTGAATCTTTCATTGTGGAGAGGAGGAGGAGGAGGAGGAGGAGAAAGGGAAACATTGGGCTGGAGGGGGAGGGAGGGAGGAGGGCAGGCGTAGGAGGAGGGTGGTGACCAAAATCACATGCACTCCTGATTCCTAGCCAGACCTCACCCTAACATGCATCAGTGGTCTGGTCAAGAGCATTGTGGGTCCTTCCTAAGTCACTGGAACTAGCCCGGGCACAGACCAACCAATGAGATTGCAAGTGTGCGTGTGCACTTGTGCGCGTGTGTGCTTGGTGCATGGAGATGAGGGAGGATTCTGTCTCAGTGTATCCACCTGTTAGAATCAGTTCTGGGAGAATAAACTCTGCCCTGTCCCATTTATCTTGCACTCTCTCCCACCTCTTCCTCTGATTGTGTTATGCAAATCCACAACAGGAAATTGGATTACATTACATTAAGTACTGAGACTATTTCTCAAGAAAGCAAGAAAACATTTCACCTAACTGTCTTATTTTCGCTGTGGCCATTGTGTCAATTTGTCAAATGGAGTGGATAATAACTATGCATCTACTTGAAGGGTATCATTAAATAAAGAGTGCTTTTAATGTGCTATACATTTTGTAACAGATTGTTTGCCTAACCATTGACAACAGGAGTTAATGGATTGGATCTGATTTGAATTCCTTTCATCTAACAACTCAAGTCCGAATTTGTTTTTTTCTGATGCGATTTTTAACAACCAACTGCCACACCTAGCTTGGTCTTGGCACACTGCTTTCAGTCTAATCTGATTGGGGTCAATAGAGGTACTGTATGTATTTATACATGTGTGAATCAGGGTTTGAATTAGCTTGTTGTGATACTTTAGCTGTGGCCTTACACACCTGGTTTTAGTGCAGCTATTTGGCTCATTCCTCAGTATATGGCAGCAGTGAGGCCATACTTAGTTTCAGTAGTACTCTGCCTGATACCCTTTGTGACATCATATGTAGTAGAAAAGGAGCCCTATAGACTACAGTTGTTCAAGTGACCTATGAGGAATGGCCGTTGATTTGAACCCTGCATATTCCATCAAAGCACTGAAGAGCATTTGAATTAGAGGCAGAATCATGCAAATGCCTTCAGAGTTGACTAGTTCAGCGTCACCAATGGCTAACTCACAAATAAAAAAACAAAGGTTGCCTTTTTTACCACAGGCTCAGGGAAATGTGGGTCTTCCTCATTCTTTGCATGGTGTGAGAGCACTGCTCGCTGCAGGACACAGGTGCAGACTAATATCTACCATAGTAAGCAGCTTCAAAATATGCTCTGCATACAGTGGGACAAATTATGGTGGAAAATAAGTATTTGTTCACCTACAAACAAGCAAGACTTCTGCCTCTCACAGACCTGTAACTTCTTCTTTAAGAGGCTCCTCTGTCCTCCACTCGTTACCTGTATTAATGGCACCTGTTTGAACTTGTTATCAGTATAAAAGACACCTGTCCACAACCTCAAACAGTCACACTCCAAACTCCGCTATGGCCAAGACCAAAGAGCTGTCAAAGGACACCAGAAACAAAATTGTAGACCTGCACCAGGCTGGGAAGACTGAATCTGCAATAGGTAAGCAGCTTGGTTTGAAGAAATCAACTGTGTGAGCAATTATTAGTAAATGGAAGACATACAAGACCACTGATAATCTCCCTCGTTCTGGGGCTCCACGCAAGATCTCACCCCATGGGGTCAAAATGATCCCAGAACCACACGGGAGGGGGACCTAGTGAATGACCTGCAGAGAGCTGGGACCAAAGTAACAAAGCCTACCATCAGCAAGGGCATTGAAGATGAAACGTGGCTCGGTCTTTCAGCATGACAATAATCCCAAACACACTGCCCGGGCAACGAAGGAGTGGCTTCGTAAGAAGCATTTCAAGGTCCTGGAGTGGCCTAGCCAGTCTCCAGATCTCAACCCCATAGAAAATCTTTGGAGGGAGTTGAAAGTCCATGATGCCCAGCAACAGCCCCAAAACGTCACTGCCCTAGAGGAGATCTGCATGGAGGAATGGGCCAAAATACCAGCAACAGTGTGTGAAAACCTTGTGAAGACTTACAGAAAACGTTTGACCTCTGTCATTGCCAACAAAGGGTATATAAGTATTGAGATAAACTTTTGTTATTGACCAAATACTTATTTTCCACCATAATTTGCAAATAAATTCATAAAAAATGCTACAATGTGATTTTCTGGATTTTTTTTCTAATTTTGTCTGTCATAGTTGAAGTGTACCTATGATGAAAATTACAGGCCTCTCATCTTTTTAAGTGGGAGAACTTGCACAATTGGTGGCTGACTAAATACTTTTTTGCCCCACTGTAAGAGCGTCTGCTAAATTACTAAAATGTAAATGTAATAAAATTTTGCTCTCAAAGGATGTAGACCTGACAATCTTATAGTCCATGTCTCCTTTTGGAATAATGGAGGTCCAGTGTGTAATTGAGGCCTTAGGCTGGGATGGATAGGAACTGTTCTGAAACAAAGAGAAATGTGCAGCTTGCAGCTTTGTGGTGAAGTGGGTGATTTCTGCTTTGATGGATGAGGAAGGAGAAGAGCGTAGGTTGGCCTTGAGTGGGAGTTTGCACCAGGAGAGGTGTGATGTGGCCTCTTGGCTGTCTGCACAAGTCATCCATGACAAACAGTGTACAAGATCCAAACTCACATTTATCTCCTGAGACCTTTCAGTAAATGTTGGTGAACGAACACATTGTTTTTCACAAGAAGAAGAAAATGGGCTTTGGTTGTCCTGGATGGTGGTGGTCCACACACTTACCTTGATGTTTTTTCTCATGCCTCAATGTGCCCGTGTGTGTTTTTGGTCTCATTTGTTTTCCCTGAGTCACTCTGTTGGAGGTTGAGGTTGCGTCTCAAATGGCATCCTATATAGTGCACTTCTTTTGACCTGGGCCCATACCGCTCTGGTCAAAAGTAGTGCACGATAGGGAAAAGGGTGCCATTTGGGATGGAACCTGACTGTTATTAACTTCTGTGCCAGGACCCTGATTAATTGGGCAGCATTAGTTGGTGTTCCTTTCTGCAGACCTGAAAGTGTTACACAGCACCAACTTTGACAGAATTACAGTTGAAGTACGACACACAAAGGTTAAGTCCTTCCTGTGAAGTGTGCGTACAATCTTTGCAATTAAATGCTTGGTCTAGGTCTCAATTTGATTGTAGAAATATTTTATTGCAGATATTCATTTCTTAGTCACTGTTGACTAGTTCTCGTGAATCAGTTGTTTGGAATTATAATGTTAATTGATGACCTACCTAGCAACTACTTCACTCTATTCTGATTGGTCAGATGTTTGTAATTGTGGGGAGAGAGCAGGGCTGCGTTCACTACGTTTTTACATTCTGAGACGTTGAATTGAATGGAAACAGTGCTGTACTGAATGACCAGTTGAAAAACGCGGTGGGGTTGAGTTGTGGAACACAGTCAGCATGGCCACTGCCCTTTAAATACCTCACTTATTGCTTCAAGACAGACCTCGCCACACCGACCAAAAGGGAGGAAAAGTACCTCAAAGTTTGTTCAAGAACGTTCAAGAATGTTTTGGTGAAACGTGTTGTTCAGTACAAACCGTTCCGCAACGTAGCAAACATTAAAGCAAACTCAACGCACCTCAGGAAGAAGTTGAATTGATGCCATAGAGAATGATAGAGGCCAACTTCATTAGTTGATCCCTCCTGGTGACCCTGTTGGAATCATGTTCAAACGGTTCATCAGGAAGGATCAGCGAATCATGAAGAAAAGACATATACTACTTCAAAATGGAGATAGCCTCAATGGCGCTGTCCATGCTGTCACAGACGCTATAATGGCTCAGATACAAAGAGTCCTCTATCTCTATGGTTGAATCATGGCTGTAATTGTGGTCAGTTCATCAGTAAACCTGAAAAAGTGTAATCATTCTCTGTCTAGTTTGTCTACATGAAGGCCCAAATGGACCCCTACGCCCTACACCCTATGCACTTGTGGAGATCTGATAGGATGTGATTGGTAGTAGTAGTATGGTGAAACTTCCACTTAGTCTATTAGAGGGCAAGGGGGAGCTATTACCATATTGCTTACAACTGTCAAATCCTCTCAGTTCTCCACAAGTGCACAGGGTGCAAGGCATTTGGGATTGAGCCATCCATCCACCATCTAAAGAACCCTCTTAACTACATGAGCTTGGTCCCAGTGAAGGGTCATGAAATCAAACTCATCTCTTTGTAAATTGTGCAAGCCATCATTGTGTTTCTCTCACTACCTTACACCATGCTAACCCCAAAGGTGTCAGTCCACTACCATGCTAACCCCAAAGGTGTCAGTCCACTACCATGCTAACCCCAAAGGTGTCAGTCCACTACCATGCTAACCCCAAAGGTGTCAGTCCACTACCATGCTAACCCCAAAGGTGTCAGTCCACTACCATGCTAACCCCAAAGGTGTCAGTCCACTACCAAGCTAACCCCAAAGGAGTCAGTTCACTACCCAAAGGAGTCAGTCCACTACCATGCTAACCCCAAAGGAGTCAGTTCACTACCATGCTAACACCAAAGAAGTCAGTCCACTACCCAAAGGAGTCAGTCCACTACCATGCTAACCCCAAAGGAGTCAGTTCACTACCCAAAGGAGTCAGTCCACTACCATGCTAACCCCAAAGGTGTCAGTCCACTACCATGCTAACCCCAAAGGTGTCAGTCCACTACCATGCTAACCCCAAAGGAGTCAGTTCACTACCCAAAGGAGTCAGTCCACTACCATGCTAACCCCAAAGGTGTCAGTCCACTACCATGCTAACCCCAAAAGAGTCAGTTCACTACCATGCTAACCCCAAAGGAGTCAGTTCACTACCCAAAGGAGTCAGTTGCCTCTCTGGGAGGAAATCGTTGCAGCTGTCTGGAAGGGGGTAACATCAGAGTTCAAGGGGAACCATTGTGCGTTTTAGATTGTATTACATGTTGTGCTTGTTGCCATCCCTGACTTGCAGCCGTAGGATAGCCAGCCATATTGCGTTTACACCTGGAGAGTCAGAGATACCGTCGCCGTCTCCCTATACTCTGACAAAGTGGCTGTTGCTTCAATCCCTGAATCAATATTGACCACCGGCAGACTGGCCTGCTTGCCAGAGAAACAGCAGCAGGTTGATTGCAGCTGGAGGCTAGAGAAGATGGGTGCAACAGCAGGGAAGGGGAAGGTGCTGTAGCTTCTACTGAGTGTACCATGTATGTTACACACAGACAGAGGTGTTCCTCAAAACTCCCCCTCACTGTGCATGGTGAATTTAAGATGTCATCTACTCAAATCTGTTTTGTATATTGGACTGTTATTTAGTGTGATGATGCAAACTCCTTTAGAAAGTATTAAGGATACCATTCAAACTGAGGAATTGATTATGCTGTGTCGCCCCGGCCCTATACAATAACACCAGCCCCCCTGAGATTCAGTATGAGGGGCCAAGTTTGAGCAGGGCTGCCCCAGTCAGCCCCAAGGCCATCTGAATCAGTGCTTTGGTGTGGTGGTGTGTTGTACTGTAGTGTGCAGCCTGCCTGTCCTAGCTGGTGCCGGGAGCAACCTGCTCCTGACTGTCGGGAAGGGAAGAGGAGGTGTACCGATTGGCATGCTAACATTACTGCACACATCTAACTCATGTTCTGGTCTTGGTTGCCAGTCATACAATTGAAGATGACTCTGGTCTACACAGTAAGAAATATATTTGGAGAGATAAGAGGTCAGAGATAAGAAGTCAGAGATAAGAAGTCAGAGATAAGAAGTCAGAGATAAAAGTCAGAGATAAGAAGTCAGAGAGAGAAGTCAGAGATAGAAGTCAGAGATAAGAAGTCAGAGATAGAAGTCAGAGATAAGAAGTCAGAGAGAGAAGTCAGAGATAAGAAGTCAGAGATAGAAGTCAGAGAGAGAAGTCAGAGATAAGAAGTCAGAGAGAGAAGTCAGAGAGGTGAGTGAGTAATAGAAGAAAAGAGAAACTGTTTTCCCTGCATCTCTCTGATGTTGTATAAATGATTGGAGACAAGCGCAGGAATTCATAACAGGGGGTTTTAAAACTCCACCCAAAATATACAACATGCAATGAAAAGGCACGGGGACAAAGCCCAAAACAAACACGTATACAAAAACACAGAGATGTAACCTAAACAAAAGAGTTATGTTAAACCTCTAATAAATACACAGGACGAGACCTGCAATACCCTACACAGGACGAGACCCATAATAACAAGTGCACAATACACGACAGAACAAAGCACAGGTACTCATAGACCAATGGACATGGGAACAATAACCGACAAGACAATGGTTAAAAGAGGGCAAATATATACCATTACTAATCAGGGGAATTAGAATCAGGTGTGCGTAATGAGTCTGTTCAGTGCTGCCTAGAGGCCGGTGACGTAGACCTCCAGAACTGGTGCACGGAATGAGCAGCAGTACGGGGGTAACCAATGACAGCAGCTCTCTGATGAATGACGGTGTGATCTCAAAACTTCCTTGATCTGACTGGATATAACAAAAATAAAAAAAGGAAGAAAATAAGCCATACCTGACCAGAAACACCTCTTGCAAATAAGAGCAAACATGACATAGAGACTTTCATGTCTTGGGCCTGATACAAGAAAATCCCAAAGAATCGCACACCCTCTCCAGTGGGTGTTGACAGAGCTAACATTGTCCCTAGCTGACAGACAGTCAGGGCCTCAGTCAGGCCAGGATCATCCACAGGTCATGTTTAACAATAGGGAGGAGGGCCTGCCTAGATAACAGTAGCATTTTTCATCACTTTCCTCTTCGGTGTCCTACTGTATCACTTTATCAAGAAGTCAATAAGTAGTAGGCTACGCTGGTGTGTGCTGGTATCAGCCACATCACTGGCTGAACTCTCCCTGTGATTTACAGGGACAGTCATGAAATCCCATTCCTCTGTCAGAGATCAAAGCTGCTAATGTTTCAAATGGAAACTCAATGTTATGCACTTAAAGCCCTTCTGCCTCTCTAATCAATCAAATAACTGATTGATTTATCATTAGCATGAGATATTGATTAATATTGATTGATTAATGACATTTTTTGTTTTATCTGGTCCCAACATCAGGAAAACTGGTGTAATGGAGGCGTGAATTGTATGATAATTGTGTTATAAAGCCACAACTCTTCTTACTATCTTGGAAAGGTGATTTTTTTATCTCAACGGGATCATTCTAGTTTAAATGTAGGTAATATTTTTGTTAATCATGCGATAAGCTGCAGTGATCTTTTTATGTGACAGATATAGATCCTAGCATACTGTGCCAAAGCAGACGAAACACACCTTATGCTACTGAAACTGACTCTTTGTTATGTAGGTGTGAATGATTGCCCCTTCGATCTGTCCCATGCCAAGGTAAGACAACACCTATCTCCACATTTCCTTATACAAGGGGCATGGGTAAGAATAGTTGGTCATAGGTAAAACATGGTCAAAGTACTCATAAAACACAAAGATTGTTTTACTAAAAATTCAGTGTGAATGTTGTAACAGTATCTAATGCAGAAAGTCCTTTGAACATACAATGAAAGACCAGTGCTGAGTGTGAACAAATGACAAGAGACTCAAGCCATCTTCAGGAGGGAGAGATGAGCAGAGAGCGGTCAGGGAGTGCAGTGTGAGGAGGGTAAGGTCCAGGTTAGTCTGTGGAACGGGACATGGTCTCTGGTTCCTGGATCTCACGCACACGACATGCAGCCCTTGCCCTTTTCAGAGTTTCCAAATGTTCCGCTTTCTGCCCCAAACCCATCATAAAAGTTAGCGGGAGGAGGGTTGGGGGGAAGAGGTCACTGAAGACTGAAATGGCAGCCAAGCACAGTTTGGGTCACCACTTGTACTCAGAGTTCATCTCAGGACCTTTGGACTCATCACACTTCCATTAAAACTGTAGACACCAAACTTACCTACACCGGATGGGTCCAGATCCCATACTAACTGTCATATCCTGGCTTGGCCCTTTTATAATCAATCCCACTTCTACGCTAGGTGTTGATCCATTACACAATATTGTTGGTTTAATATATCTCAATCAGAATGTCTGTGATTTGTCAGTTGTATTGTCACTCCAGCTTTAGGGATTATTTCCTTATCAGCCCATGTTGAGTGATTCCCTGGTCTTCTCCCATCCTCTCAAGTGAATCCCATCCTCCCAACTGTCAGGGAACAATATGGAGACTACACATCTATCAATGTAGACTCTCTTATGGTTTTAATTAAGGTAAAAACCACATACAGTATGTGTTGACGTGTAAACTATGTGGATAAATGTGCTACTGTTGTTCTATCTATGTTGTTTCATACAACTCCCAAGAGTTATTGAAGCAGTCCTGAATAATGTCACTGTTTTTAATTTGCATCCCCGTTTGTTAGGCCCTGTTGATATATATTTTGGGTAATGATTTGCATGCCCTTCGGTGGTCCTTTTATTTCAGCTGAATCTGATTTCAATATTCTAATGAATACTGTAACAGTGGTACAGTCCATAACAGTCCAAAGTACAACCAAATATAGATAGTTATACTGAAGTGGTTTGAAGACCAAACTCCGAGGCCACTGCACTGCATATGACTGAGGTTGTAATAGGACTACTGCTGACGTCCTCTGATGGTCTTCATCCCAAATGACACCCTATTCCCTATAGAGTGCACCACTTTTGACAAGGCCTCATAGTAGTGCAGTGTAGTCAAACGTAGTGCACTATATAGGGAATACAGTGCCATTTGGGACACAGACATGGTCCCTGTCTCTGTTTCCCAACTGTCCCTGCCTGTGTCACTAACTCATATGAGAATCCTGTGTCCGTCAGTGTTATCCGCTATGCTCCAACACACAGTCTGCTTCTTTCACAACAGCCAAGCCAGATGATGCACTGTGTTTTGGATAAACAGTTTTTACTGCTTATTATTATTTGTTGTTAATAGTTGACAGATCTTTTGGAGGCATGTGAAAATAACAGGAACCTGCACCGTAGTCATTTCCAGCATCTACAAACATGAATCACTTCACTAATGACTTTAAGGAAATGTTACAATCATACCTGTTTTTATTTTCCTATTGAGTTATTTTTTACACTAATAATAATAAAAATGTATTCAACTTTTATAGCACTTTATAGCACTTTAAAGCAGAAAAAAGGCATGCAATTTTGAAAAACAAAGACAAATCATGAATGGATGATAATGTCAAAATATAAAGTCTCAAAACACCATGATTGTGTAATGAAACTATGAAGTAGTGCACCTAAGCTGAGATCTGATGTTTGGATAGTGTTTAAACGTAAACCCAATGTAAGTGTTTTAATTCACAGAATGTGTTTTAAAACTGAAGTTAAATGTTTTAAAACTGAAACATCCAAAGTGGTTTTTCAACCTTAATATTGGTGTTTTTAAGAGAGTGTCATGAAAACACTTTTTGAGGGTTTCAGTACATGTAAATGGCAGCACCAAAACACAAAAACTGTGTTTCCCATACAATCAATGGTTTGGAAATGCAAATGGTTTATTGCCTAAATATTGATTCATGATAAGGGTCAATGGAGAATATTTTTTGTGGAACTTCACCTTTATTTTTTCAATGCTTTATTTAGACAGATTAAGATAGTATTTAGGCAGTAAAACGGCACATTTCGGTGGAATTTTACCCAGTTAACCACACTGTAAGAAATTATTCAGGGGTGAATTGAAATTGACAACAAAAAAAACAACCAACATATACTTAATAAAAATGAACGCAGGTCGTGCAGAGCCCTTGGTCTAGTGATAACGCACCCGGATTAGACACGTTACCCCTCTTCCCATCGAAGACAGTGGTTAAATTCCCCGCTCCAACCCTCCAACCCAGCCTGTTTCTCCCACCTATCTCTTTGTCATTTCATCATTGTCTCAATAAAGGGTCAAGATACCCCCAAAATAGATATATTTTTAATGTATGCAAATTGTTTAAATTATTTGTTAATTTCGTTTTACCAAAAACTATTTTAGAATAAATCGAACTAAATATGTTGCTCAAAATGTAAGTATCTTTCATGTGGATAACCAAAGAGAGAGACAATGGAGTGATTGAACTCATTTGATGTCTTTGGTTTTAATCATCTTTAATTTCATATATCTTGGCACGTGACTCTGATTTTAGAAGATTGTGGGTAATTAAAACAATAATACTTATATTCTTTCACATGACATATCCATGTTTGAAGAAACAAAACTATATTTCTATATTAGTATTACGTTTGTTGTAATGGTGTAATGGATCATGATGAACAGATATCAAAACCGTCAGACAAAATTACATTCAATGAGGACATGACCCATTCCCACATTACCACCTTTATACAGTTTATATTATAATATTACAATATACAATGGTAAATTATAAAGTAATCTACATGTCCAAAAGTATGTGGACATTGTGAATTTCCACCAAACAACATGATATAGATTCTACAAGATACACAACATGACCAAAAGTATGTGGACAACTGTTTGTCGAACATCTCATTCCAAAATCATGGAGTTGGTCCCCCCTTTGCTGCTATAACAGCCTCCACTCTTCTGGGAAGGCTTTCCTCTAGATGTTGGAACATTGCTGCAGGGACTTGCTTCAATTCAGCCACAAGAGCATTAGTGAGGTTGGGAACTGATCTTGGGCGATTAGGCCTGGCTCGCAGTCTGTGTTCCAATTCATCCCAAAGGTGTTCGATGGGGTTGAGGTTAGGGCTCTGTGCAAGCCAGTCAAGTTCTTCCACACCGATCTCAACAAACCATCTCTGTATACATGGGGTTATTGTCATTCTGAAACAGGAAAGGGCCTTCCCCAAACTGTTGCCACAAAGTTGGAAGCACAGAATAATCAAAAATGTCATTGAATGCTGTAGAGTTACGATTTCCATTCACTGGAAATAAGGGGTGTAGTGCGAACCATGAAAAACAGCTCCAGTCCATCATTCCTCCTCCACCAAACTTTACAGTTGGCACTATGCATTCGGGCAGGCAGCGTTTTCTCCAGAGTCCAATGGCAACATGCTTTACACCACTCCAGCCGACTCTTGGCATTGTGCATGGCTTGTGTGTGGATGCTTGGCATGGAAATCCATTTCATGAAGCGCCCGATGAACAGTTATTTTACTGACGTTGCTTCAAGAGGCCGTTTGGAACTAGGTAGTGAGTGTTGCAACCAAGCACAGACAATTTTTATGCCCTATGTGCTTCAGCACTTGGTGGTTCTGTTCTGTGAGCTTGTGTGGCTTACCACTTCATGGCTGAGCTATTGTTGCTCCTAGATGTTTCCACTTAACAATAGCAGCACTTACAGTTGACTGGGGCAGTTCTATCAGGGCAAAAATGTTATGAACTGACTTGTTGGAAAGATGGCATCCTATGACTGTGCCACATTGAAAGTAACTGACCTCTTCAGTAAGGCCATTCTACTGCCAATGTTTGTCTATGGAGATTGCATGGCTGTGTGCTCAATTTTTTTCAACCTGCCAACAACAGCTGTGTCAACTGAAAAATCTGAATCCACTCATTTGAAGTGGTGTCCACATACTTGTGTATATATAGTGTATAGGCCTAGACTTACAATAATGAATTGATATTTATAAAGAAAATGTGTATACATTTAGGAATTGCCTAAGTAATACAATTCAATACAGTCTTAGTTTATGAGCGTTATCCTTACATGACATGGGGCATAACATAGGCATAATGTAAACATTATTTGCAGACAAATTCCTGTAGATTAGCTCTGTCCTCTGGTCATATAATGATCAACCACGAGTATTGATACTACACTGACAGTAAGGGCTGTATAATTATTGTCAGGTAATACCACTGTATCAGATATGATAAAATGCACATATGGTTAACCAATTTGTTGAACAATGTTAATACATTCATTAAATTTACATTAAAAATAAAATAATATCAGGCGACATTTTGTTCTTATGACTGTACCGACCAACTCTTCTCTAGTAGCCTATTTACTTTGTTTAGCTCACCCCGTCCTACAGGTCACCGAACCTGCCCCATGATGTAGGCCCACTATGATAATCAGCAGCACCTGCTTGTTCGCCCCGTGAATCTCGTGCGTCCCCCAGCGTGCCATTGTGCCTCTGGAGCGTTTGAACTATGGCGATGATCACAGCGCTGATCTGTTCACGGAAGGGCTCCTCCTCCTCTAATGTTTATTCTGATATATATGGAAAAAGAACTCACTGTAAAAGAGGTTTAAAAGGGTCAGATATTATTATAGACTATAAAGCCTATGAGAAAGATATAGAAAACAAAAACACAAGCCCAAGACTGACAGACCTTTTATACAGTAGGTGAATAATTTTGAATTTGTCACTTTGCATGTTTTTCTGTTGAATTTAAAGAGAACCACTAAAATAAACAAAGTTGATAAGATAAATGCTCTAATTAATAATATCCTATATTGTCTATACAATATTATTATAATTACAATGTATTATTATTATCACTATTATTATTATTATTATTATTATTATTATTATTATTATTATCACAAGCATACTACCCCTCCTCTTTCACCAAAGTCTTTATACAACAGTCCGAAGTTCATGAAAGTTTTGCTGCTGATAAGCAGAGCCAATAAAAGCAACAGCTCTGCAGTGTAAACACTGTCAGGTCTACCTGCTTCAGTTAGTCAGTGCAACCTTCTTCTTATGATTTGCATAAAGGCCCCATCAGCCAGCCCACAAATTACCATGTTGTATATTCCTTGCCCTCCGAAAGCATCATGGCAAATTATATCACTCTTCTCAACTGGGAAGTGAACCAGATTCTCCGAGCAGGTGTCAGGAGTAGGGAATTCACATAAACACTGGAGCAGGAGAGGAGGGTAGAACGGACTTTTTTAGTATTTTTTTTAGATCTTTCTTCTCCACAACCTTCCTTTCCCTTTTAGTTCAGAATATAACTTTTTTTAATGTTCTCGAAAATGGTGTCCAAGTTGACATCTCTCCAACAGGAGCTCTTGAGCGCCTTGTTAGATTCCGGAGTTACCAAAGATGTTCTGATCCAAGCGTTGGACGATATGGACCCCAGCCCGAATGGCTTTGGAGTTAAGTTGGAGAATCTACAGATGTCTCCACCAAGTTCTAAAATGAACGGAAATGATTCGAAGCCGGTATTTCTTACGTTGACCAATGGGCATAGTAAGGGCAAACTGTCGGGAGATGAGGGGTCCGAGGACGGGGACGATTTCGATACCCCACCGATACTGAAAGAACTCCAGTCACTTAACACGGAGGAAGCAGCGGAACAGAGGGAAGAAGTTGACCGAATATTAGCGTAAGTGAATAGAACTTTAAATGTTTCATTTCACACATTTAGGGATGTTCATTACCGAATGAATGTGTAGGGTATAGGCGCATAACCAAAATAATATTGTATTATTTATCTGGCTACTTATTTTAGATGTAGGAGTAATTTCAGTGTATTTAAAGCGTTTTATATTTAACATTGTCTGACAAATTAGGACAACAATTAGGGTAAATTAGGACAACAATTAGGGTTATCTGCCTGTTAAAGTTATTTCTTCCAGGAATAATTTTCAGACGTGTGGCCCATGAAAACTACAGCCTACTTGCCTGACCGCAATACTCAGAAGTGTATCTGCATTGTGTCTGTATTTTAGAATGATGACAAAATTAGTGTAAAAACGTATTTTAATGTACATGTCAAGCGCTTGGCAATAGGTCTCAATGTTCCTTGTGTTAACAAATTAAAATAACGCGCCAATAGTACTTTTCGCGTTTTAGTTATTAATTATCCACACGGGTTATTATTTTTTTCCCTTCGCAAACTATAAACTTAACGAGATCTATTTATATTTAACTTACTCGATCTCTCTCACTTAGATTATATCTGGCAATGCAATGCAAGAAAGTTAATTCATATCAACGTATTTGTTTATTACGTAGGATTCAATGTTGCACTAGATATAGGCTCCACTAATAATAATAATGTTCTGGCGAAATATTGCAACATTTCTTAAAGCAAATATTATTTTGTTTTATGAATGTAGTCTATAAAGGCCTTACTCTTTGTAAATGTTCATATTGTCTTAATTTATCTTCTAAAAGACATTTATAAATGTTCATTCATTACGCTAGTAACATGATCAACTGGCCAGCAGAAAATCAAAACTAACCCACGTGTAGTTAAGTTATTATTAATTGTATTCTATAAATCATCAACTGAAAGATACACAGTGTCGTATGATTAGAGTGAATGGAGATCTGGTTATTCATTGTCGAAAGTTATAAACCAACATCTAAACCAACGTATAAACCCACAGACTTAATTCTCCAAAACAAACAGTTGTGTGTAGATTTGAAACAATTACCCATGTGAAGTCCATACTTAATCTGAGATGTCTGTGATGGTATAGGCTAAGTAAGTGTAGTTTTACTATTTTAGAGCACGCTGCGCACATAGGCTAGGCCTTTTAAATCGTTTGAAATACATTTTCTTTATCGACATAAAGCGTCCTATTGCGTTGTCATCGATGGGTGCAATTCAGTTGTGTTTATTATTGATATAATTGAAGCATTGGAATAATTCAGATGATTTTACCCCATGGGCAAATGTATTCTTCGATAATTGAATGCAATTTTGGATGGAAGCCTTGAACTGATCAATTTCTTCAATTTCTTATCAATGTATTATCAATTTCCTGCATTTAACCAAACAACTTGAATTTATTTTACCAAATAACTTATTTATTTGATTTGATTCATACTCGATTCTGGGATTATTTAGTCTGAATTTAATTAGGCCTATGGGTTTATTGTCCAAATAGGAAAAAGCAGGCTATAACGTCAGTGTGTGTCAGACTCAGCTGACATAAAATTCTGCACTTCTAAACCAATGTACTCTAGGCCCTTCCAATTCGTGGAGTTTAGATTATTTGATAACCTAATTTGGTAACATTTGTAATATATTTCTGTATCCTATATCCTTGATATCTCACATTCGCTATGAAATATTGACGTTTCAAAAACTGTGGATCAGTTATAGGCCAAGGTCTAGGATTTAGATTTCCTAATTTCTCAGTTTTGCCTCTTAGCTACAGTCAAAACACTGAATTGAAAATAGGCCTGATTCGGAGTATTTTCAGGTTATTGAATGTATTATGAAACCACCGGCGTTGGAAAAAGTGCCCAATTGTCATACTTGAGTAAAAGTAAAGATACCTTAATAAAACATGACTCAAGTAAAAGTGAAAGTCACCCAGTAAAATACTACTTGAGTAAACATCTTAAAGTATTTGGTTGTAAATATACTTAAGTATCAAAAGTAAAAAATAATTGCTCAAATATACTTAAGAGTAAAAGTATAAATCGTTTCAAATTTCTTATTAAGCAAAACTTATTTAAAAACAAAAAAAAGTTTTATGGATAGCCAGGGGCACACTCCAACACTCAGACATAATTTACAAACAAAGTATGTGTGTTTAGTGAGTCCTCCAGATCAGAGGCAGTATAGGGATGACCAGGGATGTTCTCTTTATAATTGCGTGAATTGGACCATTTCCCTGTCCTGCTAAGCATTCCAAATGCATTCGAGAGTACTTTTGGGTGTAAGGGAAAATGTATGGAGTAAAAAGTACATTATTTTATAATGATTAACAGTCATTTATTAGGGTACTTAACAATTGTCCAAAACTTGGGGATAACACGGATAGCATCAGGCGAAGAAGCCTAATAGAATAAACCAAGGGAAATACATGCTTGTGCTGTAGCTAGGTGCTGTAGATTGGTTCGGAACTTATTTGGCCGATGAATAATACGTTAGATAACTGGTTCTATTAGTGTGAGTGCTAATGTAGCACCACAACCTATATACCATTATACACATAACGCTATTGGGGTTCTAATAGAACGAATAACATGTATTTAGGTTCTATGTGTTTTATGTAACCGCAGTGAGGACCCCTGGCGTGCCGCCCGCATGATCAAAGGCTACATGCAACAGCACAACATACCACAACGTGAGGTGGTGGATGTAACCGGGCTAAATCAGTCTCACCTCTCACAGCACCTCAACAAAGGCACGCCCATGAAAACTCAGAAGCGAGCGGCGCTCTACACCTGGTATGTCAGGAAACAGCGGGAAGTTCTCAGACGTAAGTTAATATTTGAGTTTCTCACACAGCCTTCGATACAGTTAGAGGCACAGAGGTGTGTTGGCCTGGGCGACATAATTCTAATGGCCATCCACAACACAATGTGCATGAACATAAATGTCATATCTCGGCTATGCATATGGTAAGAAACATATTGCAGTAAGCCTATGCCACAAAAGTGTCTGATTTATCATTATCGCCTAGGCTACATACTGTATTGTGCAATTGTCCCTCATTAAATTATGTCTTATTTCTTCTTATTGTGTTATTGGTTTATTTTGTCTCCATTCCCCCCAATACAATATTTTATGTGACCTTGTTCTTATTTTTCAGAATTCAACCAGGCAGTGCAAGGTTCTGACAGCAATATGACCGACAAAGGCAGTCAGGATCAGGTGCTGTTTTTCTTCCCAGAGTTCAACCCTCCTGGTCAGGGTATGGGGCAACAAGGGGAGGAGGTGGGCTCTGAACCCTCCTGCAAGAAAATGAGACGGAACCGTTTTAAATGGGGGCCTGCATCCCAACAGATCCTCTACCAGGCCTATGAAAGACAGAAGAACCCCAGCAAAGAGGAGCGGGAGGCGCTGGTGGAGGAGTGCAACAGGTGAGGGGAGGAGGCTTTGGAGAATGAGAAAGTCCCAAATGCCACCCTATTCCCTATTTAGTGCACTGTTGCCAATATGTTTCTGGTCAAAAGTAGTGCACTATAGAGGAAATAGGGTTCCACTTGGGATACAGTTTTGTTCTCTCATTGAATAATTGAATGTTTGGCACATCTTATTTGATACTAACGCCATCATTACTGCAGCACATGGCCTTAGCTTAGAATGATTTTGACAGGTTTTAATGTCTCTCTTTGTTTACACTATCCAACTATCTTCCAATGCAACTATCATTATGTTTTCCCTTTGTTCTTTTCCATTGTATTCCATTGATACTATTTCAATCTCTCCTCCTATAGGGCTGAGTGTCTTCAGAGAGGGGTCTCTCCGTCTAAAGCTCATGGGCTGGGCTCTAACTTGGTCACTGAGGTACGGGTCTATAACTGGTTTGCCAACCGGCGTAAGGAGGAGGCCTTCCGTCAGAAGCTGGCGATGGACGCCTATCCCATACCCACCCACAGCATGAACCCTCTCCTGTCTCACAGCCACAACTCCCCACACCACCACAGCTCCCAGATCAGCGCATCCCCCCCTAGTAAGATGCAAGGTAGCGTCTCCACACCACATGCATATCACAGCACATTACTCTGCTATTATATCTAATATAATACTACACAACAATGGAATCATTCAAATGTGGTCTTTCCTCTTGCTGTACCTGTCTCATCCATGATCTGAGTGCATGTAATCACTATGGCATCTTGATCAGGGATATATATGCCTTTGACAGTTAAAGAACAATGGTTGGCAAAAGCTTTGGATGATTTTATTTCCATCCCCAAGAGAGGGTGAAAAGTGGCAAGAAAAACAGTTGATGACATCAGTGAGAGAGAAGAGAGAGGGCAAGTGATCAATAAGAGTGACTTAGGGAGCTGAGCAAATGTCATTGTTATTATGATCTTTAAAAACACACTGAGAACAATCCACATTGTACCTGAAATCTCCACTCCAAAGTCAGCAGGCAGGCAGGCAGGCAGGCCTGCAGGCAGGCAGGCAGGCAGGCAGGCAGGCAGGCAGGCAGGCAGGCAGGCAGGCAGGCAGGCAGGCAGGCAGGCAGGCAGGCAGGCAGGCAGGCAGGCAGGAGCAGGAGAGTGGCACAAAGAGCAGCAGTCCTGTGACAGGCCAGGGTCAGGACAGGGTCACGGAGGGATTCAGCAGTAGCTGAACCTACAACCATTACTTCCACATTCATAAAAGCATAAGGTCGGTCGGTTGCTTGTGACTTTTTGGGGGATCCAATGAACTGACCATTTGATATCATAATGCTGTTTGCACTCAGTGCAATTTAGGCGTCTACCTTCGCCTCTATAAGACATAAAATGGAGCTGATATCTTGGCATAGTATTATCCTCAGTGCCATCGCTTACCACCATAAAAGCAATGATTGAAGAAACAAAGCCTCGTGTTGTTTTTTCACGTTAGAACACGAGGTCAACTCTCTAGAAAAACAAGCCGTTTGCCTCGGGTTGCTCTTTTACCTTTGGTTATACTGGGGCCCATTGGCCCATGCTCTGTTTGCTTGTGGTTTTTCCCAGCACACCTGACCAAGCTTTGACCTCAGGTTGCAAAGTAAGGAGGTAGGTTCAGTGGTAGGCTTGTGTGGAGGTGAGGGAGAAGGGGCTGGTTGTAGAGAGGGCGAGGGTAAGGGTCAGAAGCAGAAGGTACTTTGCTCCCCCTAGTCCTCGGTTGCTTGCTTACAAGGTGTCCTGCCGGCGTCCTGCCGACAGCATCAGCTGTTTTTCACTGTCAGCCCCTGGCCTGACAATAGCACCCCAGCAGGTTGCCTCATCGTGTTGCTAGGCCACGGCCTGTATTATGCATGCTTGAATGGACAATTAAAATCCTTGGCTACTACATCTCCCAGGCCTTCGATAAGGGGCTCCCCTGACTTCTCCTCTCTATACCCCAGCCTGGCAGGGGTTCCTATTGTCTGTGGTGTATTAGAAGACTGCAGTGACTGTAACCTAGGTTATTCTATCTCAGCTGGGCCTTGGGTAGGGTCTGTTTTAAAGCTCTCCTTACCTTTATGGGGCGGCAGTATAGTGGCCGAGGGAGGCTGGGTGCTCTGCAGACCAGAGCAGCAGGAGCTGTCCTCTGGGGTATTGGCTCTTTTCTGGCCAGACAGGACTGATGACCCCATGTGCTCCAGCCTATAGAGAGGTGTGTGTGGGTAACCCCCTCCTCCAGCTATCGCCACTACAATAGTTATGTGTGGGAGGTCACTAAAGTGTCACATCAAAGAAAACCTCTTACTCCTGGAGTTTTCATTGATTCTCTTACTTCTGTTGATAAAGGTGAGGTAACTTGATTGGCCAAAACGGTCAAATAGTATTTTTGGGGGACAGACGAGGTTATTCCATCGTCAGTGTTTGGCAAAAGACCAAACAAAACAAATGTATAGATGCCTTCTGTTACTAGTCACGTCTCAAAATGTAAATAGGTGATGCACACACACTGTTGGTCTGATCGAACTGTTTCATCAGCTGAATGATCCATTGTGTCTGAAGCCATGATACTTTTAGGGCCGTAGTTTCCCCTTGGATCATTCACTTAACCATACAACCTGTGCTTTTATAGAAAAGATGAGAACAGGCAATTGGAATTCAACCCTGTTCTATTACAAACAGATGCCAATACGTGTGTGTCTGTGTGTTTTACCATACTTCATGAGAGAAGGATGACGTGACCATACAGTTCTGTTGTTTATAGTTGTCAGGTTTATTTCTTTGAAAGAAGTGGAGGGTGCTTAACCAACGTGAGTCGAGGTGCAACCTAAAAATGTGATTATCATTGAAAAGGAAAAGGCGTAACGCTCAGTGACCATTAAAAAGTCATTGTTTTATTTTAAGTTAAAAGATGAATGTTTCGGCCACTTTGAGGGTGAATCTGAAAGCTGAGCATGGGGAGCAAGTTTCATACATCTCTCAACAAAGTATAGAGGTGGGAGGCTTTTCTTTTTTGTTGTTTCTGTCTGGGGTTCTAAATCTCTTTATGTTGACCTGCATCAAAGTTCAGATAGAAACGTTGACGGGCCAATCAGCACAAATAATTCAGCAACAGTAGCATCTTTTTCACCAGAATGTGCTAAGAGATTGAGTTGAACGCCTGATAACCTGCTGATATCTCATTTGTCTGAAGACTATTCCCTCCTCTCACACGGCAAAGCCTGCTGATTCATGAATCTCCCACCTAATCTGACACACTGGAAAGGTTTTAGCTGTAAGATTAAGACGGCAGTGAGGGGAGTGTGGTTCAATATCTGGTAGACTGGAAACAGTGTGATTTGATTTAACAACAGTGAGAGTTAAACATCATATATTATAGGAGGGAAAAACAGTGAGCAGGTTGTGTTGCCTCAATGCCTTGTGTCACCCCAGGCTATGTGGGGAGTTGGCCTGGCCGAGGGATAGAGAGGCAAGGCCTGCCCTATGCCTGGCCTTGCTCTGTCCACTGGGAGCCCCAGCCTGGTCAGAGAGGTACAAAGGCCTGCTACGTCCTGCAGAGACCCGGGAGGTCTCTCGTATGCACTGGAGCTACAATTACCAGTGCCTGGGGATGAGGAGAGAGGCTTTGATATTACATGCGTCACACAGAGCACTGAAGCCTTTTAAACCTGCTGTAACTCCCTGCTGCCTACGCTATCACTCCCCTTCACAGGGTTCTCACCCTCCCCCTGGTCTACTTCTAGTCACCCCTGGTCCAATACTCAGAGTGCTTGGGTATTGGGGTTGATTTAGCTCAAACACTATTTAAGATGACAATTTAGAGAGTGATAGAGGGGAGATAGCTACCTTTTTTAGAATGTCAAATGTCAAATGGTCAAATGTCAGAAAGTACAATTTTGAGTTGCTTTTTTCTGCAATATAATGTCATCCTGTCAGTTATCCAAGATGGCGTAGCAGTCAGACGTCTTTGTCCTGTCGTGTCCCTTGTATATATCGTTTTTTACATATTTTTCTTCGCATATCTTTTAAAATATTTTTGCTAAACCTCAACATCTAAATACTCTCCTGCATCCCACCTCACCCAATGTAGCGTGGATCTGCTTTTTTCCCCCTAAAGTATCTATATTTAATTCGGATCTGGAATCCCTCAACTGAAGCTAGCCAGCTAACTACCAGCTATCAGTCAGCAAACCATTGCCAGCGGTCATCAGCTAACCTTCAGCTCGAATAGCTCTTGCCAGTTAGAACAACGTGACTCTAACCAGAGCATAACGGACCTATTATTTTTATCCCCGGATTCCCACCGCAATCTGAAAATTTTCATCTGGATCTTCACAACTAGCTAACCGCAACCCCGGATGACTACTCCTGGCTAGCGTTTCCATCCACTTAGCTTGAAGCTAGCCCGGCCAGAGCTCATGTGCTACCACCGAAGCATACTCCTGGGCTACAATATCCGGACCCCTTCTACAGCCGGTATGGGGCATGGAACCCCGCAGATCCCCTACGACTGGAATACCGACATAATCTGCCCGAAGACTCCAACAGGCCCCTCAGGCGTGACGCCCGCTGAAGGCCCATTATACTAACCAGCTAGGCCTGCTAGCTACCTAGAGCTACTTGGAACCCTGTTAATTCCACGACCGGTCTATCGACGTCATCGTATGAAGAGGTAAAAACAGACTTAACCCCATCGCGATGTTCCCCAATGGCTAACTTTCTAGCCCCTGCTATCTGCTTGCTTGCTAACCCGGCCTGCTAGCTGCTAGCCTGCCCCGGTCTACTAACTGCTAGCTTGTTTAGCACCGGTCTGCTAACTGCTAGCTTGTTTAGCCCCAGCCTACTAATTGTTAGCTTGTTAGCACAGGCCTGCTAACTGTCTGAATCGCCGTGTCCCCAGCCAGCCCAACCATTCACTGGACCCATATTTATTTTCAATCTCTTTTCAATTTTTTATTTGATTATACCTTCCGGTAACCTGCCTCACCCAATGTGATACGGAATCGCTATTATTTTTAATTTTAGAATACATTCAAGAACCTCCAGAAGCTAGCCAGCTAATTAGCTACAAGCTGTTTAGTCATTGTTAGCCACTGCTAGCGGCTTTTACCTTCTGCACAGCCAGCCCTGTTTTTAGCCTGGATAATACTCGCCAGTCTACCAGTATCGAACTGTCTCTCCACAACAACGCCGGATTCCTGCCGTAATCCCTGGACCACTACTTCTGATCTTCACAGCTAGCTTGCACCCAGTACCGAAGCTATCCCTGAGGCCCACCTCCGGCCTACTCAGCTGTTCACCCGAACCCCACTCATACACGGCTAGAGCCCAATACTCCACCGGATCCTTGCTGTAAACTCTGGACCGGCTTCTCTGTTCCATCTACTGCTGCCCCCTGGACACTATGATCACTTGGCTACATAGCTGATGCCTGCTGGACTGTCCATTTATAACGGTACTCCATTCTGTTTATTTATGTTTTATCTGTCGGCCCCAGCTGCGAACTCAGGCTCTGTGTGTAGTTAATCCGACCCTCTCTGCCTAGTCATCACCATTTTACCTGCTGTTGTTGTGTTAGCTGACTAGCTGTTGTTGTCTCACCTGTTGTTTTAGCAAGCTCTCCCAATCAAGACCTGCGATTACTTTATGCCTTGCTGTATGTCTCTCTCAAATATCAATATGCCTTGTATACTGTTGCTCAGGTTAGTTATCATTGTTTTAGTTTACATCTGCTCCGTTAGCCGCACCCTCATCCTACTCCTCCTCTGTTCCTCGGGTGATGTGGAGGTAAACCCAGGCCCTGCATGTCCCCAGGCACCCTCATTTGTTGACTTCTGTGATCGAAAAGCCTTGGTTTCATGCATGTCAACATCAAAAGCCTCCTCCCTAAGTTTGTTTTACTCACTGCTTTAGCACACTCTGCCAACCCCGATGTCCTTGCCGTGTCTGAATCCTGGCTTAGGAAGGCCACCAACAATTCTGAGATTTCCATACCCAACTATGACACTTTCCGTCAAGATAGAACTGCCAAAGGGGGAGAAGTTGCAATCTACTGCAGAGATAGCCTGCAAAGTTCTGTCATACTTTCCAGGTCTATGCACAAACAGTTCGAACAGTTCGGACACCATCTGTGAATTGATCGCTCCCCATCTAGCTTCAGAGTTTGTTCTGTTAGGTGACCTAAACTGGGATATGCTTAACCCCGGCAGTCCTACAATCTAAGCTAGATGTTCTCAATCTCACACAAATCATCAAGGAACCCACCAGCTACAACCCTAAATCTGTAAACATGGGCACCCTAATTACATTATCCTGACCAACTTGCCCTCCAAATACACCTCTGCTGTCTTCAATAAGGATCTCAACGATCACTGCCTCATTGCCTGTATCCGCTACGGGTCCGCGGTCAAACAACCACCCCTCATCACTGTCAAACGCTCCCTAAAACACTTCTGCGAGCAGGCCTTTCTAATCGACCTGGCCCGGGTATCCTGGAAGGATATTGACCTCATCCCGTCAGTTGAGGATGCCTGGTCATTCTTTAAAAGTAACTTCCTCACCATCTTAGACAAGCATGCTCCGTTCAAAAGATGCAGAACTAAGAACAGATATAGCCCTTGGTTCACTCCAGACCTGATTGACCTCAACCATCACAAAAACATCCTGTGGCGGACTGCAATAGCATCGAATAGTCCCCGCGATATGCAACTGTTCAGGGAAGTCAGGAACCATAACACGCAGTCAGTTTCAAGCAGAAATTTGCATCCTGTAGCTCTAACTCCAAAAAGTTCTGGGACACTGTAAAGTCCATGGAGAACAAGAGCACCTCCTCCCAGCTGCCCACTGCACTGAGGCTAGGTAACACGGTCACCACCGATAAATCCGTGATAATCAAAAACTTCAACAAGCATTTCTCAACGGCTGGCCATGCCTTCCTCCTGGCTACTCGGCCAACAGCTCCGCCCCTCCGCAGCTACCCGCCCACGCCTCCCCAGCTTCTCCTTTACCAAAATCCAGATAGCAGATGTTCTGAAAGAGCTGCAAAACCTGGATCCGTACAAATAAGCTGGGCTTGACAATCTGGACCCTCTATTTCTGAAACTGTCCGCCGCCATTGTCGCAACCCCTATTACCAGCCTGTTCAACCTCTCCTTAGTATCATCTGAGATCCCCAAGGATTGGAAAGCTGCCGCGGTCATCCCCCTCTTTAAAGGGGGAAACACCCTGGACCCAAACTGTTACAGACCTAAATCCATCCTGCCCTGCTTATCTAAGGTCTTCGAAAGCCAAGTCAACAAACAGATCACTGACCATCTCGGATCCCACCGTACCTTCTCCGCTGTGCAATCCGGTTTCTGAGCCGGTCACGGGTGCACCTCAGCCACGCTCAAGGTACTAAACGATATCATAACCGCCATCGATAAAAGACAGTACTGTGCAGCCATCTTCATCGACCTGGCCAAGGCTTTCGACTCTGTCAATCACCATATTCTTATCGGCAGAGTCCGTAGCCTCGGTTTTTCTAATGACTGCCTTGCCTGGTTCACCAACTACTTTGCAGACAAAGTTCAGTGTGTCAAATCGGAGGGCATGTTGTCCGGTCCTCTGGCAGTCTCTATGGGGGTACCACAGGGTTCTATTCTCGGGCCGACTCTTTTCTCTGTATATATCAATGATGTTGCTCTTGCTGCGGGCGATTCCCTGATCCACCTCTACGCAGACGACACCATTCTGTATACTTCTGGCCCTTCCTTGGACACTGTGCTATCTAACCTCCAAACGAGCTTCAATGCCATACAACACTCATTCCGTGGCCTCCAACTGCTCTTAAACGGTAGTAAAACCAAATGCATGCTTTTCAACCTTTCGCTGCCTGCACCCGCAAGCCCGACTAGCATCACCGCCCTGGATGGTTCCGACCTAGAATATGTGGACCTAGGTGTCTGGTTAGACTGCAAACTCTCCTTCCAGACTCATATCAAACATCTCCAATACAAAATCAAATCTAGAGTCGGCTTTCTATTTCGCAACAAAGCCTCCTTCACTCACGCCGCAAAACTTACCCTAGTAAAACTGACTATCCTACCGATCCTCGACTTCGGCAAATTCATCTACAAAATAGTTTCCTACTCTACTCTACTCAACTGGATGCAGTTTATCACAGTGCCATCCGTTTTGTTACTAAAGCACCTTATACCACCCACCACTGCGACCTGTATGCTCTAGTCGGCTGGCCCTCGCTACATGTTCGTCGCCAGACCCACTGGTTCCAGGTCATCTACAAGTCTATGCTAGGTAAAGCTCTGCCTTATCTCAGTTCACTGGTCACGATGGCAACACCCACCCGTAGCACGCGCTCCAGCAGGTGTATCTCACTGATCATCCCTAAAGCCAAACCCCCATTTGGCCGCCTTTCCTTCCAGTTCTCTGCTGCCTGCGACTGGAACGAATTGCAAAAATCTCTGAAGTTGGAGACTTTTATCTCCCTCACCAACTTTAAACATCTGCTATCTGAGCAGCTAACCGATCGCTGCAGTTGTACATAGTCCATCGGTATATAGCCCACCCAATTGACCTACCACATCCCCATACTGTTTTTTATTTTATTTACTTTTCTGCTCTTTTGCACACCAGTATGTCTACCTGCACATGTTCATCTGATCATTTATCACTCCAGTGTTTATCTGCTAAATTGTAATTATTCGCTCCTATGGTCTATTTATTGCCTACCTCCTCATGCCTTTTGCACACAATGTATATAGATTATTTTTTTTCTACTATGTTATTGACTTGTTTATTGTTTATTGTTTACTCCATGTGTAACTCTGTGTTGTTGTCTGTTCACACTGTTATGCTTTATCTTGGCCAGGTCGCAGTTGCAAATGAGAACTTGTTCTCAACCAGCCTACCTGGTTAAATAAAGGTGAAATTTAAAAATAAAATAAAAAATCCTGAGGAAGAAAGATTTCTTAATCTCAAGCTATATTGAGAGCATCTTTATAATATCCCAATAACACTGCTGGCCGCCCCACTGGTATCCCAGAAATGGAGCCCTTCTCCTCCGTCCAAATTACCAATAGCCTCACACCAACTAGACGACGGAAGCCTTCCTTAATGGGATTAGGGTTCTCTGCAGCCAGAATTACTGCCTGACACAGGGAGACAAAACTGGCTAGAATAGCACCTCACTCCCTTGACACTTTACAGGTTGCCCAGCTTGGAGATAAATGCCTGTTTATGAGTCCTCTGCCATTGTGAGGCTATGGTGGTTATGGGCCCAATGGAGTGCATTATTGTCCTGTAGCGGTGTTAATAAGACACTGTGGAGTGCTGTGGGGTTGCTGGTGTGTTGTTCAGGAGAATATGAGCTCTGTCTGTGGTTCTCTTGTGGTCTGCCTGGAAAGACTGGACAACATGTTAGTTGTTAGTGGATGAAATACAGTCAAGATGAAAATGATCAATTCTTTGGTCTGATTTAGTTGTATTCCCCAGGCAGTAGATCATGTTTTTGCTAAGGATAAACTTTATTTTGGGTGAGATATGATGTTCCATTATTTTATGGCAGACATATGGTGCTTGGTGTCCCCGGTCTGTGACTGTCTGTGACTGTCTGTGACTATCTGGGACAGTGGCAGCCAGGGCGCTCAGTGTGACATGCGTGGGTCAGGGACAGAGGGCCCAGGGATGATCTGGGATCTGAGAGTAAACACTGTCCTAAATGGCACCCTATTCCCTACATAGTGCACTACTATGGGCCCTGGTCTAAAATAGTGCACTATATAGGGAGTAGGGTGCCATTTGGGACTGGCCCAGTGTCACAGCCCACTGCTCTGCTCTGCAGGGGGGAGGGAGGGAGTCTCTGTGTGAGACTGAGACTACAGGATAAGAATGTGTTTGACATTGGTTGTAATTGTGTAATGTTTGCTCTGTTGGTATCAAAGGGGGCCAAGATTGGCAAACATCCATTTGACAGGAGGAGAGCAGCATTCCTTTGGCCCCCGGTGGCGAATGGAGGTGGGAGACAACAAGGGGTCTAGACACGGGATTAAGAGATGATGGGTCATTCAGTGATGTCACAGAATTCAGTGACTAAGTGTTTGGAGAGTGGAAGGATAGGTGAGAACATGACAGGGTTCCCTATTGATGACATACTGTACGTAGAAGGCATTTCTTCACTTCCATACCTTTACCTGGGCACAGAGAGATCCTTTCCATGCTGGGTAGGAATCACTGTGCTGCCATATTTATAGACCTATCCAAGGCCTTTGGTACTGTTGACCATCTCCTACTCATTTAAAGGTTGTCTGAAATGGGCCTCGACCAGGTGTCTTGCAAGTGGTTTTAGAACTATCTGCCAGACAGAACACAATGTGTGCTTTCTGCTGGTGTCAAGGTGTCTCGATATTATTAAAGGTACCCGTCATGGGTCGATTTTGGGACCTGTCCTCTTTACTATTTATATAAATAATATTGGTCCATCTGAAAAAAGGTTCCCGCTTATAAAAAAAATATATGGCCTTTTGGATTGACAATAATTTGACATTTAAAAAACATACAGATGAGCTAGTTAAGAAGCTGAGATGTAAAGTAGGCTTCTTTTAAAGAAACAGATCATACCTCTCCCTAAACAGCAGGAAGCAGATTGTAGTCAACTTTCCTGACAGTTCTTGACTATGGTGACACCATTTATCAGAATGCAACAGCCACTACTCTTCAATTTATGGAGGCCATCTACCATAGTGCCCTTTGCTTTATCACATGACAGTTTTAATACTAATTACTGCATCCTGTATCAAAAGGTTGACTGGTCCTCGTTAAAGTTCATTACACCCTTTTTGTTTAAAATATCTACTACACAAGCTTCCAACCTAGCTCACTTCACTGTTAAACTGTTAAGCTTCCAACCTACTTCACTGTTAAAATAAAAAACACGAGACACCAAACCCGTTCACAGGGATGGTTATCTTTCAAGGTTCCTCTAGTACGCACCGATTTAGGTACATCTGCTTTCAGTTTTAGTGCCCCCCATTTTTTGGTATAGCCTACAAAACTCCCTACATTTTGACTCTCTGGTGCCTCTAGGGCAGTTTAGGACTTGAATGTTGAATGAATTTAATGAGAATTGCAACTGTTTGGATTGAATGTAAATAATTGTATTTGTGATGTTTGAAGCTGTAGCGTTGAGTCTCTAATTTGTAGTTTATTTTGTTTTTATTGATGATATTTTGTTTATTGTATTATTGTCCTCCGGGTACCATTATAAATGGGTTCCCCTAAATAAAAAAATGGTGCATGAGTTCATAAAGTCTAGGACTGGGGTTATGGGGGGCTGGTGTACGGTGTATTGTAAACACTGAATAGCCTTGGCTGAGCTGGGCTGATAGCACCAGTGGAGGGGTCAGTGTGTTTGTTTGCTCTGCTCTCCCTGTCTGAGTCAAAGAGCAGGTGAGTCTGGTGGGTTGGAGCGACTGCTTGGACACAACACACTTAGTCATACTGAGAGGCCTGCTACCGTCTCTCTGCCCTATATACTGTTATCCTGTGTGACACAGATGTTGTTAGTTCAAGAAACAAACTCTAAATTTCTCTCACTCTTTCTCTTGTCTCCTTGTCTCCCTCCCCCTCTCTCTTCCCCTCCATCCCTCTCTCTCTTCCCCACCATCCCCCTATCTCTCTCCCTCCCTCTCTCTCTTCCCCACCATCCCTCTCTCTCTCTCCCTCCCTCTCTCTTCCCCACCATCCCCCTCTCTCTCCCTCCCTATCTCTCTTCCCCTCCCTCTCTCTCTCTTTCTCTCTCTCTCTTTTTCCCTCCCTCTCTCTCTCCAGTGCGGTACAGCCAACAGGGACCCGGTGAGGTCAGCTCCTCGACGACCATCAGTCACCACGGCAGCATGGCGACCAGCCAGTCGGTGTTACAGCAGGTGTCTCCGGGAGGCTTGGACCCCAGCCACAGTCTGCTGTCACCTGACGCCAAGATGGTGAGTAACACACCTGGGCCCTCCTAGCCTCTGATTAGATAAGGACCAGGGCTGCGTTTAACATGAGGTACGTTCCAAATGGCACCCTATTCCCTCTGTACTGCATTACTTTTGACCAGAGTCCTATGGGCCCTGGTCAAAAGTAGTGCACTACATAAGGCAATGGGGTGACATTTGGAACGCAACCATAGACATATAAAGCAGGTCCCTGAGCCAGACTCCCATGGAACAGTCTATAGGGAACAACAGTTAGAGCATTGTGCTGCTCTCAGTGGAAAGTGGAGACAGGTGGCAGGCCATGGCTGAGGCCTAACATACAGTACAGCCTTCACCACCATAGTGAACTGGGCAGGTCCAGAGCTGAGCCAATAAACTTGACAAAGAAGCATTCTGAGCTTATTGATTAAATGCCCTGTAAAGAGAAGTGGAGGGTGGAGCGCTCAGCACTGCTTGCTCTGCCTGGGAAATGACGATAGCACTTGATTATGCTCAATGTTTTTTCTACCTTCAGAAAAGGGAGCTAGAGGGGAGAAACTCAGCCCTCTGTCCTATTCCAATATTTGATTGGTGAAAGCGAAACTTGGCCAGTACCGTACATGCAGACATTTCTAACTCTTGAACGCTGGTCCCAAAAAAAAATTATATCGTATTCTTAGGATCAGAATAATAACGATATTATGGCACTAACCAGATTTGTGTTGTTTAAATCCAACAAAGATGAACATCACAATCTTTATTTAGTGAGAATATCCCTGATGATTCATAGTGCATTTATCATTATCTCTTGTCAGTAGGAAGTTAGATTTTTGTAGGGAGTGCCGGTCAGTATACTGTGGAAAAGGTCAGAGCAGACAGGTTGTTATCTATGGGCACCGTACAGATGACTGTCTAAATCCCAAATGCAACCCTAATCCCTATATAGTGCACTATTTTTAACCAAGACCCATAGGGCTCTGGTCAAAAGTAGTGGACTATATAGGGAATATAGTGCCATTTGAGACGAATCCACTGTCTGACCATCCCCTCCTCTCAGAGCAGCTGGCAGGAAATGTGAAAACAGTGCATGAACACACACACAACACACACACCCACACGCGCACACACACACATGCATACACACCCACACGTGCACACACACATATGCATACACACCCACACGAGCACGCGCACACACACACATGCATACACACCCACACGCGCACACACACACATGCATACACACTACTACTTTCAATCTGTGCTTTTACGCTTCATTATTGGATTATTTTGTATTTATTTTCTCCTCATTGTTTGCTTGGTATAGATGACTGGAGTTACACAAGCACAGTGTTAGACAAAAGCAGCAGAACTAACTCAACATTTATCTGTGTGAGCTGCATTGCTGAGAGCATCTGGTTTCACTTCTAAAGTGATCGCCATGCTTTACTATATACCCTGATTTAACCATCCTTATATTCAGTTAGCATGTTAGATTTAGGATATTGTCAGTACATGACTTCATTCTTGGTCCAGAATGGTGTCACTAAGTTTCTTAGTGTGTCTCTCTCTCTAGATGTCTGCGTCAGGTGGAGGCCTGCCACCTGTGAGCACGCTGACCAACATCCACAGCTCCCACCACACACACCAGCAGACACAGAACCTCATCATGCCTCTCTCTGGAGTCATGACCATCGCACAGAGTGAGTCAACCAATCAACCAACCAGCCAGTGCTCTGTGTTACCCATGTCTCCACAAATGATTCTCTTAATATAACAACTGTCCATTTATTCTCCTCTCTTTATGCACATATTCTCGTATGACCTCTATGCTCACAATGGTTGAGCTCCAATTGGCACCTGAATCACTATATAGTGCAATGCTTTTAACCACGCCCCATAGTTGTCAAAAGTAATGCACTACATTGCGAATGTAGTTATGCTTGTATTGTCATGCTTTAGATATGAGACAAATAACTTAAGTTCTATGTGGTTGTAGGTCTGAACACGTCGCAGTCAGTGCCTGTGATCAACAGCGTGGCGGGGAGCCTTGCAGCTCTGCAGCCGGTGCAGTTCTCCCAGCAGCTCCACAGTCCCCACCAGCATGGCCTGATGCAGCAGTCTCCCAGCCACATGAACCAGCAGCCCTTCATGGCCACCGTGACTCATTCACACAGTCAGTACCTGCCTCTTAGTAAGCACTAAACGGTTGCTAATGCCATGTCATAGATGGGATATAATGCCAATATAGTCTTGTCCCAGATATTTGTCGGCTGTCTTGCCAACACCTTTTCACTCATTGACACGTCATGTTTAGCGTGACAATTCCATAAGGAGTTGACAAGAGATCTTAAAACTACATTTCAGCATGTACATATGTAGCCTAATCCTAACCCTAATCATAAACCTATTGCTAACCCATTAATAAAAGTGAATCTATTGGGGTAAAATTAACAATGAGACGTTCTCTCTATGTCTTTGTCTTTGGCAGTGTACCCTCATAAGCAGGAGCCACCGCAGTATTCTCACCAGTCACGGTTTCCCTCAACCATGGTGGTGACAGACGCCAACAGCCTCAGTACTCTCAGCTCCATGTCATCCAGCAAACAGGTCAGTCAATAACATGACTCAGTCTCACCTAACACAGGCCACAATCAGGCCCCCCCCCCCCTCTACCCTGGCCCTGACTCAGTCAATACAGTCTCCCCTCTCTGTCTGTCCTCAGTGTCTGTCCTCAGTGTCTGTCCTCTCTGTCTGTCCTCAGTGTCTGTCCTCAGTGTATTAGAGCATGTGCATGTATAATGTTTGTAATAATCCCTTTTGCTGCTCTCTGGGAGATGTTTGCATAAATTTCGGTCATAAGCTACATTTAAACTAAGATAGTTGGTTGTAAATGTAAGTTGGAAAGCTTGAAAATGAATTCCCAGCTTGCTGAGGCTTTGTACTGTATCTTGTGCAAGCCTTCAATTAGAGATTTGATTGATCAATTTCTTTATCTACTAACACACCACATCTTCCTCACAACCGACACACAACCCCCTCCCCAAACTGAGCACTCACTAACAGTAGGCTGATAGACTAGGATAGATATGGTAGGCTGATAGACTAGGATAGATACGGTAGGCTGACAGACTAGGGTAGATACAGTAGGCTGATAGACTAGGATAGATACAGTAGGCTGATAGTCTAGGATAGATACAGGCTGATAGACTAGGATAGATACGGTAGGCTGATGGACTAGGATAGATACAGTAGGCTGACAGACTAGGATAGATGCAGTAGGCTGATAGACTAGGATAGATACAGTAGGCTGATAGACTAGGATAGATACAGTAGGTCGATAAACTAGGATAGATACAGTAGGCTGATAAACTAGGATAGATACAGTAGGCTGATAAACTAGGATAGATACAGTAGGCTGATAGACTAGGATAGATACAGTAGGTTGATAAACTAGGATAGATACAGTAGGCTGATAGACTAGGATAGATACAGTAGGTCGATAAACTAGGATAGATACAGTAGGCTGATAGACTAGGATAGATACAGTAGGCTGATAGACTAGGATAGATACAGTAGGTTGATAGACTAGGATAGATACAGTAGGTTGATAGACTAGGATAGATACAGTATGCTGATAAACTAGGATAGATACAGTAAGTTGATAGACTAGGATAGATACAGTAGGCTGATAGACGAGGATAGATACAGTAGGTTGATAAACTAGGATAGATACAGTAGGTTGATAAACTAGGATAGATACAGTAGGCTGATAGTCTAGGATAGATACAGTAGGCTGATAGACTAGGATAGAGACAGTAGGCTGATAGACTAGGATAGATACGGTAGGCTGATGGACTAGGATAGATACAGTAGGCTGATAGACTAGGACTCGGGCGGCAGCGTAGCCTAGTGGTTAGAGCGTTGGACTAGTAACCGAAAGGTTGCAAGATTGAATCCCTGAGCTGACAAGGTACACATCTGTCATTCTGCGCCTGAACAAGGCAGTTAACCCACTAGGCCATCATTGAGAATAAGAATTTGTTCTTAACTGACTTGCCTAGTTAATTAAAGGAAAAATACAGCAGGCTGATAGAATAAGATAGATATGGTAGGCTGATAGACTAGAATAGATACAGTAGGCTGATAGACTAGGATAGATACAGTAGGCTGATAGACTAGGATAGATACAGTAGGGCTGTCTGAAATTGCACCTTATTCCCTACTTAGTGCACTACTTTTGACCAGTGGCAAAAGGGAATAGGGTTCCTTTTGGAACGCACACTAGATGTGTGAGTTGTGATTGTGTGTTGACTTGTTTAATCCCTGTTACATTAGGATTCTACCGTAAACAAGATGGTGCAACTGGGGGGTCTCTCCTGGGTAAATACTATTTTCTTAGTACGGTCACTTAATAAAATCACTTAGTTTTAGCCTGAGTGCCAGTCTGTTTGTGCCATCATGCCAACTATGTTTGTCTTGAAAATGACAGCAATGGAGTTGGCAAGAGCACAAACTGATCTGGGACCAGGCTAACTTAGTTTAACTGGACTGGCTCAGTGAATTCATCCAAATGGGATGTGTTGTTGTCCCAAAGCCAAGACCATTCTACTGAATATTTGTGTGCAATATACCATATTTTGCGTAGTAAATGTGTGTGCTTTCCATTACTTTATAGGCATAAATTAATGTTTATACAGACTGATACAGGAACCTTAACTCACATAATCAAGACACACTACCCTTCTTATGCATGTAAAGTCAATGAATGGCAATATGAGATCAGACCAATGAGATTTGGATTAATGCAACTTTTATTTATTTACTTAACGGTTTCACAGCTAATGTTTTTGCCTGGCTCTGTCTTTGATGCTGGGTTTGACGCTAGTACTCAGTTCACTCTGATTTTGTCAGAGCATGTGGACCACAAATCTCAATCATTGGACCAAGGAGTCGGGTGTATGGACACTCCTCAGAATTCCTATTTCCTTTGAAAGGCCGGACCAATCAATCACCTGTGCCCTCATCCTGAACTTAAATTGATTAACGATGCCTCCTTTCGCTTTCCTCTCCATTGGGGAGAGAGAAGGCTGGCCGATCCCTGGCCAGACCTAGTCCCCTGATCAGGAAATGAAACCCACTGGTAATCAAAGTTCAGGAGGCTTGTGTCCTGCTACTTACTTCCCTGCTATTGTGGGGGGTGGTCTATTATGGGGGGTCTTTTTTTGTAATTACAGCTCTTCCTCTTTCCTACTTCTCCCTGTCTCAGTGATCGCTCTAGCCTGAAATGCCTTCCTCTGTGTTTTGCTTTCACACGCTCAATTTCCCACGCTGCCTGAGACAGAGGACTCTACGTCGCCCGGGCCGCAGCACTGTCACTGCTCATTGGGTTGATGGGCTGAGATGTGGCAGATGCTCCGATTGGCTTGAAACCTACCTGTTCCCTTGATAGAGTGGTTTAACTAGATACTGACTGGCTGCCTTTGGTTTGATATATGTAGGACCCATTGTTCTACATTATCAGGCCTTTATTTGTACTTGGTGGTGCAGAGAGACCAGTAGGCTCTTCTTATGACATGAACAACATGCTGAGGCTTTATAACTCTCGTATTTGCTGAGGACCCCCCTCTCCTCTCACCCCATGTTAAACTTACCTCCACTTAGAGCACAGTGTCTAAAGACTGTGGTCTGAGCAGCTGTCCACCTTTATCAGGTAGGGCTGTTTGCTGGTCAACTGCCTCCACCCCTTGAGAGAAAGGAAAAAATAAATTCCACAAACAATCTCCAAAAGGCCATTTGAATGTAAACAAGGCTTTTCAGAGTGAAGCGGAAGAAGAATGTGGAATGTATTTGGTCAGGTGTGGCGTAGGTAGGCCGTTTACATCCTATCTGAATCTGATACCCAGGGGACTTTAGAAATGGGACCTATTATCATGACACCACATATTATAAACATCCTCACCAGAAAATGGTTCTTGTGTTTTTGAATAGATTTTCTTAATTTATTTGTGTGATGTACTCACTCTGACGTTTGTTTCCCCTTTCTCTCGCTCTCTCTTTTTGCAGTGTCCTCTTCAAGCCTGGTGAGAGTACGCACCTGACTTCCTTGGTGCCTAGCAACAGGAGCACATTTTTCCACCCTCTCACTGCGGTAACTGTGACAACTCCTAATAACTGTCAACAGTGCACTGGACAATGAGTCAGTCAACAAATCCAGAGTGGCGGAGGTGGAGGGCGGGAGGAGTGAGAGATGGGGAGAGAAACAAACACTGCAGGTTTGCATTAATAGACACCTAAATGAAGGGAGGAGGAACTGAATTTCCTCTGACATACAGAGGATCAACAAGGATGTATGATTTTTCACTACAACCAATTTTGTGAAAACAGTATTCATTTCTCTAACAAAACAAATGGATCTTCACATTATGCCTGACACACTGTGGTATGTAAGAATAAGACTGGTGGAGTAGATGTCCATGAAGAACTAACATGATACTGTGATCTGATGTGGAAAGATGAAGACATATGGATGCTGAGTTGAGAGGACACAATCAGCCTCAGTCGGCACAGCTATTTTGGGCTGTGGTGGGGAAGGAGTGTATGAGGGACTGAGTGATTCCATCTAGCCAAGTGCCCACTCATAGTAGCAGATCTGAATAATCTGTTCCCCACTATACTGTATATTATCAACATCCATGCACAACTATCAGAACTACTGGATGACAATCATATTAACTTTGTCCTGAGCAACTGTATAGTTTTTTGTAGATATTTCATATACATACATACCTGTTCTGTTTGAAGGAGTCTTCCATGTTGTTTTTTCACAATGCCATTTTCTGTACTGAACAGTAAATAGTGCCAATAATTAGAACTTTGTTTATGTGTCTAAAGGATTTCAACATTTGTTATTTCCCAACACGGGGGAAATATAATAGACAATATACTTGTATTTTTTATTTGGTTCCATTTTTAAACTGTGATTGAAAGATATGACAATCTTTAGAATTTTTAAGGACTATGCAATGTGCATATGAAGTGCATATGAAGCCCCAGAAGACTGAAACGTGTACAGTTCTCCACACTTAGACAGAGGAATTTATGAGACGCACCATTACTCTATGAACTTAATGACCACCATGTTGTTTCTGTTGTCAGAGCTGCCCACAACACGACACAAAACATTACACCAAAGTTTTATTTTGTTTTTATATACATGTACAGTACATCCTGTATATACAGTAGCCAGAAAATCAGTTGGAAACTTTGGGTGTTTTTCTTTCACCCATTTCCCATGTTTCGTTCTGAACTGAGAGTCAGCGTGCCATGACATCATAAACAAAGTCTGCCTTGAGGGAGGGTTGACTCAAATATTCACTGTATGCCTTCAAACCTAGTTATAGCTTTGTCCCAAACCCTATTCCCTGTATAATCCACTATTTTCGGTAAAAAAGTTTTGCACAAAATAGGAATAGGGTGCCATTTAGGATACACACATAGTCCCAATCCCTTGCCTGCCTGCCTGCCTTCCTGGGAGACCTCTCTCTGACTGATGTTTGCTCATAGGGTTCAGGTGAACTTCAGGAATGGGACTTTAGCCTTCCCAGGCTCCATCCCCTCTCCTTCCACTTCCTCATTCCCAACGTTTCCTCATTTAAAGACACATATGGAATTGGAGCGTTTTAAAAACATATATTCTCCGTCATAAATCATAACAGGGACTCCCCCCTGTGATAATGACAGTATTTACAAGTATTTGCAAGCAAAACAGTGATATGGGTCTTGCAATTTGTGAAGGGGTGGAAGATGAAAGTGCCTCTTGTTGTGACAGTAACCTTTGTAATCAGGCTGGATTCCACAGAGGTTAAGGAATGTTATGGAGAGTTGGACAGCCAGCCACACAAACAATATTAGTTACTTTTGCAATCCCAGTCCACCAGGGGCGTCCAGAAAAAACAACCAGAGGTTACAAACAATCAGGTTTTTATCATGAGTATTTGTGTAGCCTGCATTTGACTGTCTGTTTGTTTTCTGAATAATAATTTTGATATTATATTTTGTAAATGGAAGTCATACCCTCTCCACCTCCATATTCTGGTGTAGGCACATAGAGACTCCCTTTCAATAGGTCACTACCTTGTTATTATTGTGTACTACCTTGTTTCAATTTGTTCTAAACATACCCACTGCCATCTAACCAGAGGGAATGCAGGGCCACCTTCAACTGTAGATGACAGACAACGTGATTTTCTCTTTAATGTATTATTTTTGTATTAAATGGAAATCAATCTTTTAAAATCATTATTTATTCTTTCTGAGAAAATGTCGATATTCAAGTAAAGCTTTTTTTCAAAATGAATGAATCAGTGTTGGTCAGTGTTTTCTGTTTTCATGTGTATTTACAGAAAGGTTCTATTTTTTGATGACATAATAACCCACTGGGCACAGATATCAGTTCAACATCTAGTTTTGATTTACTTTTGGTTGAGTTGTCAACTAACCTGAATTCAACATGAAATCAACAAACAATTTCACCAATGTCATTGGATTTATGTTCAAAGTTGTGTGAAAAAAAGACTGAATTCCCTTAAATTGATGACTTTTTTCTAATCCAATCAGTTTTCCACAATGATTCAATGTCATCACATTTCATTTTCTTGTTAAAATGATGTGGAAACAACATTGATTCAACCAGATTTTGCCCAGTGGGAAGAGTGGTAAACAGATTTTGCAATACATTGATTCTTCCTACCTTGTTAAATGTATACTTAGTCATGACTCATGAGGGACCTTGAGGGAAATGGTTATCACCCTAACCATAGCCAAAACTTTCATGGCATTTGACAACATTAGCCTTCCCTAGTGTTACCTTTTCACCTGACCGTTTCCTTATGAGAAGTGTGAAAGGAATGTATTCCTATCGACCAGATGACCCCACACACCTCATGCCTTTGCAAATCATGTTTATTCAAGCTATCTGATTGACACACTGAATTCCCAGGAGTACACATTGTCACATTGTCCCTGTGTGTGTGTGTGTGTGTGTGTGTGTGTGTGTGTGTGTGTGTGTGTGTGTGTGTGTGTGTGTGTGTGTGTGTGTGTGTGTGTGTGTGTATATGTGTGTGTGTGTGTGTGTGTGTGTGTGTGTGTGTGTGTGTGTGTGTGTGTGTGTGTGTGTGTGTATGTGTGTGTGTGTGTGTGTGTGCGGGTGCGTGTGTGCGTGCGTGCCCCTTGCCAGTTGGAGCAATGTGTAACACAATGCACATAACCCTTGACGCAGTGAGCCCTGTTGGTCAATTTCTGTGTTTATGGCCCTCTACAAAGATCTGTAGTATTCCTGCGTGATAAGAAGACAGCGCCCTCTACAAAGATCTGTAGTATTCAATGTGATAAGACGACAGCGCCCTCTACAAAGATCTGTAGTATTCAATGTGATAAGACGACAGCGCCCTCTACAAAGATCTGTAGTATTCAATGTGATAAGACGACAGCGCCCTCTACAAAGATCTGTAGTATTCAATGTGATAAGATGACAGTGCCCTCTACAAAGATCTGTAGTATTTCGATGTGATAAGACGACAGCGCCCTCTACAAAGATCTGTTGTATTGCTATGTGATAAGACGACAGCGCCCTCTACAAAGATCTGTTGTATTGCTATGTGATAAGACGACAGAGCCCTCTACAAAGATCTGTTGTATTGCTATGTGATAAGACGACAGAGCCCTCTACAAAGATCTGTTGTATTGCTATGTGATAAGACGACAGCGCCCTCTACAAAGATCTGTTGTATTGCTATGTGATAAGACGACAGCGCCCTCTACAAAGATCTGTTGTATTGCTATGTGATAAGACGACAGCGCCCTCTACAAAGATGTGTAGTATTCCTGTGTGATAAGACGACAGCGCCCTCTACAAAGATATGTTGTATTGCTATGTGATAAGACGACAGCGCCCTCTACAAAGATCTGTTGTATTGCTATGTGATAAGACGACAGAGCCCTCTACAAAGATCTGTTGTATTGCTATGTGATAAGATGACAGAGCCCTCTACAAAGATCTGTTGTATTGCTATGTGATAAGACGACAGCGCCCTCTACAAAGATCTGTTGTATTGCTATGTGATAAGACGACAGCGCCCTCTACAAAGATCTGTTGTATTGCTATGTGATAAAACGACAACGCCCTCTACAAAGATCTGTTGTATTGCTATGTGATAAGACGACAGCGCCCTCTACAAAGATCTGTTGTATTGCTATGTGATAAGACGACAGCGCCCTCTACAAAGATCTGTTGTATTGCTATGTGATAAGACGACAGCGCCCTCTACAAAGATCTGTTGTATTGCTATGTGATAAGACGACAGAGCCTAAAGTGCACCTACCATGGTGTGCTCTAAGCATCATCAGTACATTTCTTATGATCTGAACAAAGACATGAAAACGTCCACATATTAAACCATAATATTGTCACTGCAGAGAATTATTTTCATTCCTTCCCTGTGCGACAGACAGACCAACAGTACAGGGAGTCAGTGGAAGACCTCTCCCACTTGTCTGGAATAACAACTGAAAAGCCCTCAGAAAGAACAACTTGAAAGGCCCAGTCTGGTGTCTCGGTAAGCACCATATTGGGAGTCTCACATTGTTATTATGGGTGGCTAGGTCCTTAGAGGGCACGCCACCGCTAACAACATGTATGACGTGTAATTCATACACCCTGTACACCGTCTCTCACATTGCTCAGCTGAGGTTAAGCATGATTGTGTTGCTATGTGAGAGGCCATGTGAGAGGCTGCACAGGGCCCTCTTGGGTGTCTCTGTCCAGAACTAGACAGTATATCTCTATAGCTCTGCCTCTGACCTTCCTCTGCTGCTAAGTCATAAGTATACATTTAGTCCCATATCAATCGATAACCTATGCTGCCTACAGAAGAGGACAGTGGAGGGGTGGTGGGTATGTACAGTTGAAGTCGGAAGTTTACATACACCTTAGCTAAATACATTTAAACTCAGTTTTTCACAATTCCTGACATTTAATCCTAGTAAAAATTACCTGTCTTAGATCAGTTAGGATCACCACTTTATTTTAAGAATGGGAAATGTCAGAATAACAGTAGAGAGAATGATTTATTTCAGCTTTTTTTTCTTTCATCACATTCCCAGTGGGTCAGATGTTTACATACAATCAATTAGTATTTGGTAGCATTGCCTTTAAATTGTTTAACTTGGGTCAAATGTTTTGGGTAGCCTTCCACAAGCTTCCCACAATAAGTTGGGTGAATTTTGGCCCATTCCTCCTGACAGAGCTGGTGTAACTGAGTCAGGTTTGTAGGCCACCTTGCTCGCACACACTTTCAGTTCTGTCATGGCCGTCGTGGTGGAAATGACCGGACCAAGGTGCAGCGTGTTGAGCGTACATTTTCCTTTATTTATGTAAATGTCGCCAACAAAACAAGAAACAAAGAAATTACCGTGAAGCTTACTAGGGCTATAGTGCCACTAACAAAGATAACTACTCACAAAATACAAAGGAAAAAAGGCTGCCTAAGTATGATTCCCAATCAGAGACAACGATAGACAGCTGTCCCTGATTGAGAACCATACCAGGCCAAAACATAGAAACAGAAAACATAGAAATAAAGAAACTAGAATGCCCACCCTAGTCACACCCTGGCCTACCCAAAATAGAATAAAAGCCTCTCTATGGCCAGGGCGTGACAAGTTCTGCTCACAAATATTCTATAGGATTGAGGTCAGGGCTTTGTGATGGCCACTCCGATATCTTGACTTTGTTGTCCTTAAGCCATTTTGCCACAACTTTGGAAGTATTCCTGGGGTCACTGTCCATTTGGAAGACCCATTTTTCACCAAGCTTTAACTTCCTGACCTATGTCTTGAGATGTTGCTTCAATATATCCACATCATTTTCCTTCTCATGAAGCCATCTATTTTGTGAAGTGCACCAGTTCCTCCTGCAGCAAAGCACCCCCACAACATGATGCTGCCACTCCTATGCTTCACGGTTGGGATGTTGTTTTTCGGCTTGCAAGCCTCCCCCTTTTTCCTCCAAACATAACGATGGTGATTATGGCCAAACAGTTCTATTTTTGTTTCATCAGACCAGAGGACATTTCTCCAAAAAGTACGATCTTTGTCCCCATTTGCAGTTGCAAACCGTAGTCTGTTTTTTTATGGCAGTTTTGGAGCAGTGGCTTCTTCCTTGCTGAGCGGCCTCTCAGGTTATGTCGATATAGGACTTGTTTTACTGTGGATATAGATACTTGTGTACCTGTTTCCTCCAGCATCTTCACAAGGTCCTTTGCTGTTGCCCTGAGATCGATTTGCACCAAAGTACGTTCATCTCTAGGACACAGAATGTGTCTCCTTCCTGAGCGATACAACGGATGCGTGGTCCCATAGTGTTTATACTTGTGTACTATTGTTTGTACAGATGAACGTGGTACCTTAAGGTGTTTGGAAATTGCTCTCAAGGATGAACCAGACTTCTGGAGGTCTACAATATTTTTTCTGAGGTCTTGGCTGATTTCTTTTGATTTTCCCATGATGTCAAGCAAAGAGGCACTGAGTTTGAAGGTAGGCCTTGAAATACATCTACAGGTACACCTCCAATTGACTCAAATTATGTCAATTAGCCTATCAGATGCTTCTAAAGCCATGACATCATTTTCTGGAATTTTCCAAGCTGTTTAAAGGCACAGTCAACTTAGTGTACGTAAACTTCTGACCCACTGGAATTGTGATACAGTGAATTATAAGTGAAATCATCTGTCTGTAAACAATTGTTGGAAAAATTACTTGTGTCATGCACAAAGTAGATGTCCTAACCGACTTGCCAAAACTATAGTCTGTTAACAAGAAATTGTGGAGTGAAAAACTAGTTTTAATGATTCCAACTTAAGTGTATGTAAACTTCCGACTTCAACTGTATGTGGATATTTTGAAGAAAATGTATGATTATTTATAGATCCTTTATTGCCTTCAGGCTTTTAGGTCTCCAGGTGAGAATTCAGCTGTTTTATGATGGACTAATTAATGAGGACCTGACTGCTGTTGAGAAATTTGTGTGTGTGTATATTTGAATGTGCAAATGTTTGACTTGCACATACTGTAATATCCTGACATTCCAAGGGGCCTCATTCCAAAAACGTTCATAGGTGCAGATTTGCTTGTAATTAAGCAATTTAAAAAAAAAATGAGGCCCCTGATAACTTGATCATTACTTGATTATACTTACAAATATAAAACCAATTGGTATACACTATTTCCTTATCAAAGTAATACTACATTTTACTTGTTATGGTTGAGAAAGAAATTATTTGGAAATGTCTTGCACTTGAAATGAGTGAATCATTAACAGGTTAGTTTATAATTTCTTTGCTTGAATAACCAAGGGTCTTTCCTTCATGCAAATTTTATTACAAACGTTGAAAATGGGGAGGATGACACATGGGGAGGATGACACATGGGGAGGATGACACATGGGGAGGATGACACACGGGGAGGATGACACATGGGGAGGATGGAAATATTCATATGTAGAAACTGTTTTGAAAACACAGTTATAGTGGGAGTCAGAGTTAGACAAAACTAATTCACCTGTACAATACAACAACATTTTCTCAAAACTAAAACAAACATATAGTGTCTCAAGTCTGAACTTAAACCGCATCCTCTGTGGAGTAATATGATATGGTTTAAGTATAGCATTCATCCAGTTTATAGTGTCCAACTCTCAAGGTCGGCTCTCCCCCACTGACACCAGTGAGTGCTTTGCATATTATTTGTTTATGACAGGATCTCATCTCAGCCATACAAAAAGCAACGTTCAAGATTAGCCCCCATGTTTTTTTGTTCTCTGGAAGGGGACAACTTTGATAAATTAATCTGTGAGTCAGTGAGCATGTTATTTTACGAAGTGTTACAATGCAATTTATTTTGTGCTGTCCAAGAAAACCTGAATACACAATGAGGGACAGCAATATACAGGAGGGTGATTGGATATTTCTTGTGAGAGTTCATGTAATGTGATGAAAAATTACTCTAGTAATACTCTGTCTGAGCTATTCTATCTTGAGTTTAAAGAGAACTGAAAGACCCTGAAAGAGACTGTCCTCCATAGTTCTAAGAGGAGGAGTCATGCTGGGGAAACCCTTGTAATCCAATGATGTTGCTTTGTTTGGTTATCAATGAGCCCTTTGATTTTAGGCCCAGGGAGCCACTAAAGATCTGACTTCTGCTCTTTTACTACTTTTCACTGAAAGAAACACAGGTTATAGAAGAAAGAGAACTATACTCATTTGCATCCTTTTGGAAAATGCAGTTTACAATGCTATATTATACAGCACTAAAGTCACCCAATAGCCTATTGGCTAACACAACTATTTCAATAAAATTATAATTCAATAAATAGTAAAATTTTTCTGGGGCTCATCTGATTTACAATTGAAATCACAGATTATGTTTGCGCATGTGAGCAGATATTGACAATAGCATTGGACTGAATATGTAATATTGTACATTGTCATTGTGTGTTTTATTGCAACATTTTGGCAACGTTTGCATTTTGGCTCTGTGAGAGGAAATATTTGACTGTCTATCTTTAAATATTATATCCTAACTAAAATTGGTGGGCAATCTAAATGCAGCTTGTAATATCTGAACATAGAATCTAGTGATTTTACTTGTGCATTTATTTTAGTCTTACATCATTGTTTTTGTTTCAATAGTATTTGGTGTGATGTTGATCCATCAACCATTGTTAAACAAATGAACCTACAGTCTCTTCCCCGACTTCTGTCCCCATTTGTCATCCAGTCTGTCTCTGTTATGGAATCTCTAGCGAGAAAGCTCAAGTTAATCACCGACATGGTGTTGTCGTCATTCATGTCATTGACCACAATGTGAAAAAGAAAGAAGATGTGGAGTTGGTGATAAAGGGAGGTAGAGGAGAAAGTTAAGCCGGAAAGAGAAAAGCCATGCAGATACCAATTACAACATGTCTAAATTGTAATAAGAGAGTAGAACATGTAAGGATAGGTTTCACCACCCGGAGAGTTTACACTTGTTCACTGGTGTATTGCCATGAGAGAGGAGGGAATCTTCATTTCCAGTGGGGACCCAGAGGTCAACGCAAGGAGCGAGATGGACACGTGGGGAACAGAGGGATTGGACAAAGGCACGGAAAGTGGAAGCGGCAGGGTGAATGTGGCCGTGTGTTTAGCAGTCCCAAAAGAATGGGTACTACATCAACTCCAGCTGGGGCCCAAGAGGTTAATGGATAAGACTGCCCAGCAGGGGTTATGGGTCAGGAGGCCACTCTCCACCAGGGCTAATTGGCCACAGCGAACAGAGTTCAGGCCCACCGGCCGGCCCTCCATGGAGAAGTACATACACATGTATACAGCAGCTTTGATAGAGGCGTCTTCCATCAAAGCCCTTGATCTGACTGAGAGAGAGCTCCTCTGTTGTGCTTCTGTTCTCAGACAGGCCTGAATTAGAACAATCATAGCCCTTCACCGTACATCTCCCTCACTACCACCTACAGAGATGTAGTTTGACAAGTATAGACAGTATAGGAGGCCTTTGGTTCTTTCTTACATACGCATTTCAATGCAATTCCTTGTTGTTGTAGGTTCAGATTACATTTGAAAACACTTTTGCTTTTGTGATATTTTTAAACCATTTTATCTCCTTTTTTCCTCGGCATATAATTAATATGCAGTCATTTTTCTTAGCAATTAAACTGACAGAAATTCCTACTTCAAGTAAAAATGTATAGTACTGTAAGTGGATGTAACCTGCTCAGTCATTGTTGTGGAATTACTTTATTGCCTTCAGCGTGCAAGTATATACATCCTTATACCATACTGAATGAAAAAGTAGTTGTCCAGGTCAACACAAAGGGATCAATTAACATGGAAAAAGTGGGACAAATCCTCCTGGTAGATGGTCTATCTATTATAAGCCATAATTTAGTAGAGAGCCTGACAGTAGTGTATCATAAACACAGGAGACAACACAACTGAAGTGGAGAAACAAACAGTCAATAGAGCTACGTAAGTGCTATACTTCTGAGAGTTATTGTCAGAGTAGCTTATACTAAACTTTCTGACAGAAATAACCATTCCCAGGATACAAATTGCTCCAAGTAAATTACTGCCCTACAAATATCAACAAATGATCTTATCCAGTAGGCCATAAACCATCAGATGTGATACATTACATTGTTAAAGGATACATGAGTCCAATAGGGAGTCCTTTCACAGCCTGAGGGAATCAATCTTACTAGCAGGCCATCAGAGGAATAAGGCAGAATAAGAATGAGGGCTCTTTTTGGCCCATTGTTCCTAAATGGATAGTAAATGAGATGTGTCTCATCTCGTCTTCTCCTGTCAGAGACAGATCATATACAGTACAGAAGGATCCTGACAGATTGCAGTTGTCATGCTGATGCTGTCACTGGCCTGGTGCTGAAGAGGTTAATGATTTATGGAGAATGGTGGGATGCCCAGAGTGGGCCTTGGTTAATGTCCACCTCTCTCACAGGGCTACTTCTGGGGTCTGCCTGCCCACAGCCTGCCCAGGCAGCTCCACGGTAGGGGGACCTGCCTGACTCTGCTGGCCTCCAGCTAAACTCTTGGTTCCCAGCAGGGTAGGAGACCCATGCTCTCTTCAAGGCCTGTGAATGGATTCAAAGAGCTGTGTAGGAGGGACTGAGGAGACTGATGAGGAGCTGCTGAGAAGATTCACAAGGAGGAAAAAGTAGCAAACAAAGTTAAATTACTTCAAAATATATTATATAAATCAGCACTTCACAATAAAACAAATCACAGGATAGGACAACTGCTAATAAGTGTATCTGTAATAAGAGTTTAGTAAAGAGTAGTTAGTATTTTATTTCAAAGAATGTATTGCACCAAGTATCAGTTAAATTTGTGTCATTGGCCATGTGTCAGTGTACTAATATGGATTCAATGTGGACTGAGGGGTTAAGTCATTTGTTTATATTTGTAGTGCAGTCATTTACCCGTAGCAATTTATATCCTAGCAATGGTAGCTTCTGTCAGAAAGTACAGTATACCAATGTGGATGCACACTGGTATACACAAAGGTATAAATATGCAATATCCTTCTTTGCATATCTGGGTATTATTCTACACAATCAGGATCTACCCTGAACTGTGAACTGCTGAGAGCATCAGATGCATTCAGAGTAAAAATTATATAAATGCAGTCAATCCTAGCTGGTGGCTTTGCTCTTTCTGTTGTGGATATGACTGTGAATGTATCTTTTGAATAGATCTGGGGCAGAGGCTGGGTGTGAGGCAGACCGGGTGATGGATAGCAGAGGGGCCTGTCATCTTATGCCTCACCCTACCCTCATTAAACTGTAAATCTTTCACAACAACACCCACAGAACAATGGGAGAAGGGCTCATCCTTGTAACTCTACCTGGTGCAACAATGAAGATGCTTGCTGAAAACATTTATGTGAGGGTCCACAAAATAGCCTCAATACCTCATTCATCCTGTATAAATGTTAGACAAATCCTTCATGGGACAAATGCAGGTGCCATGAAATACAACAATCTGTAAAGAATATCTGTTTATTTGACATGCTGATAACAGTTATACAGATGTAGAATATTAATTTGAGCCAGTTTGCTACATAAAATAATAATAATGCAGCAACAGGAAATGTTCATTATTATGTGGATTATATTTAATCAACATTTTTTTGTAGGGGTTGATAAAACATTTCAAAATGGAAAATAAAGTATGACATGTCAAAGTGGAAATGACAAACTTCAGAAACCTTTTTAAACCTCAAATACACTAAATGTTTAAAATGTCCTCCATGGCAGGAAAGTTCTCCTGCAACAGGTTGATCAAATTAAGATCCTACATATGTATTAGGGAAATTTAATCTTATCAATTAGTAAGACTGAGGGGTCAAGTCAATTGAACTCATGTTGCAGTAGGCCTACCCATGAAGAGAACTTTTCCCATGTGTTTGAGCGACTGAAAAAACACCATGATTGATGCATGTGTTGAACTGACAGTATTTGTGTAAAACACACATATTGCAAACCTTGCATAGGCAGGTTTAATCCAATAGAGCCCAGGAGAGGGTTATAATGTCAGTGATACGGAACAGTCCTAGGACAATTAATCATCAACAGTGACTTAGTGAAATTAATTTATCTCAAATCTAAAATAACTGAGAAATGTGGGACTATTTGATAAGGTTAGTCTTGTGATTTTAATTATTTCTACTAGACCCTTCATGATATGAGAAGCATCTTCTCCATATAATGAAGACAGGTACACAATTGACATACTTACGGTAAACCTGCCAAGTCTTGGCATCATGTTCCATGGATGCAAGGCTAAACATTTTGAGTTTGACAGAAGCACAACAGCGACATCTTGTGAAGAAGAAAAAACTGTGACCCGGAAGATCCGTCACTGCCGACGATTTTTTTTGTCACAGACCACTGTTATCAAGATGGCGTTACGGCCAGGATCTGGGGGAGGTGGCAGGTACTTATTTTATGTGTGTAAAAAAAAGAAACGAGTCAATTATTTGTCTGACGGTATTCTGCACTTGACCGCTGTGGTTTAAATTGTTCGAAAATTCTATTTACACACGGAATAGCGAGTGAAGAATGAGCGTTTCTGGTAGGCGAGACAGGCTAGCCAGACAGCTAATAATGTTACCTTACCTAAATTAGCTAACTATCATAGGAATGTAGCTTTGGGGAAGTGCTAACGGTAGCTGTACTGTGTCACATCTTTGCTGGCTGTCGAATAATAATAGCCAATAACAACATGAACAATATGTTATAGCTGATATAAGGCGTATTTGCAGCACGGTAATGTAGTTTTCTAACTAACCATCCAGCTAACGTTAGCTAGTAGCCAGGTCAGCTGAGTTGTCAGATGTTGTTTGCTAGCTAACGTTACTGTAACGCTAACTAGCTTGTGCAAACAGCCTGCCAGCCCATACCTGTGCTAAGATGATTCGATACCTAAACACAGTGATTTTCAGATTGTTGGATTGAGCTGACAAGGTGGTGAGATAACATATAGCCCGAACTAATAAGGTAGCAACTAACGTTACATCAGAGCATCCACACATTCTCTCCAACCTCCTTCAATGGTGATGGTGCTTTCAAGACAACTGGGAACTCGTAAAAAACCGAGGTCAAATCCCATGAGATGTTATCCCTAAATGTTCAAGCACTAAAGCAGCTAACCTGTGCTGCCATGGTGAATCTTCCTGGACAAAGTTGATGTTTGATCAGATGTGGGATGACATGACGTGCACGCTGCCATGGCCTTATACTTTCAGTGGCCAAATCTAGGCTTTATCATGATCTTCTCTCACCTGCTTATAGCCTAGATCTCCCCCATGAAAGATAAATCCATGCTCAGACTAAAAACGTTGCTTTTCTGATCTTTGCTTCTGGTCTGATATTATAATACATCTATTGTAGTTCAGTCAGTCAGCTCTATCATTCATGTCTTAACACTAGAACCACCATAGGCTGACAAACACTGAGGTTTGATTTTGTATAATTTTTTTTTGCTGTTGGTACCCACCCAGGCGCTAATGTGTATCTCTCCTTACTGGATGAATGGGTGATAATTGTGCACCTTACTTCACAATTTAATTAAAAATTAGGCCTAACTGAATGATAAGGAGGGTGAAGAGGTTGATTTAATTTAGAAAGACAATATTGTAATGATAAGTTTGTGTTACGCCTATTTATCAGCGTTGGCGCTCATGTTTATGGCAAATAATTTGACCGGGCACAGCAGGTTAATTTAATTTTCTTTGGATGTTTTACTTTGCTAAAAAGAAGCTGTTACAGTACTGATTTATTTATTTAACTATATTTTTAATCACATTTATTGTAAGGGAAACGAAAACATGCTATGTGCTGCACTAGTCCTTGAGAATAATGCAAAACTTGTCCGTGGCTATCCAAGTTGACGAGCAAGGAGAAACAAACGATGCCAGTCAGCCTGCGTAGCCGGCCCATCGAAGCTACACCTAAACTATACCAAAACTAATTTCACGCACAATAAGAGTTAGCCTGTAGACATAGCCTATAGACAGACATAGCCTATAGACAAGATTAAATTGACAATAGTCTGAGTGATAATATTATCAGTTGTCAAATTGTACAATGAAGAGATGGGTGGGTGCATCTTCAGAGTCACATGTGTGTACATTTTTTTTGCTTTCTATATAGTATCAGAAAGACATATTCTGCAGTTTCTATGACACCTTTGTCAAATAACTCTCAATTCAAGAGGTGCAGCTCTATTTTCGAACGTCACTTTTTCCAAGAATATTTGTGTTATCCATGCGTTCAACATTGCTCTGGCAACTAAGCAAAGACTAGTAACATAATAAATGTAAAATATGCTATTCTATTTTCTTTTAAATGCTTTTTCTTATTTCTGCAATGTTTCTATAGACCTACCAAAACAAAATTATAATAGACTTCTTTGTGATGGACTTACTTATAGCCTAAAATAACAAACTAATGAAAATGCTATTATGTTCTTTGAAATAATAGTTTTTTAGTTTTCTAATGTGACCTAAGACCTTTAAAAGCACAACCAAATGATTATTCTTCCGAAAGCATATATGAAATGTATTTATTAGACTTTTAAAATGTTAATGTGGCATTTGCTGGAAGTGTCGAATTTACTTTAGGCCTACGTTTTTTTATTGTTATATTTAGTCATATATTTTCACCAATATTTCTTCATGCAATTCATGCTTTACAATTGTTTATGCGCGATTATTCAAGTCTAGGTGCTTTATGAATCTGATGAATATCCTAAAAGGGATGCCCAGTTAAGTTCTCAACGTTCTCTAGTGTGTTTAAAAAATATATATATTTCACCTTTATTTAACCAGGTAGGTCAGTTGAGAACAAGTTCTCATTTACAACTGCGACCTGGCCAAGATAAAGCAAAGCAGTGCGACAAAGACAACAACACAGAGTTACACATAAACAAACGTACAGTCAATAACACAATAGAAAAATCTATGTACGGTGTGTGCAAATATAGAAGAGTAGGGAGGTAAGGCAATAAATAGGACATAGAGGTGAAATAATTACAATTTAGCGTTAACACTGGAGTGATGTGCAGATGACGATGTGCAAGTAGAGATTCTGGGGTGCAAAAGAGCAAGAGGATAAATAACAATATGGGGATGAGGTAGTTGGGTGTGCTATTTACAGATTGGCTGTGTACAAGTACAGTGATCGGTTAGCTGCTCTGACAGCTGATTCTTAAAGTTAGAGAGGGAGATATAAGACTCCAGCTTCAGTGATTTTTGCAATTCGTTTCAGTCATTGGCAGCAGAGAACTGGAAGGAAAGGCGGCCAAAGGGAGTGTTGGCTTTGGGGATGACCAGTGAAATATACCTGCTGGAGCGTGTGCTACGGGTGGGTGTTGCTATGGTGACCAGTGAGCTGAGAGAAGGTGTGGCTTTACCTAGCAAAGACTTATAGACGAATATGTAGTGAGGACCAGCCAACGAGAGCGTACAGGTCGCAGTGGTGGGTAGTATATGGCGCTTTGGTGACAAAACGGATGGCACTGTGATAGACTACATCCAGTTTCCTGAGTAGAGTGTGGGGGGCTATTTTGTAAATGACATCGCAAAGCCAAGGATCGGTAGGATAGTCAGTTTTATGAGGGTATGTTTGGCAGCATGAGTGAAGGAGGCTTTGTTGCGAAAAAGGAAGCCGATTCTAGATTTAATTTTGGATTGGAGATGCTTAATGTGAGTCTGGAAGGAGAGTTTACAGTCTAACCTAGGTATTTGTAGTTGTCCACATATTTTAAGTCAGAACCGTCCAGAGTAGTGATGCTAGTCGGGCGGGCAACAATTGGTTGAAGAGCAATTGGTTACTAGCATTAAAGAGCAGTTGGAGGCCACGGAAGGAGTGTTGCATGGCATTGAAGCTCGTTTGGAGGTTTGTTAACAGAGTGTCCAAAGAAGGGCCAGATGTATACAGAATGGTGTTTTCTGCGTAGAGGTGGATCAGCGAATCACCAGCGTACTTCTAGGCTGAAGGCCAGGCAGTTCAAGTGTTAAACCTGAGCTGTTGTAGTGAAATAAGGCCTTGGTTTTAAATCTCCTCTCAGTTATTAGTGATTGGTGTAGAGGTCTATGATAAATGGTAAATATTTAGTTAAATCTTGAGTCCTGCTGACTCCTGCATGAGCCTGTTGATATAGGTGAAGCAGCAGCTCGTCCTATAGTGGAGATGAAAAGGCTAGCCCCATGACTTTTTCATCACCAGCTTGGGCCTGAGCTGAGCAGTGTGAATAATGAATGTCTGCCTGCTACTTGCCTCTGAACCCGACCAGCCAGGTGATACAGATACTGCAGCTGAGGAAACCAAATAGTTTAAGATTAGGTTTACAGATTAGGCTGGCCAGAGTAGCCTATCTCACATATGGTCTCATAGAAAATAACAGGTGATGTTTGTCTCTGGCTAACAAATGTTCTGGAGACATTTCTTGTCCTGACATTGGTGTACATTAAGACCATTGGTGGGGGTCAGATATAGGTGAAGTGCTGATTTAGAGTGCTGAGCAGCTGAACTCATCCATATTGAAATCTAAGATCTGTAGAGAATACTTTCTCTGGTTCTATAGGTATTATTCAGGCCTCTCCCCCTTCCCTATTAGTGAGGAGTCTATAAAATCAAATCAAACTTTATTTGTCACATGCGCCTAATACAACAAGTGTTGACTTTACCATGAAATTCTTACTTACAGGCCCTTAATCAACAGTGCAGTTCAAGAAGAGTGGTCTCAGATCAGCGAACGTGACCGGGGCTAGCTGTGTATAGCTTTGCTGTGTTGTGTATGACTGATAGTGTGTGGTGTACTTGATGACAGAATGTGGCACACTGAGCCAGGGAAGAGGAGCAGGCAGGCGATGTGCTGGCAGCAAGCCTGGAAATAATGAAACCCATCCTGATACCAGGCTGTCAACAGGAGCCAGAGGCATGAATCTACTCTTCATTGGCCCTGCTGCCTGGCATAGCACTGATGTTATGTCCCAAATGGCACCCTATCATCTATGCAGTGCACTACTTTTGACCAGAAAGTCTGACATATCATGGGTCTAAGAAAATAAAAGATGGCGCCGAAGAACATGGCTGACGTTTTACATTCTCCCAAACAATTTTGCAATTTTTTTTAGCATTTTGTGTAACTTATTTTGTATCGTATTGTGTACATAATGTTGCTGCTACCGTCTCTTATGACCGAAAATAGCTTCTGGACATCAGAAAAGCGATTTCTCACCGCGGAATGGAAGAACATTTTCCTTTAACGAGTCCGACGAGGAGGATATCATGCTTTCACTGGAACGGGCCCAGATCCACGCCTTTTGTGTGAAGAAAAGACGCCGGGAAAGGAGACGCAGATAGGGGAACCTTCTGAGAAGCCGGAGGCAAGCGAATAAGCTCCCAATTCCTTCCATTCTCCTTGCTAATGCTCAATCGTTATAAAATAAAATTGATGACCTACTATTAAGATTATCCTACCAACGGGACTGTAACATCTTATGTTTCGCGGAGACGTGGCTGAACGAAGAAGCAGACAATATAGAACTGGCGGGATTTTCCATGCACCGGCAGAACAGAGACGCTACCTCTGGTAAGACGAGGGGTAGGAGGGTGTGTCTTTTTGTCAATAACAGCTGGTGCGTGATGTCTAATATTAAGGAAGTCTCGAGGTATTGCTCGCCTGAGGTAGAGTACCTTATGTTAAGTTGTCGACCACAATATCTACCAAGAGAGTTATCATCTGTATTATTCGTAGCTACAGGACTGTTTTACTAGCAATTGTTAGAAAACAGACTGGAATATGTTCCGGGATTCCTCCAATGGCATTGAAGAATACACCACCTCAGTCATCGGCTTCATCAATAAGTGCATCAATGACGTCAATACATATTCCAACCAGAAGCCATGGCTTACAGGCAACATCCGCATCAAGTAGCGGGAGACTCATCCGGACGCTTATAAGGAATCCCGCTATGCCCTCAGACGAACCATCAAACAAGCAAAGTGTCAATACAGGATTAAGATTGAATCCTACTTCACCAGCTCTGACGCTCGTTGGATGTGACAGAGCTTGAAAACTATTACAGACTACAAAGGGAAACCCAGATGCGAGCTGCACAGTGATGTGAGTCTACCAGACAGGCTAAATGCCTTTTATGCTCACTTCGAGGCAAGCAACACTGAAGCATGCACGAAAGCACCATCTGTTCTGGATGACTGTGTGATAATGCTCTCGGTAGCCGATGTGAACAACCTTTAAACAGGTCAACATTCACAAAGCCATTGGGCCAGACGGATTACCAGGACGTATACTCAAAGCATGTGTGGACCAACTGTCAAGTGTCTTCACTGACATTTTCAACCTCTCTGAGGCTGTAATACTTACATGGTTCAAGCAGACCACCATAGTCCCTGTGCCCAAGGAAGTGAAGGTAACCTGCCTAAATGATTACCGCCCTGTGGCACTCACGTCGGTAGCCATGAAGTACTTTGAAAGGCTGGTCATGGCTCACATCAACAGCATCCTCCCGGACACCCTAGACCCACTCCAATTCACATACCGTCCCAACAGATCCACAGATGACACAATCTCAATGGCATTCAACACTGCCTTTTCTCACCTGGACAAAAGGAACAGCTATGTGAGAATGCTGGTCATCGACTACAGCTCAGCGTTCAACACCACAGTACCCACAAAGCTCATCACTAAGCTAAGGACACTGGAACTGAATACCTCACTCTGCATCTGGATCCTGGACTTCCTGATGGGCTGCCCCCAGGTGGTAAGAGTAGGCAACAAGACTCTGTCACACGCTGATCCTTAACACTGGGGCACCTCAGGGGTGTGTACTTAGTCCCCTCCTGTATTCCCTGTTCACCCACGACTGCGTGGCCAAACACGACTCCAACACCATCATTAGGTTTGCTGACGACACAACAGTGGTAGGCCTGATCACCGACAACGATGAGACGGCCTATAGGGAGGAGGTCAGAGAACTGGCAGTATGGTGCCAGGACAACAACCTCTCCCTCAATGTGAGCAAGACAATGGATCGTGGACTACAGGAAAAGGCGGGCCGAACAGGCCCCCATTAACATCGAAGGGGCTGTAGTGGAGCGGGTCGAGAGTTTCAAGTTCCGTGGTGTCCACATCATTATGGTCCAAACATAGTCAGGACAGTCGTGAAGAGGGCACAACAAAACCATTTCCCCCTCAGGAGACTGAAAAGATTTGTCATCGGCCCCCAGATCCTCAAAAGGTACTACAGCTGCACCATCGTGAACATCCTGACCGGTTGCATCACCGCCAGGTATGGAAACTGCTCGGCATCTGACTGTAAGGCGCTAGAGGGTAGTGCGAACAACCACTGCGAACAACCACACCACAACAATCACTGGGGCCAATCTTCCTGCCATCCAGGACCTATATAATAGGCAGTGTCAGAGGAAAGCCCATAAAATTGTCAGCCAAGTCTAGGACCAAAAGGCTCCTCAACAGCTTCTACCCCCAAGCCATTAGACTGCTGAACAACTCATAAAAATCACCACCGGACAATTTACATTGACCCTACATTGACCCATTGACACTTGTTGTATTCGGCGCATGTGGCAAATAAGGAATGATTTGACTAGCACACCACTAGGCCTACAGGGAGTTGCGATAGGAGAGCTGTACTATAGCAACAGGTACTAGATCACTTTTGGAGTTCTGTTGAGCTTGTGGGAAAACCTCAGCTATATGTAGCATTAATCTTCATTCAAAGTGGTTGGATGAGTGAGACTGAGAAATTGTACTTGGATGAATTGCTCAAGACAGGTTAAATGGTTATACAGTATAATAAATAGGTTCATAGTTAAGTGTCATATTAATGTTTTAAAGCTGAGCTGTTTAATCTGATTTTGGGAGGGTACATGACTAAGATGTAGGACAACAACCTAGCTAATAGGACAATTGGTGCTTCCAGAACTTTCAGTGTGCACATTATTCATTAATTGTGTCCAAAATGCCAAGAGAATTTAAAGTATGAAAGGCTTCAAAAGTATGGTTTACATTAGGTTACAGTGCAGTGAGTGCACATTGCAATAGATAGATGCACTACATAATTTAAGGCTCATATGAGGTGTTCATTAATGTTGAATGATCAGTGCTTTTGTTGAAATTTGTTACCAGAGTGAAAAGGAGTAAGCACATTAGGCCTAATAATAGACAAGGATCTGGTATGCTAGTTACTGTGGTAGAAGCACCTGGTGGCATGGCTCAAGCCTTAAATTAGTCCTACGATGGCCTATACAGAGCCCACAGCTCGCATCACTGGCACTGCTGATCTCACTCTGGGTTAATCTGCACTGTTATTCCAGGGGGTTTTAATTGCTGTGGTTGCGTAGCATAGCACTGCTATTAAAGCTCTGTAAAGCTACAGGCTAAATCTGAGGGAGAACAGATGTGAGCCAGAATCTCTCACTCCACATCAAGCCCAGGTCAAGGGAAAGCGTCCTGGTATTGTTATTGCATTTGTAAACAAAGGAATGTTACGTTTTTTTCAAATGATCATTTTATGATTCTGGGAATTCTAAAATAGAAAAACAGAAGTTTTCTGTCGCATGACACTTTGGTACCATTGGGAAAGGATTATTTTTTATTTATTTAAAATTATTATTATTATTTTTTAAATTTTACCCCCATTTCATGGTATCCAATTGTTAGTTATTACTATCTTGTCTCATCGCTACAACTCCCGTACGGGCTCGGGAGAGACGAAGGTCGAAAGCCATGCGTCCTCCGAAACACAACCCATCCAAGCTGCACTGCTTCTTAACACTGCACTGCTTCTGTCGGAGGAAACACTGTGCACCTGGCGACCTTGGTTAGCGCGCACTGCGCCCTGCCCGCCACAGGAGTCGCTGGTGCGCGATGAGACAAGGATATCCCTACCGGCCTCCCTAACCCGGACGACGCTAGGCCAATTGTGCGTCGCCCCACGGACCTCCCGGTCGTGGCCGGCTGCGACAGAGCCTGGGCGCGAACTCAGATTTGCCTGAAATGGCAGTTGTGAAGTGAAGCCTCATTGTCCAGTGTACTGCTCTGTAGGATGGACTGGGCTAGTGGGCTTAGCTGGGTATTGGTAGTCTCAGGTGTTATGATGGGCCCAGGTAGGCTAGTGCTGTCTTCTTGTATCCTCATCCATCTCTTTTCTCCTCCAGCATCAGTGTGACCACAGAACCAATGAGAGGAGGCGTCAGAGAAGAAGCAGACTGCGTCATAGTGCCAAGCTGGCCTTGTTCACTCTTTATCCCTCTGTCTCTTACCTCATTCTCTGACTGTCTGCTCTTAGAATTTAGCCTACATTTTGTGTTTCTATAGATAAAAAAGTTTCTATAGATTCCTGTCTGTCTGAATTTGATCTAGACATAGTCTCCATCAATTACAGCACATGAAACAACCACTGATGTGCACTGATGTACATCCCATTAAAACCATATGTCTGGCTGTTTTTACTTAACCATTATGGCAAATTAGAGCATGGATACACTAGGAGAAGAATTCCGTAATGGCTGTTGTCAGAGGAGCTCATTCCCTGATCAATAAATGTTGTTCTGAGCAACAGCCAAGTGTTATTTGATACATTTTTCTTCCTGCCTGTCAAGTTTAGTCCTCGCGATCAATGCAATATTCATTCATGCATTCCCTGGAAAGCGGTGAGCTAGAACAGTAAGGGCCACACTGAAGTCCAGGCTGCCTAGCCGAACAGAAAAGTGCCCAAAATAAAAAGACGGAACAGAGAAAGGGAGGTTAGGTGCTGCCACATCACCATACAGTTGCATGTTTATTATTTTACTTCCTTACAATGGTCTCCGTGCCATTGTAAGGAAATCATATCCAATCTCCAGTTTTGGCAATGCTTTGTAACGTGAATGATTAAAATAATAGCTATTGTGTCACATTGCCTAAAGTCTGACAAATTATTGGTGTGTGAACTGATAATGATCCATTTGCTGAATGATGTTTGATGAATAGCTCAATCTTTCCTAGCTTTATGCCATAGCCTATTATGAGAGACAGTTTTTGTTTATTTATAGTTTTTTAGGGGGTGGATCAGCTTTAATATTGAGGATAGATTGTGGCTTCCATCAATGTAATTTCCAATCCCCCATATATTTTTGGGGTAAATATATATATATATATATATATATATACATACATACATACATACATACATACATACATACATACATACCCATATATATATATATATATATATATATATATATGTGTGTATATATATATGGGTATGTATGTATGTATGTATGAATATATGTATGTATGTATATATATATACATACATACATACATACATACATACACATACATATATACCCATATATATATATATATGTGTATATATATGTGTATATATATATGTATATATATATATGTGTGTATGTATATATATATATATATATACAGTGCCTTGCGAAAGTATTTTTAACAAATCAAAAACTGAAAAATTGGGCGTGCAAAATTATTCAGCCCCTTTACTTTCAGTGCAGCTAACTCTCCAGAAGTTCAGTGAGGATCTCTGAATGATCCAATGTTGACCTAAATGACTAATGATGATAAATACAATCCACCTGTGTGTAATCAAGTCTCCGTATAAATGCACCTGCACTGTGATAGTCTCAGAGGTCCGTTAAAAGCGCAGAGAGCATCATGAAGAACAAGGAACACACCAGGCAGGTCCGAGATACTGTTGTGAAGAAGTTTAAAGCCGGATTTGGATACAAAAAGATTTCCCAAGCTTTAAACATCCCAAGGACCACTGTGCAAGCGATAATATTGAAATGGAAGGAGTATCAGACCACTGCATATCTACCAAGACCTGGCCGTCCCTCTAAACTTTCAGCTCATACATGGAGAAGACTGATCAGAGATGCAGCCAAGAGGCCCATGATCACTCTGGATGAACTGCAGAGATCTACAGCTGAGGTGGGAGACTCTGTCCATAGGACAACAATCAGTCGTATATTGCACAAATCTGGCCTTTATGGAAGAGTGGCAAGAAGAAAGCCATTTCTTAAAGATATCCATAAAAAGTGTTGTTTAAAGTTTGCCACAAGCCACCTGGGAGACACACCAAACATGTGGAAGAAGGTGCTCTGGTCAGATGAAACCAAAATTGAACTTTTGGTAACAATGCAAAACATTATGTTTGGCGTCAAAGCAACACAGCTCATCACCCTGAACACACCATCCCCACTGTCAAACATGGTGGTGGCAGCATCATGTTTTGGGCCTGCTTTTCTTCAGCAGGGACAGGGAAGATGGTTAAAATTGATGGGAAGATGGATGGAGCCAAATACAGGACCATTCTGGAAGAAAACCTGATGGAGTCTGCAAAAGACCTGAGACTGGGATGGATATTTGTCTTCCATCAAGACAATGATCCAAAACATAAAGCAAAATCTACAATGGAATGGTTCAAAAATAAACATATCCAGGTGTTAGAATGGCCAAGTCAAAGTCCAGACCTGAATCCAATCGAGAATCTGTGGAAAGAACTGAAAACTGCTGTTCACAAATGCTCTCCATCCAACCTCACTGAGCTCGAGCTGTTTTGCAAGGATGAATGGGAAAAAATGTCAGTCTCTCGATGTGCAAAACTGATAGAGACATACCCCAAGCGACTTACAGCTGTAATCGCAGCAAAAGGTGGCGCTACAAAGTATTAACTTAAGGGGGCTGAATAATTTTGCACGCCCAATTTTTCAGTTTTTGTTTTGTTAAAAAAGTTTGAAATATCCAATAAATGTCGTTCCACTTCATGATTGTGTCCCACTTGTTGTTGATTCTTCGCAAAAAAATACAGTTTTATATCTTTATGTTTGAAGCCTGAAATGTGGCAAAAGGTTGCAAAGTTCAAGGGGGCCGAATACTTTCGCAAGGCACTGTATACAGTTGAAGTCAGGCGTTTGCATACATCGTAGCCAAATTCATTTAAACTCAGTTTTTCACAATTCCTGACATTTAATCGTAGTAAAAATTCCCTGTCTTAGGTCAGTTAGAATCACCACTTTATTTTAAGAATGTGAAATGTCAGAATAATAGTAGAGGGCATGATTTATTTCAGATTTGATTTCTTTCATCACATTCCCAGTGGGTCAGAAGTTTACATACACTCAATTAGTATTGGTAGCATTGCCTTATAAATTGTTTAACTTTGGTCAAACGTTTCGGGTAGCCTTCCTCAAGCTTCCCACAATAAGTTGGGTGAATGTTGGCTCATTCCTCCTGACAGAGCTGGTGTAACTGAGTCAGTGTTTGTACAGATGAACGTGGTACCTTCAGGCGTTTGGAAAGGATGAACCAGACTTGTGGAGGTCTACCATTTTGTTTCTGAGGTCTTGGCTGATTTATTTTGATTTTCCCATAATGTCAAGCAAAGAGGCACTGAGTTTGAAAGTAGGCCTTGAAATACATCCACAGGTACACCTCCAATTGACTCAAATTATGTCAATTAGCCTATCAGAAGCTTCTAAAGCCATGACATAGTTTTCTGTAATTTTCCAAGCTGTTTAAAGGCACAGTCAACTTGGTGTATGTAAACTTCTGACCCACTGGAATTGTGATACAGTGAATTATAAATGAAATCATCTGTCTAAACAATTGTTGGAAAAATTACTTGTGTCATGCACAAAGTAGATGTCCTAACCGACATGCCAAAACTATAGTTTGTTAACTAGAAATTTGTTGTCCATCCAGTTTGATTTCTAACATCTCTGAACCTATATGAGTGACAGTTGAATGATTTCAGCCTAGATGTTCTCCATTAGTCTTCCCTTTAGGCTTGTCTCTAGCTGTGTTTATTGACCTGTGTTTTTCCTTCTCTCCTGCAGTTTTATTTATCCTGTTGGAGGGGGCCTGGGACCGCCACAAGGTGAGTCATCCTACACTCTGCAACCCAAATGGCTCCCTATTTAGTGCAGTACTTTTGACCAGTTGTGCACTATATAGGGAATAGTGTGCCATGTGTGACGTGTCCTGTCAGTCAGCACTACTTTTCCAAATCTCCACAGGCACTTCACTCTCCTATGTGCCCTGGTTTCTTGAGACATTTTTGAATTCAGTAAATAGACCTAACCAATAACTCATAAGGATGTTTTTCTATCAGAGTGAAGTCAGTTCAGATGTGCATTGTGCACTATCAACAACACCATCAGTCAAATACAATACATAGGGCCTAGGCTTATGTCCTATCTGTTCATGATAGTTTATTAGGTAAACATACACACACACACCCTTGTGGCTGTGTTGGGGGTCGTTAGATGTTTCAATACGCATCAGAATGCATGCAGCACTTTGTTTGGATGAGCCATAACCCATTATTCAGCCCGGTTGGGGCGTTATATGGTAAATCATGTGGAGGCTCCAGGGGGACTGTCAGCCAGAGCATCTGTGCAAACAAACGCACTCTCTAGTTCTATTCCCTAGTACTCCTCTGTTTTACTCTGAGCTGTCACAACACTCCACTCACACAGGCAAAACAGATTGGGTTGTTTCCAAGCCTCTGTTTACTCTTCGCTGTCCAGGAAATGTGTTAGCAATAATAATTCACTGGCACAATGCTCATCTAGCCGATGTCTGGGGGAGTACCAATAGCACACTCCAGTCCAGTTAGGCCAACTCTACTTATATAGTACATGTTCACGCTTTAATGACTACATGTTATCTTTACGGTTTGCAACAACCCTTTGTCAGTATAGCCATTTGCAGAGCTTATGATTGACTGGACATTTGTTGTGTGTTTTCTTCCAGGTATGATGCCCATGCAGCAGCAGCAGCAACAACAGGGATTCCCTGGTATGGTTCAAGTCCAAATGCAGCCCAACATGCAAGGAATGATGGGAATGAACTTCGGAGGCCAGATGCCTCCTGGTGCCATGCCTATGCAGGTGGTTTGTGTGTGCGTGTACGAGTGTGTGTATTTGAAGGCAATGGCCACAACATATTACTCTAGAGCACGTGTCAAACTTATTCAACTGAGGGCCGAGTGTCTGCGGGTTTTCACTCCTCCCTTGTACTTGATTGATTAATTAAGTTAACTAATTAGTAAAGAACTCCCCTCACCTGGTTGTCTAGGTATTAATTGAAAGGAAAAACCAAAAACCTGCAGACACTCGGCCCTCCGTGGAATGAGTTTGACACCCCTACTCTAGAGTGAAGGTACTCTGTTTTACATTACAGGCAATGTGGTCCTCTGAGGTTTTAAATAAGCCAAAAGAAGAAGGGCAAGACCATCTCTCCTGTAATGCTGCTCTTTATAAGAGAGCAGACTGCCTCAAGCTACCTCTCTCATTCAGGCTAGACATTTAGAAGAAGGAGCCCTTTGCAGGGTATTGCCTCATCCTTACCAAATCCTCTGCCTTTATCTCGGTCTCTTTGCTCTTTCTTTTATCAAATGACAACTTTTCCTCTATTCACTGCTGTCATGTTAGGACATCTCTGCATTGCATAGTGTTAATAGCACACATTTTTCCCAGTCTAAGTGGTTGTAGTTATGCAGTGACTGCTGTATGACAACCACTTTAGAAATGCATTGGTTTCCTGCTACTGCTGTGATAATATTGAATGCTATGATTGCTAACGAGGCCTCCGCTTTGTGTGTGTGTGCGTTCATTTTGTGCAGGGTGGGATGGCCATGGGAATGCAGGCCCCTGGGATGCAGTTCATGGGCCAGCCACAGTTCATGAGCATGAGGGGCCCCGGGCCCCAGTACACTGCCGACATGCAGAAACAGATGGCCGAGGAACACCAGTAAGGGCCATTCTCTGTCTCTGTCTGTCTTGCTCTCCCTTACTCTCCCTCCCTCCCTCTCTCTCCCTCCCCCCTCTGTTTTTCTCTTTACATGTTGTTCTGTCTGTCTATGTGGTCAGTGTGTGTTAGTTGTATGCTCTCTATGTGTTATGTTGTGTAGGAAGCGTCTAGAGCAGCAGCAGCGGATGCTGGAGGAGGACAGGAAGAGGAGGCAGTTTGAGGAGCAGAAACAGAAGCTGAGGCTGCTGAGCAGCGTCAAACCCAAGGTGAGCCACATCATCATCATGCCTGGCTACTGCCTCAGTACTGCCCTCGTTCTGTCCTAGTTCCCACAGTGTGATAAAGACACATGGGGTGCAATGTAGAATGCATCCATGCTGTCAGTCTAGACACATTCCCCTCCTGAGCCCTGCTTTGTCCCATCCACAGGGACAGATGGGGGCGAGTCGGGACGACGCGCTGGAGGCCATCAAAGGCAACCTGGACGGGTTCAGCAGAGACGCCAAGATGCACCCCACGCCATCCTCACACCCCAAGAAGCCAGGTACACTCATCAGTACAGTCATTGTCCTTCACTCTGTGTTTCCTCCTTATCTGTCTTCCAGGAGTCAGGACACAGCTCCACTCCCCTGCTGCCTGACTGAACAGCCACCCCTGAGAATGATAAGGCTGCCTCTGGGGTGTAGGCACACACACAGACAGACAGACAGACGAGACAGACAGGCTGGTGCCTGCCAGCCTATGTGACAGCAGCAGTTGCAATGGACAGAGCAGTCTGTATCTGCCTCTGTCTCTCACAAATATTATATCATACTTAGTAGGAGACCAACATAATCTTCTGTTTTTCTGTCACGTTTCACTTGTAATTTATTTTAAAAAACTTGACCTACTGTGTCTCACTGTGATTACCTTGTGCATTACAGAATGTTGTCTATTAGCAAACATCAAACTAACCACCTTATTTATTTAGTATTAACTGATCTGACATCCTTAGTTCATACTAACTATGGACATTATCATATTTATTATTTCATATGATAAACATATATATTTTTTAATTATCTTAAAAATGTGTGATACATTTTCTGATCCTGCACAAACTAGCCTTTGTTTCACTACTATAGCACTGTGCACCGTGTCCACCTCCCGTCATCGTAGCCTGTGTTGTCTTGTTCTGCCATTATTATTATTTCTCAATTTTTACAGACTCATCGCCATCCCACTCTTCTGTCACCTCTCACTCCCTCCCCCCTGCTTTCCCCGATGACGAGTTTAGTGACTTCATGCAGGGTCCCTTAGATGCTTCTTCCTCCTTCCCCCCCTCCTCCCAGGCCCATTCTTTAGACGCAGGTCCTGGTCAGAGACCCTCCTCTGCCCCCTTCCCCCAGTCCCTCCCTGCCTCTATGTCCATTCTTACTGCCACCCAACACTCTACTGTCAACTCCAGCTCCCCATCTGCATTTCAAGGTAACTGTTTTTTGTTCACATCAACCTCTTAAGTCAGTCTTTAATGTTCATAATCAACCAATAACACAGTTTGGAAATTGTGACCAGTGCTGCTGATGAGACAATAAGCCGTACCGCATCGTGGTGTTGAAGGCTCTCTAGCGTCAGACTCGGTTTGTAGTCAGTTTACTGTGTGTAAGCATACAGACGGCACGACAGATGGTCAGATCGCTTCAGCCTTTAAGTTAACGCACACTACAAAGTAAACCGTGTGAGTGCTGTACCCAACAACCAGTTCTGCCTCCATTAAAATCAGTACTGACATTTAGTAGAATACTCCCAGTGTCACTGCTCACTCTGGCTGGCAGAGGCCCTGATAAGCCAGTTCTAGTGAGGAAGAGATGGAAGACTCTGACAGACAGTAAACACATCAGGAGGACAGGAGACAGAGCTGGTACTTGTCTCCCGTCTGTCATGAGACAATTAGATGGCGCAAACCTGCTCTAGCACAGGGGTGTCAAACATACGGCTGGATCCGGCCTGCGAGGGTGTCCAATCCTGTCCGCGGGTGGTCATTTTTAAATGACTAAAACCAGGTAGAAACTGTAGAAATTATAATGGACCTATATTCCTACAGTTTCTTGACTGTTTCCAGCTCGCTTATAATCACCGAAATGAAAGCTAAACAGACATGGACCATCAAAAATTCCAACCAATTTTTAGTGCAGCCCTCCGGACCTCGCTGAAGGCCTAATGCGGTTTCTGGGGCAAAATTAGTTTGACACCACTGCTCTAGCTCTTTGATATGCTGCCAGTGCCACCGATTTGGAAAGTGATAGCCTAGCCTAGCCTATCAGTAGCATTCAATAAGTAGCCAGTAGCTCCACCTAGGTGCAGAAGTTGAACATATTTGTCATGTAATGTGTGAAGCTGCTGAAGCACTACATTTCTACACTCTTAAAGTGTCCCTGAGTTGAGATGTACACACTGACTGACAGCTGTAAAGTAATGATGGTCAGTTTCTGTTGAATCCAAATTCGCTCTACCCTCATTACTGAGGAGGGGCCAATAGAACTAAGAAACGGGCATTATGAATGGTTGTGATATCAATCAGCTGTGTTCCTCCTCACTCACCTCTCTAGGCCCGTCCCTGGAAGAGAAACTGTTCTCCTCGTGTGATTTAACGGCTGAAAAGAAGGCCCAGGTTAGCTTTAAGTCCCAGAGGACCCTGGCCCCTAACCGAGCTACAGTCTCGGCCCAGTTTCATTCCAGCACCAAGGCCCGGAACTGGGCTGAGGCTCCTGGGGACCTGATTTCTGCTTTCACTATAGAAACACCACAACCAGAGGCACCAGCACTGGGGCCCACAGCCCCCTCACCAGCAGCTGACCCCCCTCCTCCCCAAACCAGTAGTGATGGTGGTGAGAAAATAAACCATTTATTAACAGTCTCTTTCTCTGCCTTCGATCACTGCAGAATTAACACACAATCAGCGCAGAGCATGGGGCCTGTTTTTTCAAGCGAATGGTTGAATGCCCCTGATTACTCTCTCTTATTTTGCAGCAAACACTTCAACGTTGACTAATAAGACTTGAGACAATGTGATTTTACTGTCTCTACCCCTGATGCTTCTCTTGATTGTCCTATCTGTAATGGAAATCATACTAACCAACCCTAAAAGCTCTTGATGTCATTCATCCTGTTTTGTTGAGTAAGTGCTTCGGGACTCTCCTATATAGCTGAGGAATCTTTCTGCTTGGCCCCTATTCCCTAAATAGAGCTCTGTAGGGAATCGGTGTCATTTGACGCCGTCAGAGAGAGACTCACGCGTGCTGCTGACTGCTTGGGTTTAACATGGATGAGATGCTACGCTTGGATTGACCCATACCTACTGGAGTCCCGTGGGTCTAGAGCTGGTGCCTCAGTCGGATTCTGCATGCCGCTCTGCCTTTCTGCTGCTCTGCCACTCAGCCACTCTGCGTTTCTGCTGCTCTGCCACTCAGCCGCTCTGCGTTTCTGCTGCTCTGCCACTCAGCCACTCTGCGTTTCTGCTGCTCTGCCACTCAGCCGTTCTGCCTTTCTGCTGCTCTGCCACTCAGCCGCTCTGCCTTTCTGCTGCTCTGCCACTCAGCCCCTCTGCCTTTCTGCTGCTCTGCCACTCAGCCGCTCTGCCTTTCTGCTGCTCTGCCACTCAGCCGCTCTGCCTTTCTGCTGCTCTGCCACTCAGCCGCTCTGCCTTTCTGCTGCTCTGCCACTCAGCCGCTCTGCCTTTCTGCTGCTCTGCCACTCAGCCGCTCTGCGTTTCTGCTGCTCTGCCACTCAGCCGCTCTGCCTTTCTGCTGCTCTGCCACTCAGCCGCTCTGCCTTTCTGCTGCTCTGCCACTTAGCCGCTCTGCCTTTCTGCTGCTCTGCCACTCAGCCGCTCTGCGTTTCTGCTGCTCTGCCACTCAGCCGCTCTGCCTTTCTGCTGCTCTGCCACTCAGCCGCTCTGCCTTTCTGCTGCTCTGCCACTCAGCCGCTCTGCCTTTCTGCTGCTCTGCCACTCAGCCGCTCTGCCTTTCTGCTGCTCTGCCACTCAGCCACTCTGCGTTTCTGCCACTCAGCCTCTCTGCGTTTCTGCTGCTCTGCCACTCAGCCCCTCTGCTGCTCAGCCTTTCTGCCGCTCTGCCACTCAGCCGCCCTGCCTTTCTGCTGCTCTGCCACTCAGCCGCCCTGCCTTTCTGCTGCTCTGCCACTCAGCCGCCCTGCCTTTCTGCTGCTCTGCCACTCAGCCGCTCTGCCTTTCTGCTGCTCAGCCTTTCTGCCGCTCAGCCTTTCTGCTGCTCTGCCACTCAGCCGCCCTGCCTTTCTGCTGCTCTGCCACTCAGCCGCTCTGCCTTTCTGCTGCTCAGCCTTTCTGCCGCTCAGCCTTTCTGCTGCTCTGCCACTCAGCCGCCCTGCCTTTCTGCTGCTCAGCCGCTCAGCCTTTCTGCCGCTCAGCCTTTCTGCCGCCCTGCCTTTCTGCCGCCCTGCCTTTCTGCCGCCCTGCCTTTCTGCCGCTCAGCCTTTCTGCCGCTCTGACACTCTGCTACTATCTATTTTCTCTCGTTTGTTTGTCTTTCTCCTCAGTCGCTCGCTGTCTGTCCCAGGGAAATGTGGAGGTTCCTCATCATAGAGGTCTGATGAGAGGATTTGCTGCTTGAGTCAACATTTGTCATTTCGACGTACTAGTCTGAGGCTTCCATTGAGGCATCTTCCTCTCCAAATGCACATTGTTAAGTGTATTTTAGGAGCTGATTTTACACCTGCTTTTACACTAACTCCACCCTAGTACACTAATGAAAAAATGACCTCATGGTTGCACAGAAGATTTAGATCAATGTTGGTATGAATTGAAGAGACAGGCTAATTTATTTTGTTTGACAACCCAAATCCAACCCTCTCTTCCCTCTCAGGAGCTGTTGGAGTAGTTGGTTCTGGTCCAAGGAAAGATGAATAGTTGTATGAAGCACCAGGAAGCTTAGGATGTGGCATCCCAAATGGCACCTGATTCCCGTTATAGTGCACTACTTTTGACCAGATCCATATGGGCCCTGGTCAAAGGTAATGCACTAGGGTGCCATTTGGGATGCATCCTTAGTGAATCAGTGCAGAGCAGCATTACACTTCTACTTAGATCTCCAGACAGGTGGAGAATACTATACAGGCAGGCTCTGGTCTGGTGAGATGCAGAGCAGGTAGTACACCCAGCCCTAAGTCTCTGCTTCAGCTCCTAACCCAACTGTCCCTGTGTTGCTGACAGCAGGTGTTGGTGGTTACCCTCAACAAGAGCACATCCAGCCCATGGTTCCAGGCTGGCTCTACAACGACAGCCTCATCCCAGGTAAACGCCTACGTTTTTGAATAGATTTCTACCACTTATGTATTATGGTCTATCGTGTCTACTCGGATCCTTTCCAACAAGTCAATCAGATAACTTCCTAGTTCTACCCATTCTTTCTGTAATATGTTTGATCTGTTGCTATGCCTTCTCTTTCTCCTTTCCAGAGATGTTCAAAAAGGTCCTGCAGTTCACCATGACTCCGGGGGGTATCGACACAGCCAAGCTCTACCCCATCCTGATGTCCTCAGGCCTGCCCAGGGAAGCACTGGGCCAGATCTGGGCCTCAGCCAATCGCACCACGCCTGGCATGCTGACCAAGGAGGAGCTCTACACAGTCCTTGCTCTGATTGGTGTGGCACAGGTAGGCATTTGCATCACCTTGTGTTTTTTAAAGAGTCGGAGTTATTAACAACAGAAAGATTTGAGGTGTTTTTCTGTCAGTGGGGACATAAGACCATCCTTCACTGTGATATTTTCTTCATGTGAAGTAAAGGACAGTCTCTAATATTATGTTTCATTGCACCTTACTTCAGTAGTTAGGCCTACTGCATGCTATGACGTGTGCAGTTGAGACATGCTATGACGTGTGCAGTTGAGACTGATAGTGAGTGACTGTGCTGAATCTCTGCTCTGGGAGGGTGGTGGTGGTGGTGTGACTGAGCTCAGGCAGCCAGGTGAAGGTGACTGGATCTCCTCTCAGCCTAGTGTGACAGCAGACCTCTTATCTGCCCTGCCGCTCACCAGCACCCCTGGGAGACTGACAATCCCAGGCACCTCACAACTCAATCTGCACTCCACCGCCACCTGCCACAGCGAGAATAATAACACTTATTTAGTTATGTAAATGTAAGAGCCTTGAGGTAGTGCCGCCATGAGCTGCATCCTTTGTAGAGTGATGAAAAGGTTTGGGAAGCCGCGCCAGTGGAGGCTGTTAAAATGGAACTTGACTTTAATGAATTATTTATTTCAGCAAAACATCTGTTTTTCCATCTCCTGCTGGATGGAATAGAATGTTAATGGATGATTGAGTTGGATGAAAGAAAAATCAACATTTTCCAGCATCACTGCTTTATAATAACGATGCACTCATACTGACAGTATTGTCTGTATAATATATGATCACGGTGACTTTGCGATGTTTAATGCACCCGTTTAAGTAACTTTGTAAATGTCTAACATATGAAAATCCACATTAACGCATTAAGCACATTAACTTGGACTTTCAGTGATGTCACACTAACAGTCCATCATTCTGGAGATGCAGCCTCATCTGAACCTGACCACTGATCCCTGTTCATCCCTCCCCTGCAGAGTGGTCTTCCAGCCATGAATGTGGAGATCCTGAGCCAGTTCCCCTCTCCCCCGGTGCCCAACCTGCCTGCCCTGGCCATGGCTATGGCCCCTGTCATCCAGCACCAACACCAGCAGCCCATGATGACTCAGCCCCCTGTCCCTGTGTCCATGGCCATGCCTGCACCAACAGTCATGGGCAGGGCTCCTCCTGCTGCTCCTTTACCCTCCGCCCAACCACCCACCAACTTCATCACCAACTTCCCACATGTACAGGTAACACATCCAGCCAATGGGCCAACCAAGCCTCTCCATAGTATATACAGATACATGTGGTTTCATTTCACATTATTTATAATAGTATGTTTAATTTATGCCATTTAGTAGACACTTTTAGTAGACACTCATGTGTCCATCGTCTTGGTGGTGTGTTTAGGGGAAAGCAGACGATGATGACTTCCAGGACTTCCAGGAGGCCCCCAGGGCAGGAGGAGGGGATCAGCCCTTCACTGAGTTCCAGGGGGAGTCAGGGGAAACCTTCCCCACCACCACATCCTCTCTGCACCAGAACAGGTACAGTGCTGACTGACTGGAGTGACTGACTGACTGACTGGAGTGACTGACTGACTGACTGGAGTGACTGACTGACTGACTGGAGTGACTGACTGACTGACTGGAGTGACTGACTGACTGACTGGAGGGAGTGACTGACTGACTGACTGGAGGGAGTGACTGACTGACTGACTGACTGACTGACTGACTGACTGGAGGGAGTGACTGACTGACTGACTGACTGGAGGGAGTGACTGACTGACTGGAGGGAGTGACTGACTGACTGGAGGGAGTGACTGACTGACTGACTGACTGACTGGAGGGAGTGACTGACTGACTGACTGACTGGAGCTAGTGACTGACTGACTGACTGACTGGAGCTAGTGACTGACTGACTGACTGGAGGGAATGACTGACTGACTGGAGGGAGTGACTGACTGACTGACTGGGGGAGTGACTGACTGACTGACTGACTGGAGGGAATGACTGACTGACTGGAGGGAGTGACTGACTGACTGACTGGGGGAGTGACTGACGGACGGACTGACTGGAGTGACGGACGGACTGACAGACTGGAGTGACGGACGGACTGACTGACTGGAGTGACGGACGGACTGACTGACTGGAGTGACTGACTGGACTGACGGACTGACTGACTGGAGTGACGGACTGGAGTGACGGACTGGAGTGACGGACTGGACTGACGGACTGGAGTGACGGACTGACTGACTGGAGTGACAGACGGACTGATTGACTGAGTGACGGACGGACGGAGTGACGGACTGACTGAGTGACTGGAGTGAGTGAGTGACGGACTGACTGGAGTGACGGACGGACTGACTGACTGGAGTGACGGACGAACTGACTGACTGGAGTGACGGACGGACTGACTGACTGGAGTGACTGACTGGAGTGAGTGACTGGAGTGACTGACTGGAGTGAGTGACTGGAGTGACGGACTGACTGACTGACTGGAGTGACGGACTGACTGACTGACTGGAGTGACTGACTGGAGTGAGTGAGTGACGGACTGACTGACTGACTCGAGTGACGGACTGACTGACTGGAGTGACGGACTGACGGACTGACGAGTGAGTGACTTTAGTGAGTGACTGGAGTGAGTGAGTGACTTTAGTGAGTGACTGACTGACTGATGTGACGGACTGAGTGACGGACTGACTGACTGGAGTGACGGACTGACTGACTGGAGTGACAGACTGACTGACTGGAGTGATGGACTGACTGACTGGAGTGACGGACTGACTGACTGGACTGACTGGAGTGACTGACTGGAGTGACTGACTGGAGTGAGTGACGGACTGACTGACTGGAGTGAGTGACGGACTGACTGACTGGAGTGAGTGACGGACTGACTGACTGGAGTGACTGACTGACTGACTGACTGGAGTGACTGACTGACTGACTGGAGTGACTGACTGGATTGACTGACTGGAGTGACTGGAGTGAGTGACTGACTGGAGTGACTTGAGTGACTGACTGACTGGAGTGACTGACTTCAGTGGCTGGATCAGTGTTTGGTATTACTTTAAATCAGATTACACATTCTGTATGGAAGTAAAGCTGAATTCTACATCTTATACAGGTATTGTGGGTAACAAGTACATGGTCACTTAGTTGCTTGTAGTAGTTTCTCCAGCATAACAATTGCACCTCGCCATCTCTTAATGAATCCATTTCAATGGACAGTAGAGTTGCTTAATATTACTTTTCAATCCCTGCGTGGGGAGTCTGTCTCTCAGGGAGAGGCAGCCCAAAGCCCGTTATTTTATAAGACAAAGAGAATGTGGAAATAAAGGATCTAACGCCTGAGTGGCATAGTCACTTACAATCCCCTTCCACTTCCTCAAAAACAAAAGCTTAATTGTTTCCTCCTGCGTATCTCCAATCCCCCTGGTTTCAGATCCCTTTCTAATTTAAAGGAAGCCCCATGCTGAATCTTCAGCCAGTCAGGATAGAAAGGTGTACTCTGACAGCAGCAGTACAATGGCTCTTAACGAGATGATGTTCAGTGGAAGGCTTCAGGAGAGATCCCTCATTCCCTCCAGGCTTTTGATTCCTGGGTCTTATCTGCGGTCCAGTATGGTGTACAACTGCAGTGGAATTTCACCATTGTATGTGTCCAATCAGCTCAGGCAGCTTAAGGGGATTAAGGTAGAGGAGATGGGCGCAGCATTGACCCCAGGGTGTGTCCCCAATGGCACCCTATTCCCTACATACATAGTGCAGTACTTTTGACCAGGACCCTGGTCAAAAGTAGTGCACTATGTAGGGAATGGGGTGCCATTTGGGACACAGCCCCAGACTCCCCTGTGGACTGAGCATAGTGTGTTGTCTGTCTGCAGTGCTCCTGCCATTCTGACACCGGTCTCTGGCTCCTCCTCGTCATCCTCTGATAAGTATGCTGTCTTCAAGCAGCTCTCTGTGGAGGAGCCTCCAGAGCCCACTCAGCCTGCCTCAGGTACACACTCACCTGGCCCTACAACACACACACACCTCAACAACTAATCACTACTGATACACATCCTCCACCACAACTAACAGATGTGTAGAAAATAGAAGACATTTCTGATGTTTGTCGTAGAATACTTGCCTAATAGTATTTGAGTGGTATTGTAGTACAGTACATTTGCCTGCCTGCCAAATATGCTGTCATTTATCATTCAGTTGAAAGCGTACCTGTTTTGTTTATCTCGTTTGACCCAGATTTTGACGGAGACAAATACAGTGTGTTCCGACAGCTAGAGCCACCAGGTGACAGGAAACCAGTAGGTAAGTAGAGCTCTCCCTCCTCCTAATAATTTGGATGACTTGTTTTTGTAGGTAGACAGAAATAGGTTGGAGAGAGACTGTGTACCAAGAAGAATGCTGTTTGTATAATATCTGAGTGGTCTGTGTGCTTTTATGTTGCACACATTTCCAGAGTACTCAGTACATTCAGCAGTATCCCTGATGTTGGTCTGTTTCCTGCTGTTCCCTGTTTCACTAGAACAGTTTCTGATGGGGACAGCAGCTCCCACGACTCCAGTAAGTCCTGCCTGAGTCTGATTGCAGTGACCTTTCCTGTGTGTTGCCTGCCAGGCTCACTCTCCATAGTGAGCCCATTAGTTCCTTTGTGGGTTTTCTTATAGCCCTCCTGTCATGATTGTGTGGTTCTAAAAATCTAAAAACGTACTGAGGAAGTCTTTGTAGATTGTAGGAAGGGACTTCTTTCCTCTGAAGTCGCAGCTTAATCATGTGCTGTCCCAGTTAGGGACTGACAGATGGCAAGTGCATGTGGTGGTGTTGTCTCTGTAGACAGCCTAGCCTGGTTTGTGCACTGATGTCTGCTGCTGCTGTTCTCTCTTAGCAGTGTCTCGGACTACAGCCCAGCGCAGGTCTCTCCACAGCTTGAAATTCACCACGAGCCTCCTCTATGTGACAGACGCGTAACTAATCCCCTCTCTTTCTTGTAGGATTGTGAAATTAGAAAAAAACTGGAAGTGAGGCGACTGATGTTACTTTGTGTCATGCCAATGTCCTCCCTGTCTGGCTGCTGTGTTAAATGCTTTTGCAATGCCTTTCAATTGTTCTGTTTGTTTCGCAGGGGAAGGATTTGCCGATTTCAAGTCTGTCAGTGTGGATGATGGCTTCACAGACTTTAAAACCGCCGACAGCATCTCTCCACTAGAACCTTCAGACCAGGCCAAAATGTTTCAGCCAGCATTCCCTCCTGCTTTCCCGAACTCTCAGTCTCTACCGCAACTACAACACCAGCTACATCAACAACAACAACCAGCAGTCTCTCTCTCTCAGCCTAAAAACCCTCTCAACATGGCTGACCTGGATCTCTTCTCTATGGCTCCCACAGCCCCCACCCCTGCTGAGATCAAGCCCAGCCCCTTCCCCTCTGTGCCCCCCTCCCTAGTGCTCCCACCAGGCAGGGCCAAGCCACCCGGGGGTGGGGCCGAGGACTTTGGTGACTTTTCCCTTTTTGGCCCCACCTCCTCTTCGGAGGCTGCTCCTATTGGCCCTGATGTAGGAGGGGGTGTGGCAGCGTCTCATGATGACTTTGCAGACTTCATGGCTTTCGGCAGCTCTGGGGGGGAGGCCAAGGGTGAGGGGTTGAGGTCTGGAGAGGGGAGGGCACGGGGGAGAGGAGAGACCACCACCACTCCACAGCGCCCCCAGCAGGGCTCTGACAAGTATGACGTGTTCAAGCAGCTGTCTCAGGAAGGAGGCCTGGCATATGACGACAACAAGCACAGCGCCGGCGGCTCGTTCTCTTCCCTTAGGAGCGAAGCAGATGACTTCACCGACTTCCAGTCATCCAAGTTCTGCACAGCTCTGGGGGCCTCGGAGAAGAGCCTGGTGGATAAGGTGGCAGCCTTCAAACAAGGAGGCAAGGAGGACTCTGCATCAGTCAAGTCCCTAGACCTCCCATCCATCGGGGGCAGCAGCGTGGGCAAGGAGGACTCTGAGGACGCTCTGTCAGTGCAGCTGGACATGAAGCTGTCAGACATGGGTGGAGACCTGAAGCACGTGATGTCAGACAGCTCTCTGGATCTGCCGGGCCTCTCGGCCCACCAACCCCCCGCCACAGGTGAGGAACTAGTGCGCCTCCTCTGGTGAGACCCCGCCCAGTCACACATAAAGAACCAATCGTAGCCCTGGCGGTGGCCCCTTTGTCTCCACCCCCCTCAATGCCCCTTAGCTCGCACTAAACCAGGAGTTAGACTAGAAGGCAAAGCAGTGAGCTAGCTCATCCACATCACTGCTGAATCATGATGAGACAGTCAAACGCCACACACTATTATCATATCATCTCATCACACCCACCAGTCATTCATTCCCAAACCCATCATTACCTGGTATTCATTTCAGTGTATTTATTCACTTAATATTTATTTATTATTTATTAAACATATTAAGGTACTTTAGATTAATTAATTTATTGTTAATTTGTTTAGCGTTTGTAGCACAGACACAAAGCACAAGCCTCTCTGCCTCCTCTTAGCTCCATTCATATAGAGTTGATGAGAGACAGTCAGGTTGATGTGATGTAGTCAGTCTGCTCTATGCTACCACTGGCCTTCATTCCCTGTCTGTGCTGTCATAGCCCACATTGCTCATCACCTCAATGCACCTGTTGTCTCCCCAGTCGTGATTATGTGTGTGTTGAGTGATGAGACTAAAATAGCTGAATGCAGATGAACACAGGGCCATGTAATGGTGATGGGCCTTTGTACCAGGAGATGTTATATATTCTCATCACTTTCAGAATGGCCAGTTCCTGTATGCTGCAATAGGCTTTCATTTTAATCACAGCAAGCCAGATTCTTCCTCAGATTGATTATATTATGTTGACGCTTAATGCTCAGTTATCAAATCAAGCATGATGATAATACGAGGCGTACAAGAAACATGTGTAAAGATGTTCCCTGATAGTGGACATACTTATTATGTGAAAAGAAAGTATTTAGGAAAAGGCAGAATGTATTTATGAATGGCAGAAATCCCCTCAACCTCTACAGTTTAATATTGCATTGAGAAAATTGTTTTGATTGCTCATTGTGTGTTGGTATGTGTGATTGTGATTGGTTGATTGTGTTTTGTATGTGTACGAGTGATTTTTTTTTTTTTTTTGTTCCTACAGTGTGTGAGAGTACCCATATAGTATACCTTGGCACTCCCAGTGTTGATACCCAATCTCCCTTAGTGCTTTTGTTTCAACTCCCTTAACCTAAGTGGTCTCACACAGCCCACATCACTACAAAGAGGTCAAAGGTTGGCATAGCAGACAGAGGCACAAAGGCACTGCTCTCAGGGTCTGCCCTGCCCTGAACCTCTAAATGGAAACACTCTCATTGAATCTAATTAGCCTTAATGTCCAGGCATTGTCCATATCAGCACCCTCTCCTCTCCCCTCCCTTCCCATGATCATAATTAATTTACCAAGCATCTCATCTTCCATGTCATGTCTTATATATTCCTTCAAGTTCTCTCCTTACAGCCTCTGTGTTTGAGCAGCACACTCCTTTTAGCACCCAGTTTGCAGTGAGATGTCCTTATTATATAAACTATAATATTTCAACACTAGCCGACATATCAGTTCATTGGTTTTATCAGTTTGGGCAAGGGGCATCTCAATCAAATTTCATCTAGGAATTGACCATTTGAGTTATTCTAAATCGGAAATTATCGATGTAATGATGCCAATTTATTTGTTTCAGTTTTATTGCACATCAGAATAAATCAACTTTCAGTTTAACTGAAATGGTTAGGCTACTCTCGAAGGAGAGAGTAAGACAATAACCAATGGCAACTGATCCCAGAGCTGCAGCAAAATGGTTGCCATTAATATGATGAAGATAGTGTAGTGGAGCATTGAAAACATTCCCCAGAACCTGTTAATTGCTTTTCCTTTTATTCTGACCCACGTTCATCCAATCAGTATTGTTGTTCTTGGACAGCACCAATCAAATTTCATCGCTGAGAAAGTGTACAGTAGCAGGCCTTGGAGTGTGAAAGCCTCACCATGCTTGCACTGTGTTCAATCCTGGAGAAAATGTAACCAACCTTAAAGAGACAGTATCTATTTTCCCCACCCGGTGCTCCTTTGGGTCAGAGCAGCTCAAAAGGAAGCCTTTTCATTTGTCTTTGATATTCAGGTATGTTTTGCTATGTGTTGGTCTACGAACAGGTTCTCTGAGAACACACTGAAGTTAGTGATACCCTCCCTGCCTTGCTTTTTTTTGCCTGCCTGTTCAATTTGTGAAATTGACAAGAACATATTATAGGATGACATTTTTATGCATAACAGTATTACGAGTTGTTTTTTATTAAGAAAAGAAAAAAATACTATGTATACAGATTTAATAGTGTATTTTTATTACAGGAAAATTCATATTTATTTTCAAACTAGATAGACTCCCTGATATTATTTTAAACAATGTGTTGTGTAAACTATTTGAATATTAAATGTATATATGAGGATAGGCAAGTTATGGAAAATATTTTAGGTTGGTTCAGATTGTTGTCTTGAGAAACCCCATCTTGTTGTTAGTGATTGAATGGCTACTATTAAGAGCTTGTACACAGGAGCCTAGAACTAACAGGTAGCGAGAGAAAAATGATACTGTCTCTTTAAATCTATTTTGTCACATGTGATTGGACAAGATGAATACTCTCTCTAAGGTCTTGTGGTAGGATAGTCCACTTGTTTTATTTAACCCTTTGAGAGCTTGAGCAGAATGGTTTTTATAAAGAATCATGCAAAAAACACAAATGGAGAGAAATGTAGCTGGATCACTTGACAAGTTTACATGTGCTAAATAATGGATTTGGAGGTCCGTACCTCTCCTCCAAATTCTCAGCAATGGAATGTATTAGACCATTGAAATATATCCTATGTATATGATGTTGACGTTATGTAATTGTAGTAAGACACAAACAGTTGTGATGTAAAAATGACAAAACCCTTATTTATTTTATCTCAAAAGTCTGCTGTTGACATTTGAGTTACTATCATGGCGAGAACAGTAGAGAAGCATTCAGGTCCTCAAAGGGTTAATCACTCTCCTGCCTTGAACCTGTCCTTTAAATCACCTTGGCTTTTCAAGTGTTCTGTATTCAATTATCTTTCTATCAATCAACCTGTTGCTTTCCACCCTATTAGTACAACTACAGTGTGTCGTCTTCTACCGAGATTTACTCATTTTAGTCTGTAACTGTGCCTTCTCATTCTGCATCTATATTCTTCTGGGGCTTTTCTTTCTTTTACCGTTTGTTTTTCTTCTTTTCTGACTCTGCATGCCGTAGTATTCTAAATGATTCAAATATACTTTTACAAGTGTTAGTTTGACAAACCTCTTGTAACAATAGACCTCTCAGAGTATTTTGTGATCTTTCTCTCTTTACCCATGTTGTCGTAATAAATATTGCTATTGGTATTGCTGAAATGCGTACCGTCTTATTTTCTCCCTTCCCTATCCTGAGGGCAGATTATGATCTAGCTACATTCGGCTTACTACTACACTAGTTCCTTGTCAATTTCACAAATTGCTTTTTTGTGTGCAAGGGTTGTGTCACGCATTAGGCTACGCTGACGGGGGTCCACACGTGCCTGCAGGTTATACTATATCTTAGAAGTGTGTGTATCTCTGAGTGTGTGACTGTGAGCACTTGTAAGAATGTGTGCTTGTTTGTGTTGCCAGTAATTATGATTCCTGCCTGATATGTTCCAAATTGAACAGTGTTCTGCTTGTACAACACAGTTTGTGGGGTAGATAATCAATACAGACAGAACTGCTCCACTCCACGACTGACGTTGCCATGGCAATCTCATGAAATGGATGTCATTTTGTATCGTCATGTTAGCAGAACTGTCTGCTCCTAATAGTTTGTGCTACAGTATTGTCACACACCTAGATAAAACCACGGAGAGGTTTTCTACAGCAGGGCCTCATGTCCTGTCTTATCTGCCTCAGAACTGTCTGATCTCCAATCTACCTCAGCCCCAGCAGCCAACCCTCTCAGGACATCTAATTAATTTGTATCAGAGGATAGCTAACTCAACCCTTGGTTAATTTACATGTGACACATCAAATGAATAGAGGTCAATGCTATGTTCTCCTTTTCAGTAGCAATTAAAGGGATACTTTGGGAGTTTGGCAATGATGCCCTTTATCTACTTCCCCAGAGTCAGATGAACCATTTTTATGTCTTGGCATATGGTTTGAAGGAAGTTGCTAGCTAGTGCAATTGCTAACTAGCGTTACCCATAGACCTCCAGTCATTGCGCTATCTGCATGCTAGCAGATACCCATGGACTTCCAGTCGTTGTGCTAACGCTAGTTAGCATTGGCTCACCATACTACCTCTAACATCCTTCATACTGGACACAGAAACATAAAAATGGTATCCACAAGTTCATCTGATTCTGGGGAAGTAGATAAAGGGCCTCATTGCCAAAATACCGAAGTATCCCTTTAGCCTAAACCTATTGGTATTATCAAAACAAATATTCCACTGTCACAATTACAGTCGTGGCCAAAAGTTTTGAGAATGACACAAATATTAATTTTCAGTCTGCTGCCTCAGTTTGTATGATGGCAATTTGCATACACTCCAGAATGTTATGAAGAGTGATCAGATGAATTGCAATGAATTGCAAAGTCCCTCTTTGCCTTGCAAATTAACTGAATCCCCAAGAAACATTTCCACTGTATTTCAGCCCTGCCACAAAAGGACCAGCTGACATAATGTCAGTGATTCTCTCGTTAACACAGGTGTGAGTGTTGACGAGGACAAGGCTGGAGATCATTCTGTCATGCTGATTGAGTTCGAATAACAGACTGGAAGCTTCAAAAGGAGGGCGGTGCTTGGAATCATTGTTCTTCCTCTGTCAACCATGGTTACCTGGAAGGAAAAACGTGCCGTCATCATTGCTTTGCACAAAAAGGGCTTCACAGGCAAGGATATTGCTGCCAGTAAGATTGCACCTAAATAAACTATTTATCGGTTCATCAAGAACTTCAAAGAGAGCGGTTCAATTGTTGTGAAGCAGGTGTGAGTGCATCTGCACGCACAGTGAGGCGAAGACTTTTGGAGGATGGCCTGGTGTCAAGAAGGGCAGCAAAGAAGCCACTTCTCTCCAGGAAAAACATCAGGGACAGACTGATATTCTGCAAAAGGTACAGGGATTGGACTGCTGAGGACTGAGGTAAAGTCATTTTCTCTGATGAATCCCCTTTCCAATTTTTTGGGCATCTGGAAAAAAGCTTGTCCGGAGAAGACAAGGTGAGCGCTACCATCAGTCCTGTGTTATGCCAACAATAAAGCATCCTGAGACCATTCATGTGTGGGGTTGCTTCTCAGCCGAGGGAGTGGGCTCACTCACAATTTTGCCTAAGAACACAGCCATGAATAAAGAATGTTGCCAACACATCCTCCGAGAGCAACTTCTCCCAACCATCCAGGAACAGTTTGGTGACGAACAATGCCTTTTCCAGCATGATGGAGCACCTTGCCATAAGGCAAAAGTGATAACTAAGTGGCTCGGGGAACAAAACATCGATATTTTGGGTCCATGGCCAGGAAACCACCCAGACCTTAATCCCATTGAGAACTTGTGGTCAATCCTCAAGAGGCGGGTGGTCAAACAACACCCCACAAATTCTGACAAACTCCAAGCATTGATTATGCAAGAATGGGCTGCCATCAGTCAGGATGTGGCCCAGAAGTTAATTGACAGCATGCCAGGGCGGATTGCAGAGGTCTTGAAAAAGAAGGGTCAACACTGCAAATATTGACTCTTTGCATCAACTTAATGTAATTGTCAATAAAAGCCTTTGACACTTATGAAATGCTTGTAATTATACTTCAGTATTTCATAGTAACATCTGACAAATAATATCTAAAGACACTGAAGCAGCAAACTTTGAAAATTAATATTTGTGCCATTCTCAACTTTTGCCCACGACTGTACAGATCAAGTGAGTCTGTATCTGTATGTGAGCGACGTATGGTGTACCCCTATATTTTCTGTCATCTATGTCACCAATTGGAAATAGACATTTTTAGAACACAATCAATTTCAGCTTTTTATCCCTCCTTTAATCTGGTGATCACATCCTAATAAGTGAACCCTTACACACACTATAGTGCAGCACTAGATTAAATGCAGTGCATATGATCTCACTGTCACAATGTAGGGTAGATGGGGTGTTACTCTGACCAAAGTAACACAAATTCAGCATCAGAAACAGAATATGGCTTCCACAGTAAGTATGTTTTGTATAACATATCAAAGCTTCGCCAGATGCCTTGTCACTCTATCATGGCTGACTGACTAGTTGCTATCATTTCAGCACACTATGCTTTTCCCACTTAGAGCCACCAGTGTGTATTTTGTGTTGTCATTACAGAAGGAGACGACATGAAGTTTGACCCCTTCGGAACGTCAGCAGTCAGCAGGCTGGCCAGCTATGATTGGTCAGAAAGAGAGGAATGCCTGTCTGCTCAGGGTCAGGCCAAGAAGCATCTGGTCCTGGACGGTGTTGGTGTTTCCTCCTCTTTCCCTTCCTCAGACGTAGTCCACAGGAAGGAGACGCCGTTCGGCAGCACAGAAAACATCCCCATCACACACACCTGCCAGACGAAGATCACCACCTTCTCAACAGACGATAGTGTGTCGACCGACAGCAAGTTTGAGGCCTTTGCTGACTTTGGATCTTGTGAGCCAGTAGGTTTGGGTGGGGATGAAGATGATGACTTTGGGGACTTTGCCAGCACTGTGTCGGAGAAGTCAGACTCCCCCGCGGCTGAGCCAGGCTCTGAGGTGAACCTGAACGAGGCCTCAGATGAGTTCGGGGCCTTTCATGGGGACAAGGCCAAGTTTGGGAAGTCAGACTTTCTGAAGGCCAGCTCTCAGACCAAGGTCAAGTCCAGTGAAGAGATGATCAAGAGCGAACTCGCCACCTTTGACCTCTCTGTACAAGGTGAGTCATCTGACCTGTACTCTCTCTCTCAATGATTTATTTTTGGAAGTCAACTGATAAGTAGATATACATTAATTTTCTGATCCTCAGTCAGTAAATGCTGGTTTCAAAATGTAAATTGCATCCAGTTACAACATGCCTTCTAGTTCTGATGTAGTGGTATGAATCAGATCAGCTGGCCCGGATGTCAGGACTTTCATCACCTCTTATTGGAGCATCTGTGGCCCCTCCGGCAGCTCAGTGCAGTTCCACTGTCAGACAATAGATGGCAGTGTTGTGGACATTCTTGGTACACTGGCAGATGAGATGAATTAACAACACAGCCCAGAAATCCGTGCCTATACGAAATTAACTGTATTCACTCCTTGGGTGTTCATTTTTCACTGTCGTTTTCCAGTGTTACTTTTCATGCATAGTTCATTAGCTTTTTCTACCTCCAAAGTGATAAAAGCTAATTTGCCTCATTGATTTCTCTCCCAGTGTTAAATGTAATTAATTTTCAGTTGTTATTCCCCTGTCCTTATTGAATGGTTATCTGATCGGTGTGTGTGGTAGTGGGGGAATGTATTAGTGCTGTCATATTGTGGGGAAGATGATGCATGTCTCTGCAGGAGATGATTACCTGGTTCTCACACACACACAGACTCAGACAGACAAAGCCCGTGTTGAATAGTTTGGGCTCAGCATGTGACTCTGTGTTTGTCTTTTTTCGTGTGCCTGTCTATTTTCGTGTTTGTGTGTATGTATATGTCCATTTTTTCTGTGTGTTTGAGCGAGTGAGCCCTCATTAATTATTCATACTTGCGTTGGGTGCCGTGGCGTTGTTTTGTACATAATTATCATTTGTTGTAAATGAAGTGTTTGTCGTCTGTGTCCTTGTCCGGAAGTAATTAGCCACAACAGAATATGAGCTTGGGTAAAAAGTCCCAATTATGCCATAGTAAACAAACAGGTGCATATCTGGAATTAGCCAACATCTCTGGGTTTGTATAAGTGACCATTTAAAAGGGCATTTGTATGTACTGTATGTATGCCAGACATTGCCTGTATATATTATTTATGTACGTATCAAGACACTCGCTACTCTTGTCCTTGCCTCAGGCTCCCACAAGCGTAGCCACAGTTTGGGGGAGAAGGAGATTGGGCGCTCGCCCCCCTCCCCGGCCCCGGAGCAGCCCTTCAGAGACCGCTCCAGCACCCTGAGTGAGAAGAAGCCTGCCCTGCCCGTCATCAGAGACAAGTACAAGGACCTGACTGGGGAGGTGGAGGTGAGACCCACACACAGTCACACTATCCCAGACATGTTAACTACATTTGCCAATTATCCAGATGCTCTGTGGAGGGTTTACATATTCAGTAGACATTGATTTCAGTAGCAAACCACAGAGGCTTTGGCCTTAACAAATTTGTTTTTTTGTATTTTTTAATGGAAATGTATAAATGTTTCTCATATATCTGAACTCATTCTAACAACTATTGCATGTTGTTTCAGGAGAGTGAGCGCTATGCATATGAGTGGCAGAGGTGTCTGGTGAGTGCTCTACAGGTAAGATATTGTACAGGAATGTTCCCCCTCTCCTTTTTTGCTATATCCGCACATGTGTTTGTGTGTGTAACCCTAACCCACTCTGCTGTCCGTCTCTGTCCCCAGGTCATCACTAAAGCCAACAACACCCTGAACAGCATCAGCAGCTCTACTGTTTGCACTGAGGTCATCCAGTCTGCTCAGGGCATGGAGTACCTGCTGGGTGAGACACACACACACCACACACCACACTGACAAACTCACAACACTGACACACATACATCACTGACACACACACCGACACCCGCCGACAGGGAGGTCCTGAGCTTTAAAAAGGCCCAACAGTCTTCAGCTAGAACCCCAAACACTGCCTGATCCCCTCTGGCAGATTTGTCCAGCACTACAGAGTTGACTGCGGATCCTTGTGGGGGCTTATCTTTGCTGGCCTGACAGACTGTGGATACTAGTGATGGCTTATCTTCGCTGGCCTGACAGACTGTGGATACTAGTGATGGCTTATCTTCGCTGGCCTGACAGACTGTGGATACTAGTGATGGCTTATCTTTGCTGGCCTGACACACTGTGGGTACTAGTGATGGCTTATCTTCGCTGGCCTGACACACTGTGGATACTAGTGATGGCTTATCTTTGCTGGCCTGACACACTGTGGGTACTAGTGATGGCTTATCTTCGCTGGCCTGACACACTGTGGATACTAGTGATGGCTTATCTGTGCTCGGCCTAACTGTGGATGCATCCCAAATGGCACCTTATTCATTTAGACTGGGCCCCATAGGGCTCTGGTCAAAGGTAGTGCACTTTGTAGGGAATAGGGTGTCATTTGGTACGCACAGACAAACAGACAGCGGTGTCTCTTTTTAATGAGCTGTGAGATTGGTACAGGCACACATACCATTGTGAGGGGCTGAGAACAGAACACAGTGTACCACCACTGCTGTGAGTCTTCTTCCAAAAACACACCATTATAAAACTCTGAGCTGTCCCCCTTTCAACGGAGAACAACAACTCTGTCAATCACCGTTCCATGTTAACCCTTAGAGAGAGCGTAGTGTTACAGCCAACATTATGTCAGGTTGATCCAGCTTCAGAGGGCTATTTTAATATGTTTGCTGCTGTTATACTCCAGGTATTTCTCATGGCACTGCCAAAAGTCTAATGATACAACTTCAGAGCATGTTTCAACATAGGGGACTGTAGACCTGTTAGCTGTTTTCCTGGAAACGTTTTTTTATTGTCCCTGTTGTATTTCTCACTGTCTAACCTTGGCTGATGTTGGAGCTGGCTGTGGGAAAGAACAGGGAGCAGGTGTGTTAAGGTTGTGTGTTAACGTCGAAGTGTGTTTATGTGGCAGGTGTGGTGGAGGTGTACCGCGTGACCAAGCGTGTGGAGCTGGGTATCAAGGCCACAGCCGTGTGTTCTGAGAAGTTGCAGCAGCTGCTGAAGGACATCAGCCGCGTCTGGAACAACCTCATGGGCTTCATGTCCCTGGCCAACCTGGCGGTAAGAAACACAGTCAACACACACACACACACACACACACACAGACCTCCCTTCCTCCAATGCAGTGGGTTAGGCTACACATAGACCTGAGAAATTGACACTTAATTGTAACTAACTGCTTTGTCTAGAAAATGTTCCTGATGAAATGTTGAGTGGATTACCATTGACTCATGCAAAGTAGGATTGTCAATGAAACCTTGATTGTGTGACAGTGTACTAAACCAAGCCCTATGGTGGTACCTGTTAGTGTGTGTAGCTGTGTGGATGGGGAGTGTAGAGCAGTCTGTTGTAGGCTGTAGTGATGTGTGGAGAACAGAGGCAGTGAGATTCAGTTGACAGTTCACTGCCTCAGTCAGCCTCACAAAGAACATTGCTTCTCAAATGCCAGCAGATAAAACAGACTGGCCATCTCCTGACTCGAGATAATGTCAGTACAGAAAGAGAGAGAATTAGTGAAGCAAAGAGGAAGAGGGACAGGGGAAGGTAGAGGGAGACGTAGTGAGTGAGTAGTAATCTGAGTTATCTCTGACCGTAGACCCACAGCTGCTTTCTGATTCTGCAGGCTCTGCCATCAGAGAGAGAGAGAGAGGAGCTGTCTGGGCACACTCACCTGTTCACACAGCTCTGCTGCCAACAGACTAATGGACTGTATTTCATTTCCCAGATTAAAGACACATTTCTACTTCAGTTTATTAAGCTGGTTAATGAATAAATGAAAAGAGAAATGTGTATTCCTTAGAGCAGTGTTCTGCCAAGGCAGCAGCTCCTCTTCCTGGGGTCCAGCAAAATGAAGGCAGTTATGCAATTTAAAAAATATTATAATACTTTCACAACACATGTGTCCTCAGGCCACCACTCTACTACCACATACAGTGGGGCAAAAAAGTATTTAGTCAGCCACCAATTGTGCAAGTTCTCCCACTTAAAAAGATGAGAGAGGCCTGTAATTTTCATCATAGGTACACTTCAACTATGACAGACAAAATTAGAGAAAAAATCCAGAAAATTACATTGTAAGATTTTTAATTAATTTATTTGCAAATTATGGTGGAAAATAAATATTTGGTCACCTACAAACAAGCAAGATTTCAGGCTCTCACAGACCTGTAACTTCTTCTTTAAGAGGCTCCTCTGTCCTCCACTCGTTACCTGTATTAATGGCACCTGTTTGAACTTGTTATCAGTATAAAAGACACCTGTCCACAACCTCAAACAGTCACCCTCCAAACTCCACTATGGCCAAGACCAAAGAGCTGTCAAAGGACACCAGAAACAAAATTGTAGACCTGCACCAGGCTGGGAAGACTGAATCTGCAATAGGTAAGCAGCTTGGTTTGAAGAAATCAACTGTGGGAGCAATTATTAGGAAATGGAAGACCTACAAGACCACTGATAATCTCCCTCGATCTGGGGCTCAACGCAAGATCTCACCCCGTGGGGTCAAAATGATCACAAGAATGGTGAGCAAAAATCCCAGAACCACACGGGGGGACCTAGTGAATGACCTGCAGAGAGCTGGGACCAAAGTAACAAAGCCTACCATCAGTAACACACTACGTCGCCAGGGACTCAAATCCAAATGCCAGACGTGTCCCCCTGCCTAAGCCAGTACATGTCCAGGCCCATCTGAAGTTTGCTAGAGAGCATTTGGATGATCCAGAAGAAGATTGGGAGAATGTCATATGGTCAGATGAAACCAAAATATAACTTTTTGGTAAAAACTCAACTCGTCGTGTTTGGAGGCCAAAGAATGCTGAGTTGCATCCAAAGAACACCATACCTACTGTGAAGCATGGGGGTGGAAACATCATGCTTTGGGGCTGTTTTCCTGCAAAGGGACCAGGACTGATCCGTGTAAAGGAATGAATGAATGAATGAATGAATGGGGCTACGTATTGTGAGATTTTGAGTGAAAACTTACTTCCATCAGCAAGGGCATTGAAGATGAAACGTGGCTGGTTCTTTCAGCATGACAATGATCCCAAACACACCGCCCGGGCAACGAAGGAGTGGCTTCGTAAGAAGCATTTCAAGGTCCTGGAGTGGCCTAGCCAGTCTCCAGATCTCAACCCCATAGAAAATCTTTGGAGGGAGTTGAATGTCCGTGTTGCCCTGCAACAGCCCCAAAACATCACAGCTCTAGAGGAGATCTGCATGGAGGAATTGGCCAAAATACCAGCAACAGTGTGTGAAAACCTTGTGAAGACTTACAGAAAATGTTTGACCTCTGTCATTGCCAACAAAGGGTATATAACAAAGTATTGAGATAAACTTTTGTTATTGACCAAATACTTATTTTCCACCATAATTTGCAAATAAATTAATAAAAAATCCTACAATGTGATTTTCTGGATTTTTTTTTCATAGTTTAAGTGTACCTATGATGAAAATTACAGGCCTCTCATCTTTTTAAGTGGGAGAACTTGCACAATTGGTGGCTGACTAAATACTTTTTTGCCCCACTGTATCTACAACACAAAATCCATGTGTACTGTGGTCTGTATCCAGGTATAAACCGGGTCGTTCGCGCCCTGAACACGTTGCGCCCTGATGCGTTGTGCCGTGCCTAAGAACAGCCCTTAGCCATGACATATTGGCCATATACCACACCCCCTCGGGCCTTATTGCTTAAATAACTTGTTTTTTAAATGTAAATTGGTTGGCACCCGACTAAAATCCTTGCACATATGGTACATTTCCTCAAATTTCAACCGTAGATCCCTCATTTCATGCAGTGTTTTGTGAAGTAACAAATGGTTCTTGATGTGAGGCATAGCAACATAGTGTGCCCTACAGCAGATTCCTATGATCAGGTGATCAATCTGACACCAACCTGTGTGTGTGTCTCAATCACAAATATAGGCTTACAGTACGTGGCCTCCAGATTGCAGGCCTGCCTAAAGCAAAAAAAAATGGCTCTGTTATTCAGCTGTCCTTAAGTGTCCATGCATACAAAGACCTTTGAAATGTTTTGAATCCTTCTTGAATGTAATTTGATTTGTGGATTCAAATAAAGTATTTAAAATGTGTGTGCATCTGTGTGTTTCTCTGTACAGCCTGATGAGAGCTCGCTGGACTTCTCCTCCTGTATCCTGAGACACGGCATCAAGAACGCCAAAGAGCTGGCCTGTGGGGTGTGCCTGCTCAACGTGGACTCACGCAGCAAGGTCTGCACACACTCATGTACAGACACACACTTGTGTCAAGTCAACACATATACTGTAAACATACACTAATTCTCAGTCAACACACAATCACGATTGCCAACCAACACACCCTCAATCCCTCAACAGATGGACCCAACAACTGTTGAAACATTTGATTACAAATATGTTCCAACACATTTCTCAAGTTGAATAAACCATGAATCATTTTGCCAGTTGTTTTTAAACTAGTGGATGACGCATAATAACTAATAATAACTAAATGATCATTTCTTTGACTTTGAACATTTTGCAGAGCAAAGAAGAGACAACTATTGGATGTCTGTTTAAAAGAGTATGATGCAGTGAACTGTCAACTGAATCTCACTTCAGTCTCTCCTACTGGGGGCCTGGGGGCCAAATTCGCCACTGACAGACAGGCGATGGGGTGCCAAAATGACAGCACATTTTTCTTCTCACAGCTCCCTCCCTTCACACTGTCTGCATCCCAAATGGCACCCTATTCCCAATGGGCCCTGGTCAAATGTAGTGCACTGTTTAGAGAATAGAGTGCCATTTGAGACGTTACCAGTGCCGACAGCTGCAGCACTGTGTTCATGCACAGACGCAGCACTGTGTTCATGCACAGACGCAGCACTGTGTTCATGCACAGACGCAGCACTGTGCTCATGCACAGACGCAGCACTGTGCTCATGCACAGACGCAGCACTGTGCTCATGCACAGACGCAGCACTGTGCTCATGCACAGACGCAGCACTGTGCTCATGCACAGACGCAGCACTGTGCTCATGCACAGACGCAGCACTGTGCTCATGCACAGACGCAGCACTGTGCTCATGCACAGACGCAGCACTGTGCTCATGCACAGACGCAGCACTGTGCTCATGCACAGACGCCGCACTGTGCTCATGCACAGACGCCGCACTGTGCTCATGCACAGACGCAGCACTGTGCTCATGCACAGACGCAGCACTGTGCTCATGCACAGACGCAGCACTGTGCTCATGCACAGACGCATTAGAAATGACCAGGCTATCCTATTACACCAAATTCCACTCCACAATAATTTCAGGTCATCTTCATTTCTGAGTCCTATTCGAGATGATGATAACTGTTAAGATGATAACTCTGCTGGAAGGGAGAGAAGGAGAAAAACTTTCTTTGGCAATGTTAACACATGTTTCCCATGCCAATAAAGCCCTTGAATTGAATTGAATTGAAAAAGAGGGAGGTAAAAATAGAGTTAGAGGAGACAGACGGGATAAGAGTAAAGTTGTACTTTTGGCACCTCTGGTTGGGCTGAGGGAATTGTTGGTAGGTTTCTGGAGGGTCAGCGAAGCATTCAACTTTTCAACTTTATCAGGCTTGTAGCGCTGATGCCTTCATCTGACGGCCACCTTTCACTTCACCTCTTACCAGCTACTAACAGCAAGTCTATGCCATACGCATCAATATCTGTGTGTTCTAACTACTCATCTCATCATTTGAGTTCTACTATGGCTTAAAATGTGTTTATTGTAACACTTTCTTTTCCACTTGTCAAAACCTGATCATCAGTAACTAGGTGTCAAATTGGGGACCATTTATAATATAGTTTGACTGTACGGTCTGCAGGGCAAGATTGCTTTGATTGTTTCTTGCGTTGTTCCCCTGCATCATTTAGCCAGATAGATTGAGGAGGCGAGGCAGAGGGAGGATGGCTGAGAGGGATGTGACTCTGGAGTCTGGACTGAGTTTAGACAGCAGATGTGGCTCACAGCCTCACGCATCAGACCAGGCAGGAGCCGGGAGCTTAGGTGCTAAGAAATCTGCTGAGGGTTAGGGTATTTCTCTCTCTCTGCCTGCCTGTCTGTCTGTCTAATGCAATTTCTCTCTATCATTCTGTTTCTCTATCTTATCTCTCTCACACACTCTGTGCTTTTCTCGCTCTCTCGTGTGGAGTGAGTCAGGCTAAATAATAGTTGTTGTTTTTTTGTATTCCCCTGACATCAGATGAATAACTCACCTTTTAATTACATTTTTGTCTAGAGGAGCATTCGTAAGAAAGCATAAAAGCTAAACACAGAATAGCATCCCCTCTGAGAATAATGAAAACACAGAAAGCATTTTAATACAGAAGCCGATAATACTATTGTCCTTCAGAGTACAGGTAGGTTCTGTCTGTCTACCAACTAGAGATAGGCATGTGGTGGTGATGGCATCACTGGCATAATATTATGATGGGCACCATTGAGAGACTGGAGCTAGGTTGTTGGTCTTTGATACTGCTGACTCGGGTCTGGGTTTTATCTTATCCATTGGAGGCCTGTCTCCATGTTCTTCGTCCAATCATCCTCATATGTTGAGTCAGGGATGGGCAACAGCTACACATGTAGCCTGTTAGCTAAAACCCAGACTGATCTGCTAAGTCATGTTTGACGTCATGTCAAACATGTATGGCATGACAAAGGGGTTGGCTAAAGCACATAAATATACTATATATACAAAAGTATGTGGACACCCCTTCAAATGAGTGGATTTGGCTATTTCAGCCACACGTTGCTGACAGGTGTATAAAATTGAGCACACATCCATGCAATCTCCATAGACAAACATTGGCAGTTGAATGACCTTACTGAAGAACTCAGACTTTCAATATGGCACCGTCATAGGATGCCACCTATCCAACTAGTCAGTTCATCAAATTTCTGCGCTGCTAGAGCTGCCCTGGTCAACTGTAAGTGGCGTTATTGTGAGGTAGAAACATCTAGTAACAACGGCTAGGCCGTGAAGTGGTAGGCCACACAAGCTCATAGAATGGGAGCGCCCCAGTGCTGAAGCTCGTAGCGTGTAAAAAATTGTCTCTCCTCGGTTGCAACACTCACTACTAAGTTCTAAACTGCCTCTGGAAGCAACGTCAGCACAAGAACTGTTCGTCAGGATATCATGAAATAGGTTTCCATGGCCAAGCAGCTGCACACAAGCCTAAGATCACCATGCACAATGCAAAGCGTAGGCTGGAGTGGACTCTGGAGGAGTGGAAACGCGGTCTCTGGAGTGATGAATCATGCTTCACCGTTTGGCTGGCCGACGGACTAATCTGGATTTGGCGGATGCCAGGAGAATGCTACCTGCCCCAATGCGTAGTGCCAACTGTAAAGTTTGGTGGGCGAGGAATAATGGTCTGGGGCTGTTTTTCATGGTTCGGTCTAGGCCCCTTAGTTCCAGTGAAGGGAATCTTAACACTACAGCATACAATGACATTCTAGACAATTCTGTGCTTCCAACTTTGTGGCAACAGTTTGGGGAAGGCCCTTTTCTGTTTCATCATGACAATGCCTCCGAGCACAAAGCGAAGTCCATACAGAAATGGTTTGTCGAGATCGATGTGGAAGAACTTGACTGGCCTGCACAGAGCCCTGACCTCAACCCCATCGAACACCTTTGGGATGACTGTGAGCCAGGCCTAATCGCCCAACATCAGTGCCCGACCTCACTAATACTCTTGTGGCTGGATGGAAGCAAGTCCCCGCAGAAATGTTCCAACATCTAGTGGAAAGCCTTCACAGAAGAGTAGAGACTGTTATAGCAGCAAAGGAAGGACCAACTTCATATTAATGCCCATGATTTTGGAATGAGATGTTTGACGATTAGGTGTCCACATACTTTTGGACATGTAGTGTATCTGCTATCAGGCTAAGCAACCGATAGCATCTGGATCTAAACATAGTTTGTTACTTGGGCTCCCAAGTGGCACAGCTGTCTAAGGCACTGCATCTCAGTGCAAGAGGCGTCACTACAGTCCCTGGTTCGAATCCAGATTCTATCATATCCGGCCGCGATTGGGAGTCCCATAGGCCGTCGTTGTAAATAAGAATTTGTTCTTAACTGACTGCCGAGTTAAATAAAGGTTAAATAAATACATGAAAAATAAACTTGGAGACTGCAGCAAGCTATAAAACTCTGTGATCGTTTGAGTTTAATGAAGTATTGCTATTTTCTCCCAATAATAAATGCTAATGAGTGTAATTATTCCTAAAAGTAGAAGTGACGTTTTTTTCAGAATAATAATTTATGCAGCATGTTGCATTATTATTCATAAATGTCAGATTCTGAAATATCTCAAGGATTTGAAGTGATCTTTTAGTTTAATTTGGTTATGGCTTTCTCTGGAAAAGGCCGATAACATTAAATGAAGTTTACTTGGCAGTGGGTGCCTAATTCAATGGGTTTGCAGACTGCACAGTATTTCTCTCAAATCTATTGCAGAGTCTGGAATCCTGCTTCAAAGATGCCCATCCCTGTTTGATGTTTATTGGAAAATGAGATGGATGGTCGTAGGGTGGTACTTTAGATTCTTTCACTTTGGGGCTCTTGGAATGTTCTGGAGACGGGTTGCTTTTTCAGTTCCTTTGGTTACGTTCATACTGACGGACTCAGTTACTGTACAGTTTCACTTTGCTTACTCAGGACAATGCATGAAACCAGAAAAATGTTGACACCTCTTGTGCTACTTACAGGCACTGGCTAAAGACCATGACAAGAGGTTAAGGGTAAGGGTATGCTTCACTTATTTTCGCCTCTTAAACAGCAGTAGACTGTAGCCTCCACCTTTATGCATGATGCCCCTCGCATTAACAGGTGGTGTTTCTAGTCTGTAGCCCTGTAGCACCATGAGCAGCACTGTCGTCTTGGTTTCCTAATGGAGGGTCATTAACCTTTAGATTACAGTTAGAATTAACACCTAGGATTAATCATGCTGACCTTTCATTTTGGTTTTATTCTACCATCCAATGGTCTAACTCTTCCAAGCATATCCTCTCTCCAGCACTTTCTACTTCTGTTATGTCTCTCCCATATTACATGTCTGTTGGCACAATCATGTTTGATGGGTAAATTGCACATAATCCCGGTTATGCAGGCAAGGACTGGGGAGGGAGAGGGGGTGGGATTGAAGAAGAGAGAGGAGAAGGAGACAAGGGGTTATGCCTTTGTGTTCTGTTTTTACCCACTCCCTCTCCAACAGACCAGGCTTTGGCAGGCGGGCTAAATAAAGGTTGTAGGAAAGAAGTTGGATGAGGCAGATGAAACGAGAATACGTTGTGAAACCTGAGTGTGTGTCAGAGTATGTGAGAAAGGCAACAGATGTGCGCAGCATAGTAAATGTACTGTAAATGGTTTGTGAGCATGTGGACAGGTATGAGTATACTATATTGTGTGTGTGTGTTCCCAGGTTGTTGTATATGCAGTCTGTCTGTGGGAGGATATGATTCACCACATTCTCTTTCATGCTTTAGCTCGGATATTTCATCAGGGATGCAAACTCTTAAACTGCACAACACCAACATTAGCATCTCCTCCTTATCACCAACCTGGGCTCAGCTAACTAAATGCAAGCTCACATAACAGCTCTCTGTCCCTCTCAGTTCACTCAATTTTCTCAACGGCTATATTCAGATGTTATGTGGGAGTGCCATTCAGCTATCTCGATAGATTCAACTAACTGTCAGGAGATCGAGCAATGAGCAACACTCTTATTGATCAGTAGACCGAGCATTGTGCCAAACATGAGTCATATTTTTTCAAAGGGTCAGTTTTTGTTGACCTCTTGTTTGTGTGCCACAGTGGAGATATGCAGGTTAAGCTGCCCACAAATCCCTGCTTCTAGCGTTACTCTCATAGATGAATGATTTAGTTCCTGTTGATTTATCTCTACCACTGCTTTCTATTTGTTAGCCAGAGCTCCTGCCAGGTTCATCTGTTTATTAACTATTCAGTTGAACCTTGTTGTCCTAACCATCACCCCCATTTCGCCCTTATTTGACCCTTCCGCCAGGCTTTCAACTCAGAGACAGACAACTTCAAGCTGCTGTACGGGGGCCACCAGTACCACGCCAGCTGTGCCAATTTTTGGATTAACTGCGTGGAGCCCAAACCACCGGGCCTCATTCTGCCCGACCTGCTCTGAGTGCTGGACACCATTGCCATGGCAACGGGCGCCGAGTAATCAACACCGACGAGGTTCAGCAGCCGGGTTCTCCCTGCACACCGCACAGCCTCTCACCTTGGGCTGCGAGCGCAGAGATCAGAGCGAGAGAGACCTCAGAAGTCACTGTAATTCTCTTATTTATTAGCCTTCTATTCTCTCCTTTTCCTTCTCTCTCTGAGGGAGTCTCCATGCTCTTTGCAGTGGTGAAGAAGTGCAAATCTGCTAGTTTGTACAAATTCAAGGCTTGACACAGTAAAGCCTATTCTGTATCATAATGTATTGTACAATTGTACTTTATTAATGGTGTCATTGCTACTTTTTTCCTTTGTCTGGTCTCATATACAGTATAATGCAATATAAGTTACAGGAAGCCTTTTAGCATTGATGTTTGTGACTTCTTTGGCAGGCTTGATTTATTTCAGCAAACAGTATTCAGATAGTTAACCAATGTTGTGCTATGTTAACCCAATGGAGGTCTAGTCCCTATGTCAGCAGGAGAAAATGTGGACAGTTATATGAATATGATTGTGGGTCTCTCAACACTTTCTGTAATGCACTCTTTCTGTTCTCAACAAGTCCATACCAAACTATTAAAACTGCAATATACTAACATTGAAGACTGAAGGAACTTGGAGACAGACTGAGATATAAAGCGATCTGTTGTTTGCCTTGATGTCACTTGATTACACTGCTGGTACTGAATCACTTTGATGGTCGGGTCTCTAAAAGCATAGTCCATGGCTGTTAACATTTTAATTTATATTTACCATTTTAAGTAAGTGTGACATTGACTGCTTTTTAATGTCTTTGTATTGTTTGATAAGGACTGCTTTATCTAAATTAATGTTCATGTGCTGTTTTGAAAGTTTTTGTGACATTGGGACTTGAAAGGGAGTCTTAACTCTTAAAGATTGTTGGCTGTAGGTTTTGTTTTTCTGTCTTGCTGTGCCAGTGTATATATACTCGCTCTGATGATGGGGATGTGATGATATTTACATAAATAATACATTGATGCATAAATTCAATACTTTTCATGGTCATTGATCAATTAATGTATTACCTGGAAGCCTATTACCATACTAATCAATTTACAGAGTATTACACAATTCGGCCGAATTGTTTTTTGTTACTAATCTTTTCTGATATAATTGAGAAGGTTGGTTTGAATGTCAACATGAATCCTGAAGGCATTCTATTGTCCCAATATCACCAGTCGTTTAATCTGGACCAATTATGTTCAGAGTCTATTGCAGCAATATATAAGCAGTACTTCTAAAATGCCAAATGGATTGAGATTCTCACCTTTTCTATTTCACTCAGTAGCACGCTTTTTCTGAGACCAGAGAGACTTCATCTCTATCACTTTGTGACCAAATGAAATACACTGCTCAAAAAAATAAAGGGAACACTAAAATAACACATCCTAGATCTGAATGAATGAAATATTCTTATTAAATACTTTTTTCTTTACATAGTTGAATGTGCTGACAACAAAATCACAAAAATGATCAATGGAAATCAAATTTATCAACCCATGGAGGTCTGGATTTGGAGTCACACTCAAAATTAAAGTGGAAAACCACACTACAGGCTGATCCAACTTTGATGTAATGTCCTTAAAACAAGTCAAAATGAGGCTCAGTAGTGTGTGTGGCCTCCACGTGCCTGTATGACCTCCCTACAACGCCTGGGCATGCTCCTGATGAGGTGGCGGATGGTCTCCTGAGGGATCTCCTCCCAGACCTGGACTAAAGCATCCGCCAACTCCTGGACAGTCTGTGGTGCAACGTGGCGTTGGTAGATGGAGCGAGACATGATGTCCCAGATGTGCTCAATTGGATTCAGGTCTGGGGAACAGGCGGGCCAGTCCATAGCATCAATGCCTTCCTCTTGCAGGAACTGCTGACACACTCCAGCCACATGAGGTCTAGCATTGTCTTGCATTAGGAGGAACCCAGGGCCAACCGCACCAGCATATGTTCTCACAAGGGGTCTGAGGATCTCATCTCGGTACCTAATGGCAGTCAGGCTACCTCTGGCGAGCACATGGAGGCCCCCCAAAGAAATGCCACCCCACACTATGACTGACCCACCGTCAAACCGGTTATGCTGGAGGATGTTGCAGGCAGCAGAACGTTCTCCACGGCGTCTCCAGACTCTGTCACGTCTGTCACATGTGCTCAGTGTGAACCTGCTTTCATCTGTGAAGAGCACAGGGCTCCAGTGGCGAATTTGCCAATCTTGGTGTTCTCTGGCAAATGCCAAACGTCCTGCACGGTGTGTCCACCTGTGGACGTCGGGCCCTCATACCACCCTCATGGAGTCTTTCTGACCGTTTGAGCAGACACATGCACATTTGTGGCCTGCTGGAGGTCATTTTGCAGGGCTCTGGCAGTGCTCCTCCTTGCACAAAGGTGGAGGTAGCGGTCCTGCTGCTGGGTTGTTGCCCTCCTACGGGCTCCTCCACGTCTCCTGATGTATTGGCCTGTCTCCTGGTAGCGCCTCCATGCTCTGGACACTACGCTGACAGACACAGCAAACCTTGCCACAGCTCGCATTGATGTGCCATCCTGGATGAGCTGCACTACCTGAGCCACTTGTGTGGGTTGTAGACTCCGTCTCATGCTACCACTAGAGTGAAAGCACCACCAGCATTCAAAGGTGACCAAAACATCAGCCAAGAAGCATAGGAACTGAGAAGTGGTCTGTGGTCACCACCTGCAGAACCACTCCTTTATTGGGGGTGTCTTGCTAATTGCCTATAATTTCCACCTGTTGTCTATTCCATTTGCACAACCGCATGTGAAATGTATTGTCAATCAGTGTTGCTTCCTAAGTGGACAGTTTGATTTCACAGAAGTGTGATTGACTTGGAGTTACATTGTGTTGTTTAAGTGTTCCCTTTATTTTTTTGAGCAGTGTACATTATCATCAGACAAGCCTGCTGGGCCATTGCTGGAGGACAGCGCGCTAAAACAATCAAATGAAAAAGATGCCTACAGTGGCACCATGTATGGAACCAGTCTCATTATCATTCTGTCTCGTGTGTCCAGGACAGGTGTGTGTGTGTGTTCTCCAACATACATTTTATCTCTCACCATTCCCTAATTGAACATCCTGCTGAAAATGAATTCCTCTCTCTGTCGTGTCCTCTACTCACTGTGAGCTGTTGGATTACAGAAAATTACAAATCAATTATTGAATAATAAGGCTGTGTAAATTTGAAATGCATATCCACCCGTCTCTCCCCATGTCCTGTCTTCATGCCTAGTATTGTCTGCTGGGCTGTGCCTCAGAGGATCACCTCGGGAGAATGGGAGTGCTACTTTCATATTTTCTATTTTCTGCCCATTGTCAGTCACCTGATATAAATAATTGCCTTTATCGTTAATTCTCTAGCGAGTATTTTTATTACTTTGATGTCCCTAGATAATTTTTGTTGTCTTTGTAATCCTATTGGCCATAAAAGCTAGTGTTCACAGCCTAATCTGGGTGTAATTTAGACTAAGCTGTAGTTTTGCAGATGTTCAAAGGCTTGAGGCATAAAGGGCTTGAGATCTGTGAATATTTTCACTTGAGTGTCCAAGATCTTGTACTTTGAAATGAATGATTTGAAACCCCTGTTCAGTTGACCAAGTCTGGTCAAATATGGGTATTTGAAGAAAGCACGGACAAGATTTGTCATATCTCCTATAGACACTTTCAATTGTTCAGTTTAACTATAACAAGATGGAACTATTAGAATTCCTTACTATGTATTAATCATTCATTTATTATAAATGTTTTCTTTCAAATAGATAGCAGTATTCAGCATCTATGTCCTTTCTATAGTTGGAACCAGACAACCCAGTGAGTTCATTCTAAAAGGGAATGGATAGAGGAGTGAAAGGCAGTCTCGAAGAGAGGCTAGAATCACAGTCAAACGCTGACTGATAAAGAATGACTTTATCCAACCCTGCTTAAATTGAATTACTTAGTCTCTCTCTCGATTGAACTTCAATCTTTAACTATATGACTATGGAGAAGGAGCAAGAATTCTTTGATCGGTTCCCGAAACATCCATGATTGTCGTTGTACCAAATGGTTTTGGAATGAACACACAGAGAGTGTTTCGTAATGGACAAATATATCCAATCAAATTGTATTTGTCACAGTGCTTTGATGATGCTTGAGCTATTCCTCACCCATCACATTCTGTCTCAATTTTTTTTATTGACTTTCAATTTCAAATGCACATGAACTCAGTCTATCATTCATACAATACACTCTCTCTCTCTCTTCCTCTTCCACCATTTTTTCCTCCACAACGCCCACTTGCCACAGCAATTGATTACTGTGCCCAGGCATTGATTAAGTGTTAATATTCATCGCTAACAGCACCGTTGCCATTGGTGATGGTTACCAAGGTTACTGTAGTTTTAATTCACTGTCAAGGTATTGTCACACAAAGTGACCCCTTTTAGATCATGTCCCTTTTAGGCAGTCTTCTCTTATGCCATCAATGGTGTGACAAGCGTGATTATTATTTGTCCGAATATTGTGGCTATGCTCTCGTCTGTACCTGGTTAGTAAATAGAAAAGCATGATATATACCAGGAAAAAAACAGTATAAGCTGCTTTAATTAAAATGAATTAAAACACTAAATCGAATTATACAGATGTAGGATCTTAATTTGATCACTATTTTGAGAATTTACTTGCACAGCAGGAAATGCAAACTTGTCGTGAAATCAAGGTTTTAAAAGGCTTCTAGAGTTTGTAATTTACACTAACATTTGACACTTGATGTTCCCTAACGTAAATATCAACCTCTACAAAAAATATCCATGAATTGTAATGCACATAATTAATTAATTCACATTTCCTGCTGTAACAAACTGTCTCAAATTAAGATTCTACATCTGTAGTGTTCAGGGCATCAATTCAAGTTCAAGGTTGATGGAATAGGAACGCTTTCCTTTTTTACAGAGAGGCGATGCAACATAACATAACTACTATTACTGCTATGTTAGTGTCATGAGAAATATTATTTGCTTGTTCACATCGTTTGCATTTAATCATATTCTAATTTAAAATGGAGGATCTTCTAAGAGACAAATTCAGTGTGGGTGCAACCTTCCAAGCTCTGCAGAGCAAAATAATCTGCAGGCAGGCAGGTCACATCTCCTTCCTACAGCCTAATGACATCTCATCCAAGTTCATCACAGCAGTTTGTTCCGCATGGCCCACACTACGGCACTGTTGCCCAGTCTACTGCCTTTGATGTTCAGGGTGATGTAGATCGCTCTGCTTACTGGTTTCCTGATTAATAGTCATATTCTGCTAATGAAAGATGTGTTTACTCTAGGATGTCTAACTATTCCCTGAGAATCAGAGACACACACACACACACACACACACACACACACACACACACACACACACACACACACACACACACACACACACACACAGAGCGTCAATCCATTGGGGAAAGCAAGCGGGTACAGAAATGTATCACTTGGATCCATCCCTCCTGCATCTTCATCATGCCTGGCCTGTCATCTGATGGAGGCAGTGTCTGGGTGGTTAATGGTGTTTATTGTGTAGGCCATTCTGGAGATCCCTCAGTAGAATGGGCCACAAGACAGTCCCCATCACTGTCTGTCTGGTTCTCTGTGGCCATGCCAAATGAAGACCGTTTCTGTGCCATCTGAAGACTTCTGTGGGGAAATGGTTGTGAGTAACATCAATAGTTTGCATCCCAAATCAAATGACACCCTATTCCCCTTCTAGAGCACTACTTGCGAACAGACACCATCGGGCTCTGGTCAAACAAAGTGCACTATATAGGGATAAGGGTGCCATTTGGGATGCACCCATGGTCTTCTGTTGAAGGGGCTGCTGTACAGAGTACTTTTATAGCAACCTCTCTATTAAAGACATTTAAAGTCACAGAAACACAGAGAGCACACGGTTAAGTTGTAGGAATGTACATTTTGAAATTAGCCATGAAATTCAATCATGTTTTACAGCAACTTCTTGTTGCTATAGAGAGCCACGTTATAATCATTCCAACCTCACTGTTGGCACGGCTGGATAGCAGGACTTTAACAGGATCTATCAAAAGTGAAAAATGCTGCAATTATTCTAAACTGATTGTCCTGTTAACCTCACTACGTCTTTATTCGCCACTGGTCTGAATAATAAACCTGACAAACAATGTCATGGCCGTGAGTATCACTATGAATATTACAATGAGTATCTACATGGTCAGTTACAATTAACTGATTAGCTCTCAAACTGATGATGACTTTACCAACACCAAGGATGAATATTGACCATTATCAATCAAATAAAAAAATAAGAGCCCAGCTAAAACAAAAAAGGAATCAGGTGCTTGAGTAAAAGACTTGAAAATGTCCCCCAAATTCTTACCGAAACATTCCATAAACAAAACATTGAGAACACCTGCTCTTTCCATGACATAGACTTACCAGGTGGATCCAGGTGAAAGTTATGATCCCTTGTTAAATCCACTTCAATCAGTGTAGATGAAGGGGAGGAGCATCCCTGTGGAATGCTTTCGACACCTTGTAGAGTCCATGCCCCGACGAATTGAGGCTGTTCTGAGGGCAAAAGGCAACTCAATATTAGTTCCTAATGTTTGGTAATCCCAGTGTATATATTATATTTTGTATATACACTAGTGCAGTCACACTGTATCTGGATCCATTATGTTACTCTGCTTCAGTATTATTCCATATTTACAAGGCAAAGTATAAACTGACAATGCATATCAGTAATTTATTTTATTTTGTCATAAATTTCAAACACAAACAGTTACATTAGCTTGTCAATCATTCAATGCCTTAGGGTATGAAACTAAGGGCTCTATTCAATCCGTATCGTGGAAGTTCAGAGTTACAGCGTAATACAAATGTAAAGGCAATGTCCGCAGAGACTGCATTCACGGTAAACGCTGCATATTCGGAAATGACCTTTACATTTCTATTGCACAATCTGTAACGCTTCAGCGATAGATTGAATGGAGCACTAAATTCATGTAAACTTGGCTTTCTGCTTACACCTGTGACAAGGGCATTGTTCACTTGCTACAGTAATATTAGTATTTTATCTAAAATCTTTTCATGTATAGAGTATAGACTTCTTCCAAAACCCCAAAAAGAGGAAGGTTTATCAATGACAGTACACCAGTTAAGGCCAGGACTCTCTGGTTGTATTCTTTCTAGGACCTCTTTTCACTTAAACATCAATATGAGGCAAAAAGAGGGAAATAGAAAGTGTTTCTCCCAAGTCTCTAACACAGTACTGTCATCCTCTTAACAGAGGGTGGTGACGTTCTAAAACAGCATAATATTGTACAATATTAGTACCAGTACAGTATATTCTGCAATATCATCCCCATAGTAAATAGGGACCTTTAAGTGTATACACTAAACCTTAGATGTATTGATTACAAATGTGTATACACTAACAGCTTTAAATATTCATTGGGCACCATATATTTTCTTCTCTTGATTTCAAATATCTCCCAAGAGCATAATTCAATTTGTCAAAACATTTCTGTACAGTTTTAAACTCAGAACAGGACTGCTGCTAGTTCTCACATTAAAGACAACAGCAAAACTGGCACAAAACTATCACATGACTTTACGTCGGGACTGGACTTCAGTGAGTCACACCGCTGCCTGTCAGAATTGCTGAGTCTAAAGCACCACCTACACCTTCCCAGAATGCTCTTGTTCTTTGGAGTCTGGGGAGTCAAGCTAGACTCCAAAGTCACAGTCTGGGTCTGGCCATTTCAGCTGATCTGGGGTCTGGCTTGGTCGTGGTTCTGTTACTCCTTTGGTCCTGAGGATTCCAGACTTGAGGAGGCCTTGCTCCCTCTCAGAGACAGACAGATGGGGGTTGATGCAGTGTAGTGTAGCATCACCCACCAGTAACCAGTCTGCAGTGTAGTGACTGATTACTAAGACTCCCTACATCCCAATGCATTCATTAATTAAGCTTCACAAAGACAGACAGTCACACGCTTCATCTCACTCTGCATCTCTGGCTGGGGGAACATGCATGAACCGGCAGCCCTGGAGGACTGGAGGGGAGAAGGACTGGGATGCAACAGAGTCGGTCATCCGCCCTGCTCACTCTAATCTCAGTCTCCTTCCCTCCCATTGGCGAGGCCCCAGCTCTCCTCTACAGGCCCCAGTAGGGTGCCAGATTCCTGCGCTCCCGCTCGTAGACGTCAGGTATCACCCCGTAAGGTGTCTGTACCATTTTCACAGAGTTCCTGCCAAACAGCTTCCTTTCGTAGTCGATGAGCTGACGCCAGAAGCCCCCGTTGGGCCGGATGACTGGCCGGCGGGACTTGACCCAAGCGTGGGCCTCGGCCAGAGACACACGGTGGTACTTCATCAGGTAGGCCAGGCACAGGGAGGCTGAGCGGCTCACCCCTGCAGCACAATGCACCAACACGGCCCCCCGCTTTCTCCCCACACTGTGGATCTTATCAGCTATGCTGTCGAAGTACAGGGAGAGGGGGGAGTGGGGCATGTCCGCCAGGGGTACCTTTACATACTCCACGTGGGGCCAGTTGAAGTTGGGCAGCTCGATAGTGGCGTTGACCACGCAGGTGATGCCCTTGGACAGCAGCAGGCTGCGGTTGGACGCCACGTTTCCCCGGCTCAGGAAGAGGTTGGGGGTGATCTGGGCGATGCCCCCTAGCAGACTGCTGTTCTCTGTGAGAAGCCTTGGCACGGCCGTAGGCACCACCGAGCTGTGGTGGTGGTGGTGATGGTGGAAAAAGCTGCCTTGACTGCGGGAACCCATTGTAGAATAGAGTAAGAGTGACAGGAGATTGGTACAGAGAGCGCAGGAGGATGAATAACAGAAAGGTCTTCAGAGGCCTGAGGTCATGTTGGAACAGCAGAAGCAGACAGCAGGAGATTCACCTGAAACAACAAAGGCACACATCCCAATTTCAGACCAAATTGGGCATCAGTTCTTTCCATTTATATATAAAAATAAAAATAAATTATTCAACTGGCAAACATACAGGTAACTGTCAAAATAAAGGAAACAGCAACATAAAGTGTCTTAATAGGGCGTTGTGCCACCACGAGCCAGATCAGCTTCAATGCACTTTGGCATAGATTCTACAAGTGTCTGGAACTCTATTGGAGGGATGCGACACCATTCATCACTTGGTGTTTTGTTGATGATGGAAAAATGCTGTCTCAGGCGCCACTCCAGAATCTCTCATAAGTGTTCAATTGGGTTGAGATCTGGTGACTGAGACAGCCATGGCATATGGTTGACATTTGAATGCTCCTCAAACCATTCAGTGACCATTTGTGCCCTGTGAATGGAGGCATTGTCATCCTATGGGGGCATATCCACGGTAATCAAAATAATGGCCTGTCCAGCATGTTTTATACATGTTTTATACATGACCCTAAGCATGATGGGATGTTAATTTCTTAATTAACTCAGGAACCACACCTATGTGGAAGAATCTGCTTTCAATATACTTGGTATCCCTCATTTACTCAAATGTTTCCATTATTTTGGAAGTTACCTACACAATTACATCGGATGGTGCCATTAAAGCTATTTGCAATGACTCATCAAATTAGGTATATTGATCTTTTTGGATGACCTTGTGCTGTGACAGAACAGTTCTGTCTATGGCAAATGTTGCGCCAAGTCATCCATCGCTTTTCCAGGAGAGAGAGATGGGTGTGTGGCCTGCAGTGCCAGTACCAGCCAGGGTCTTTTTACCCCCTCACGGAAGGTATGGTGGTGGGTCAGTGGCTGTAAAACGCCTCGAAGGCATTTATGGATTGGAGCCAGAGAGCCAGATGCCCCATCACAGCACAGGAGAGGCTAACAAGAACAAACTGAACAACACAGCAAACTAAAAATATGCACTGGGCTGGGGACTTATTCCTGTAACAGGTCACACAGTGGCTTCCAGTAAGTGGAACCAGAAGATTGTTACTGTCTTCCTCTGTCTTCCTCTGTCTCTCCCTGTCTTACCCTTTCTCTCCCTGTCTTCCTCTGTTTCTCCCTATGTGTCTCCCTATGTCTCTCCCTGTCTTCCTCTGTCTTCCTCTGTCTCTCCCTGTCTTCCTCTGTCTCTCACTGTCTCTCCCCGTCTTCCTCTGTCTCTCCCCGTCTTCCTCTGTCTCTCCCCGTCTTCCTCTGTCTCTCCCCGTCTTCCTCTGTCTCTCCCCGTCTTCCTCTGTCTCTCCCCGTCTTCCTCTGTCTCTCCCCGTCTTCCTCTGTCTCTCCCCGTCTTCCTCTGTCTCTCCCCGTCTTCCTCTGTCTCTCCCTGTCTTCCTCTGTCTCTCCCTGTCTTCCTCCGTCTCTCCCTGTCTCTCCCCGTCTTCCTCTGTCTCTCCCTGTCTCTCCCCGTCTTCCTCTGTCTCTCCCTGTCTCTCCCTGTCTTCCTCTGTCTCTCCCTGTCTTCCTCTGTCTCTCCCTGTCTCTCCCTGTCTTCCTCTGTCTCTCCCTGTCTTCCCCTTTCTCTCCCTGTCTCTCCCTGTCTTCCCATTTCTCTCCCTGTCTCTCCCTGTCTTCCTCTGTCTCTCTCTGTCTCTCCCTGTCTTCCTCTGTCTCTCCCTGTCTTCCTCTGTCTCTCCCTGTCTTCCTCTGTCTCTCCCTGTCTTCCTCTGTCTCTCCCCGTCTTCCTCTGTCTCTCCCCGTCTTCCTCTGTCTCTCCCCGTCTTCCTCTGTCTCTCCCTGTCTCTCCCCGTCTTCCTCTGTCTTCCCCTTTCTCTCCCTGTCTTCCTCTGTCTTCCTCTGTCTCTCCCTGTCTTCCTCTGTCTCTCCCTGTCTTCCTCTGTCTGTCCCTTTCTTCCTCTGTCTCTCCGTGTCTTCCTCTGTCTCTCCCTGTCTTCCTCTGTCTCTCCCTGTCTTCCCCTTTCTCTCCCTGTCTCTCCCTGTCTTCCCATTTCTCTCCCTGTCTCTCCCTGTCTTCCTCTGTCTCTCTCTGTCTCTCCCTGTCTTCCTCTGTCTCTCCCTGTCTTCCTCTGTCTCTCCCTGTCTTCCTCTGTCTCTCCCTGTCTTCCTCTGTCTCTCCCCGTCTTCCTCTGTCTCTCCCCGTCTTCCTCTGTCTCTCCCCGTCTTCCTCTGTCTCTCCCTGTCTCTCCCCGTCTTCCTCTGTCTTCCCCTTTCTCTCCCTGTCTTCCTCTGTCTCTCCCTGTCTTCCTCTGTCTCTCCCTGTCTTCCTCTGTCTCTCCCTGTCTTCCTCTGTCTCTCCGTGTCTTCCTCTGTCTCTCCCTGTCTTCCTCTGTCTCTCCCTGTCTTCCCCTGTCTCTCCCTGTCTTCCCCTGTCTCTCCCTGTCTTCCCCTGTCTCTCCCTGTCTTCCTCTGTCTCTCCCTGTCTTCCTCTGTCTCTCCCTGTCTTCCTCTGTCTTTCTCCGTCTCTCCCTGTCTCCCTCCGTCTCCCTCCGTCTCTCCCCGTCTTCCTCCGTCTCTCCCCGTCTTCCTCCGTCTCCCTCCGTCTTCCTCCGTCTCTCCCCGTCTTCCTCCGTCTCTCCCCGTCTTCCTCTGTCTCTCCCTGTCTCTCCCTGTCTTCCTCTGTCTCTCCCTGTCTTCCTCTGTCTCTCCCTGTCTTCCTCTGTCTCTCCCTGTCTTCCTCTGTCTCTCCCTGTCTTCCTCTGTCTTCCTCTGTCTCTCCCTGTCTTCCTCTGTCTCTCCCTGTCTTCCTCGTCTTCCTCTGTCTCTCCCCGTCTTCCTCTGTCTCTCCCCGTCTTCCTCTGTCTCTCCCCGTCTTCCTCTGTCTCTCCCCGTCTTCCTCTGTCTCTCCCCGTCTTCCTCTGTCTCTCCCCGTCTTCCCCTGTCTCTCCCCGTCTTCCCCTGTCTCTCCCCGTCTTCCCCTGTCTCTCCCCGTCTTCCCCTGTCTCTCCCCGTCTTCCTCTGTCTCTCCCCGTCTTCCTGTCTCTCCCCGTCTTCCTGTCTCTCCCCGTCTTCCCCTGTCTCTCCCCGTCTTCCCCTGTCTCTCCCCGTCTTCCCCTGTCTCTCCCCGTCTTCCGCTGTCTCTCCCCGTCTTCCTCTGTCTCTCCCCGTCTTCCTCTGTCTCTCCCCGTCTTCCTCTGTCTCTCCGTCTTCCTGTCTCTCCCTGTCTTCCTCTGTCTCTCCCTGTCTTCCTCTGTCTTCCTCTGTCTCTCCCTGTCTTCCTCTGTCTTCCTCTGTCTCTCCCCGTCTTCCTTTGTCTCTCCCTGTCTCTCCCTGTCTTCCTTTGTCTCTCCCCGTCTCTCCCTGTCTCTCCCTGTCTCTCCCTGTCTCTCCCTGTCTCCCTCTGTCTCTCCCTGTCTCTCCCTGTCTCCCTCGGTCTCTCCCTGTCTCCCTCGGTCTCTCCCTGTCTCCCTCGGTCTCTCCCTGTCTCCCTCGGTCTCTCCCTGTCTCCCTCGGTCTCTCCCTGTCTCCCTCGGTCTCTCCCTGTCTCCCTCGGTCTCTCCCTGTCTCCCTCGGTCCCTCCCTGTCTCCCTATGTCTTCCTCTGTCTCTCCCCGTCTTCCTCTGTCTCTCCCCGTCTTCCTCTGTCTCTCCCCGTCTTCCTCTGTCTCTCCCCGTCTTCCTCTGTCTCTCCCCGTCTTCCCCTGTCTCTCCCCGTCTTCCCCTGTCTCTCCCCGTCTTCCCCTGTCTCTCCCCGTCTTCCTCTGTCTCTCCCCGTCTTCCTGTCTCTCCCCGTCTTCCTGTCTCTCCCCGTCTTCCCCTGTCTCTCCCCGTCTTCCTCTGTCTCTCCCCGTCTTCCTCTGTCTCTCCCCGTCTTCCTCTGTCTCTCCCCGTCTTCCTCTGTCTCTCCCCGTCTTCCTCTGTCTCTCCGTCTTCCTGTCTCTCCCTGTCTTCCTCTGTCTCTCCCTGTCTTCCTCTGTCTCTCCCTGTCTTCCTCTGTCTTCCTCTGTCTCTCCCTGTCTTCCTCTGTCTTCCTCTGTCTCTCCCCGTCTTCCTTTGTCTCTCCCTGTCTCTCCCTGTCTTCCTCTGTCTCTCCCTGTCTTCCTCTGTCTCTCCCTGTCTCTCCCTGTCTTCCTCTGTCTCTCCCTGTCTTCCCCTTTCTCTCCCTGTCTCTCCCTGTCTTCCCATTTCTCTCCCTGTCTCTCTCTGTCTCTCCCTGTCTTCCTCTGTCTCTCCCTGTCTTCCTCTGTCTCTCCCTGTCTTCCTCTGTCTCTCCCTGTCTTCCTCTGTCTCTCCCTGTCTTCCTCTGTCTCTCCCCGTCTTCCTCTGTCTCTCCCCGTCTTCCTCTGTCTCTCCCCGTCTTCCTCTGTCTCTCCCTGTCTCTCCCCGTCTTCCTCTGTCTTCCCCTTTCTCTCCCTGTCTTCCTCTGTCTTCCTCTGTCTCTCCCTGTCTTCCTCTGTCTCTCCCTGTCTTCCTCTGTCTGTCCCTGTCTTCCTCTGTCTCTCCGTGTCTTCCTCTGTCTCTCCCTGTCTTCCTCTGTCTCTCCCTGTCTTCCCCTTTCTCTCCCTGTCTCTCCCTGTCTTCCCATTTCTCTCCCTGTCTCTCCCTGTCTTCCTCTGTCTCTCTCTGTCTCTCCCTGTCTTCCTCTGTCTCTCCCCGTCTTCCTCTGTCTCTCCCTGTCTTCCTCTGTCTCTCCCCGTCTTCCTCTGTCTCTCCCCGTCTTCCTCTGTCTCTCCCCGTCTTCCTCTGTCTCTCCCCGTCTTCCTGTCTCTCCCTGTCTCTCCCCGTCTTCCTCTGTCTTCCCCTTTCTCTCCCTGTCTTCCTCTGTCTTCCTCTGTCTCTCCCTGTCTTCCTCTGTCTCTCCCTGTCTTCCTCTGTCTGTCCCTGTCTTCCTCTGTCTCTCCGTGTCTTCCTCTGTCTCTCCCTGTCTTCCTCTGTCTCTCCCTGTCTTCGCCTTTCTCTCCCTGTCTTCCCCTGTCTCTCCCTGTCTTCCCCTGTCTCTCCCTGTCTTCCTCTGTCTCTCCCTGTCTTCCTCTGTCTCTCCCTGTCTTCCTCTGTCTTTCTCCGTCTCTCCCTGTCTCCCTCCGTCTCCCTCCGTCTCTCCCCGTCTTCCTCCGTCTCTCCCTGTCTTCCTCCGTCTCCCTCCGTCTCTCCCCGTCTTCCTCCGTCTCTCCCCGTCTTCCTCCGTCTCTCCCCGTCTTCCTCCGTCTCTCCCCGTCTTCCTCCGTCTCTCCCCGTCTTCCTCCGTCTCTCCCCGTCTTCCTCTGTCTCTCCCTGTCTTCCTCTGTCTTCCTGTCTCTCCCCGTCTTCCTGTCTCTCCCCGTCTTCCTGTCTCTCCCCGTCTTCCTCTGTCTCTCCCCGTCTTCCTCTGTCTCTCCCCGTCTTCCTCTGTCTCTCCCCGTCTTCCCCTGTCTCTCCCCGTCTTCCCCTGTCTCTCCCCGTCTTCCCCTGTCTCTCCCCGTCTTCCTCTGTCTCTCCCCGTCTTCCTCTGTCTCTCCCCGTCTTCCTGTCTCTCCCCGTCTTCCCCTGTCTCTCCCCGTCTTCCTCTGTCTCTCCCCGTCTTCCTCTGTCTCTCCCCGTCTTCCTCTGTCTCTCCCCGTCTTCCTCTGTCTCTCCCCGTCTTCCTCTGTCTCTCTGTCTTCCTGTCTCTCCCTGTCTTCCTCTGTCTCTCCCTGTCTTCCTCTGTCTTCCTCTGTCTCTCCCCGTCTTCCTTTGTCTCTCCCTGTCTCTCCCTGTCTTCCTTTGTCTCTCCCCGTCTCTCCCTGTCTCTCCCTGTCTCTCCCTGTCTCTCCCTGTCTCTCCCTGTCTCCCTCGGTCTCTCCCTGTCTCCCTCGGTCTCTCCCTGTCTCCCTCGGTCTCTCCCTGTCTCCCTCGGTCTCTCCCTGTCTCCCTCGGTCTCTCCCTGTCTCCCTCGGTCCCTCCCTGTCTCCCTATGTCTTCCCCTTTCTCTCCCCGTCTCCCTCGGTCTCTCCCCGTCTCCCTCGGTTTCTCCCCGTCTCCCTCGGTCTCTCCCCGTCTCCCTCGGTCTCTCCCCGTCTCCCTCGGTCTCTCCCCGTCTCCCTCGGTTTCTCCCCGTCTTCCTCCGTCTCTCCCCGTCTTCCTCCGTCTCTCCCTGTCTTCCTCTGTCTCTCCCTGTCTCTCCCTGTCTTCCTCTGTCTCTCCCTGTCTCTCCCTGTCTTCCTCTGTCTCTCCCTGTCTTCCTCTGTCTCTCCCTGTCTTCCTCTGTCTTCCTCTGTCTCTCCCTGTCTTCCTCTGTCTTCCTCTGTCTCTCCCCGTCTTCCTCTGTCTCTCCCCGTCTTCCTCTGTCTCTCCCCGTCTTCCTCTGTCTCTCCCCGTCTTCCTCTGTCTCTCCCCGTCTTCCCCTGTCTCTCCCCGTCTTCCCCTGTCTCTCCCCGTCTTCCCCTGTCTCTCCCCGTCTTCCCCTGTCTCTCCCCGTCTTCCTCTGTCTCTCCCCGTCTTCCTGTCTCTCCCCGTCTTCCCCTGTCTCTCCCCGTCTTCCTCTGTCTCTCCCCGTCTTCCTCTGTCTCTCCCCGTCTTCCCCTGTCTCTCCCCGTCTTCCCCTGTCTCTCCCCGTCTTCCCCTGTCTCTCCCCGTCTTCCTCTGTCTCTCCCTGTCTCTCCCCGTCTTCCCCGTCTTCCTCTGTCTCTCCCCGTCTTCCTCTGTCTCTCCCCGTCTTCCTCTGTCTCTCCCCGTCTTCCTCTGTCTCTCCCTGTCTTCCTCTGTCTCTCCCCGTCTTCCTGTCTCTCCCTGTCTTCCTCTGTCTCTCCCTGTCTTCCTCTGTCTTCCTCTGTCTCTCCCCGTCTTCCTTTGTCTCTCCCTGTCTCTCCCTGTCTTCCTTTGTCTCTCCCTGTCTCTCCCTGTCTTCCTCTGTCTCTCCCCGTCTCTCCCCGTCTCTCCCCGTCTCTCCCTGTCTCTCCCTGTCTCCCTCTGTCTCTCCCTGTCTCCCTCTGTCTCTCCCTGTCTCCCTCTGTCTCTCCCTGTCTCTCCCTGTCTCTCCCTGTCTCTCCCTGTCTCTCCCTGTCTCTCCCTGTCTCCCTCTGTCTCCCTCTGTCTCTCCCTGTCTCTCCCTGTCTCTCCCTGTCTCTCCCTGTCTCTCCCTGTCTCCCTCGGTCTCTCCCTGTCTCCCTCGGTCTCTCCCTGTCTCCCTCGGTCTCTCCCTGTCTCCCTCGGTCTCTCCCTGTCTCCCTCGGTCTCTCCCTGTCTCCCTCGGTCCCTCCCTGTCTCCCTATGTCTTCCCCTTTCTCTCCCCGTCTCCCTCGGTCTCTCCCTGTCTCCCTCGGTCTCTCCCTGTCTCCCTCGGTCTCTCCCTGTCTCCCTATGTCTTCCCCTTTCTCTCCTTGTCTCCCTATGGTGTACACATGTGTTATTACTACCTCTGAGGGTTTAGAGCTTGAGGTAGTCACCTCACACAAGTACTTGGGAGTATGGCTAGAGGGTGCACTGTCCTTCTCTTTGCACATATCAAAGCTGCAGGCTAAAGTTAAATCTAGACTTGGTTTCCTCTATCGTAATCGCTCCTCTTTCACCCCAGCTGCCAAGCTAACCCTGATTCAGATGACCATCCTACCCATGCTAGATTACGGAGACATCATTTATAGATTGGCAGGTAAGGGTGCTCTCGAAGGCTAGATGTTCTTTGCCATTCGGCATCAGATTTGCCACCAATGCTCCTTGTAGGACACATCACTGCACTCTATACTCCTCTGTAAACTGGTCATCTCTGTATACCTGTCGCAAGACCCACTGGTTGATGCTCATTTATAAAACCCTCTTAGGCCTCACTTCCCCCTATCTGAGATATCTACTGCAGCCCACATCCTCCACATACAACACCCGTTCTGCCAGTCACATTCTGCTAAAGGTCCCCAAAGCACACACATCCCTGGGTCGCTCCTCTTTTCAGGTCACTGCAGCTAGCGACTGGAACGAGCTGCAACAAACACTGAAAACTGGACAGTTTTATCTCAATCTCTTCTTTCAAAGACTCAATCATGGACACTCTTACTGACAGTTGTGGCTGCTTTCTGTGATGTATTGTTGTCTCTACCTTCTTGTCCTTTATGCTGTTGACTGTACCCAATAATGTTTGTACCATGTTTTGTGCTGCTACCATGTGTTGCTACCATGTTGTTGTCATGTTGTGTTGCTAACATGCTGTGTTGTCATGTGTTGCTGCCTTGCTATGTTGTTGTCGAAGGTCTCTCTTTATGTAGAATTGTGTTGTCTCTCTATTTGCGATGTGTGTTTTGTCCTATATTTATATTGTATTTATTTTAAAAATTAAATCCCAGGCCCCTGTCCCCACAGGATGCTTTTTGCCTTTTGGTAGGCCGTCATTGTAAATAAGAATTTGTTTTTAACTGACTTGCCTAGTTAAATAAAGGTAAAATAAAAATAGAAAATAAAGTCTCCCTATGCCTCTCTATGTCTTCCTGTCTCCCTATGTCTCTCCCTATCTCCCCCTGTCTTCCTGTCTCCCTATGTTTCTCCCCATCTCCCCCTGTCTCCCTATGCCTCTCTATGTCTCTCCCCATCTCCCTCTGTCTTCCTGTCTCCCTGTCTCCCCGTATCTCCCTGTCTCCCTCTGTCTTCCTGTCTTCCTATGTCTCTTCCTGTCTCCCTCCGTCTTCATGTCTCTCCCTATCTCCCTGTCTTCCTATGTCTCTTCCTGTCTCCCCCTATCTCCCTCTGTCTTCCTGTCTCCCCCTGTCTTCCTGTCTCCCCCTGACTCGGTTGGCCTCCCTCTTCCTTGTTTCTCTCCGCCTCTCTCTGTCTTTCTCTGACTCCCCCTGTTTCTCTCTGACCCTCTATATATCCCTCTGTCTGTCTCTCTCCCCCTGCCTCCACCTACCATATGGACATTAGTCCTCTGGAGGCAGATACACAACACCAGCTCCTCCAGATCTCCTACATACAGATCATATCGCTCCAGTCTCTGATGAGTAGGACCCTTCATCCATCTGCATTTAAATTGAAGTTAGTTATCTGGGGGAGCACAGAGCTTAAGGCACTACTTCACACACTGTTGCACCGTCGTGCGCCATCCCATCCACACCTTGCACACTAGCCGGGGGAGCTGTCTCTCTCCCTCTCTGCCACAGTCTGGTTAACAAGCCACACGGATCAAATCAAACACATTAAATTGGAATTAAATCTGCCGTCTGTGCTGGAAGCACCTGCACACCCCATGTCACCCTCCACCTCAATGTGGTTGTATTTTGAGGTTCTCTCTGTATGACACACACACATATCATAATGCCACTAACCAGGACAGATAGCGCCTGCTGTCTACCAGAGAGCTTAGTTTTAATGGTAGTAACAGGAATATCCTTCTGCTTTAGTGCACAGCACAGGAATGTCATTCTGCCTGGGGGCTGAGGCTGCATTCCCATCAATGAACCTATATGGCCCAGTTTGAGCAAGTTGTTTGTCTCCCTTATCCCACTGCCTTCTCTCCCTCCCCAGGACTAATACACATCCTGCTATCCTATTCCCCTCCGATGCTAACGGCATAGAAATCTTCTCAGCCCGGTTCCCGAGCTACCATTCACTCTGGTCTGCACCTTGCCTGCTCACACATGCAGTGGTTGCCATGAAACACTTAGGTGCAGCTGACCACAATCTTTCTCACAGTTGCCGCTGGTGATAAAATACCTGCAGTGACAGCAATACTAGGAGCAGTTTATGACTGTGTATAGACAGATAGTGACTGATTCAAAATTACATTTAATGGGAGAAAGTGGACAGGATATGCCAGAGGCGTCATGCCCATAGGGGGCACAGAGGCACGTGTCCCCTCAGATTTGTCCTCTTCTTTTAATTTATTTTATCTTTTTGAACAGAAAAAAAATGGTTTCTCTGTAATACTTCTGTCCACCGAGCAATTTTATGAAGTTGGCTTTAGCTAACCCAGATAGGTTCCCAATCTCCCAACCTTTCAGGCTGTCAATCAAGTTAGAGTAGCTAGCTTGTCTAGCTATCTTATCTTGCATGCCTGCTGGCAAGGCTGGTAGACCTTTGAAGCAATTACTGAATGTACTGAATAAGACTCACATTCCTTTCAATCTTTTACCAGATTTTTAGAAGAGATGGAGAGAAGCATAATAAGCACCAGTCAGGAGGATACAAACAGGAAGTATGCTGAGATATGAGGTATGCTTAGATATGCAGAAAAATACATTTTTGACATAGTATGATATGAGTATGGCTCTAGATTGCAGGAAAAAGCTGTTTCAGGTGTTTGAAAAAGCAAAATTATCAAACCACCCCCTCGGCATGCTTACGTACGTTGTGTGCCCTCAGATTTTTGAGGTACATGACTTCCCTGGGACATACCACATACACCGACTGGCCTGAGATTCATTTTGTGCGTCTTTTTTAAGGCTAAGTTTAGTCCATAGTCAGAATAAAGGCTAACTGTTTTGCTGCAGTGACCCAAGCCCTGTTTATACCTGCGGTTAACATCCGTCCTTTGTCATGACCTGATCTTGTCTGTTTACACTTATAATATCTCATCACAATCAGATCGAAATGCGTCTTTTAATCATCAACACCTGAAGATCAGGACAAAGGCTGCATGTTAGAACTAGGTATAAACAGAGCTCATGTGACCAGCGTGAGGCAGTACCTGCCGGCCAAAAACAGGGCAATGGAGGGAATGAAAAAACAGGAAATAAGCACAAAACTCCTGCCTGGCTCTTCCAAAGTGCTGATGTGCCATGGCACTGGCTTTGCTGACATTCTCTCCATCCACATGGCTATTTATATCTGGCTTGGCCTGGGCAGAGGGGCTGAGGAGGCAGGGAGTGGAGAAGAGGAGAGAAGGAGACTATGCAGGGGCTATCACAGAAATGAGCCTACTATATGTTGGCAAAGAGATGTCTCTCTGTCAATCGAATCTGCTCTGTCGTTTATTTCTCCAGAATAAATATGTCAGCGGAAAATAGAGCTGAGAGAGGGAGCAGCTTGAGACACATTTACAGGATGCTTATACAAGTGGTTAGCACCTTCCACAGTGTTAACATTAATATCTATCTGTCCATCCGCTTTGGAGGCACATCAGGGCCCGTTCTCACCACACGGGCCTGCCATGTGGCTGGTGCTTGACTTTACTTGGCTCTCCTACATCTGCATTGCAAACACACAGCCCATCACTCAGTGTGCGTTTCAGGGCCTGTCAACACAGGGCCCATCACAGATTCTCTGATGCACATCTCGACTCTCTCTCTCTCTGCATGGGGAGATTTCGCGCAGGTCTGGTTCCACCTCCGACAGCACGAATGGGGAATGTGAGCGACATTGCAGAGAAAATGGAGCCTCATAAATAGGCTCTTCTCCCACACCAAATGTGGACATTCAAAACCAGATCTGAACTGGGCATGTGCAGCTAGCTTAGCAGCTCAATGACAATCACACCCACCGGACAAGACGTGTTTGAAAACACTGAAAATTCCTGAATCAACAAGTGGCTGTCTGAATGGAACAAAAAGGGATGTAAGCAGCAGTGTGCTGTTTTCCCACAATGCAATCCATATTACCCTCATCACCCTCATAGACAGTGTTCCCACAGAGTTACTCTTTATTCTATCGCTAAATGGGAGCTGTGAGAAACTGTACACCTACCCAGAGCCTTCTATGTACAATAAAGGGCTCTGCACTTATACGTTTAGCTGATTCTGATATTTTTTTAAAGATGATATATTGTTGTTACTTACACCAGATAGATGCATAGAAATGTGTTGTTTCACCGGGTCAGCCATCGATTAGTGAACCTCTTCAGCCTAACTTGAAGTGCTAGATGAGAATCTGGTCTGGTTGGTTATGTATGTTTTCCAGTATATCAGAGATGACACCTCACACTTGAGGTCAGGGTTAGGCTATCTTGGCACCTGTCTGAGCAGAGTACCACCTCCCTGTGACACCATCGACTGGGTGCTGCTCATTCACACCACCAATTTGTCGCTTGTCTGTGGAAGCTGCCGTGTAACTGGCTACACAGGGAGTCCAGCCCTGGGGTTTTAAAGTCCCTCTCTCTCCCAGGTAGAGAAGTGGACTACAGCCACCTGCAGCACCAGCTCATTTAATGACAGGACATTATGGAGGAGTGACCATAAGATAAGGCTATGTTTAAATGTTGTTGTTGTTTTTTTGCCTATGCTGTTTGATTTGTTCAATGTATATCATTTGATCCCTCTCTCTCTCTAGTCGATACAGACACAAAGAATGAACACATTGGTGTTGTGGCAAAATATACCGTATAAATGATATGATAGGTATCACTTTATTTATAATGCATTTGCTAACATGGAGAGCCTTTGTTGCTGCCCTATGGCCAGCTGGCACGATGGGGGTGAGTGAGTGAGTGAGTGAGTGAGTGAGTATTGTACAATCTCCTACTATTTATGTCACAGGTATAGTATTACCTGTGATGATCAGACTATGACATTGTACAGTATTAAAAAAGAGGTTGGAAATACATGGAAAAGAGGAAACTGTATTTCTTATGGAAGGTTGTTTCATTGAGTAGTCTTCTCCTTTTCATCCCTTCTACTTTCATAGAGTGGAAACCTCAACCTGTTACAGTTTGTTTGTGTACGTGCGCGTGTGTGTGCACGCTCGTGTGTGTGCGCGCAAAGTGAATAGGTGTGCGTGTATGCCATGTGTTGAACAGTATTCCAGTAGACAACAAGAATACAAGGACTTGTGATTTCTGTAATGTCCTGTAAATCACACAGTAGTCTATTTGATTGAAGGGCAAACACATTATTCCCCTTTTAGTCACACACCAAATGAGCAGGATATAATAAAATAACTACAAATTATGCAAATGAATTGCGAATATATATAGAGCGATATAGGCTTGATAACATGTTTTGGTCTCTTGACTAATAGGCTACTGTCAGGCTTTGATAAGCAGTATATCCTACCTTCTCTGTTTCCTATAAGATATTGTAGAAAATCATTCAGAAAGACATGCATAGGCTATGCTTTGCATAATATGTGAGTTTTACATAAAATATTATCTTCACAAGAATAAAACAAAATCTAGAAATTTGATAGCATAGAGTATAAAACCAACTTACCAAACCACTTTACTTTGCCTGAGGCGGTGATTTTCCAAGCGCGTTGCTAACACACCAACCACTCCAGGCATGCGGTTGCAGATGATTAAAACTCTGAACATTAGGCAAAGCAGAGAATTCACAGTCGTAGCCTTGTGGGAAATAAATAGAATATTAATGAATTATTATGTAACAATATCACTAAAACGTCAAAGTGAGCAGAGAGAGAACTCCATGCGAATGAAATGTTTTCAGCCAGCTCTCCAACGTTTGCGCAGCAACTGTGTCGCGCAGGAAAACATTCGGTACTGAAGCAAAAACCTAGGTGGTAGATATGAAGCGCCTCCCCTCTAAACAACGCAGTCGAAGAAGCTGTCAGACAGCTAGAAAGAGATGTTTACACTCACCATCTAATCTCGGACTCATGATTGTGAATTAGGCTACAGTAAGGAAACGTAGAGTTTGGACCACTGAAATACATGCTTTGGTTGTGGGCATAATGCTGAAATGTTATTCTTGTCTATTGCAAAAACATCAGTTTTTCCATCAGAATTGTCTTCATTGAGATGGGGCAAATGTCCTCACTCAGTCTCATCAGCTTTAGGGGGAAAAACAAAATGGCTGGCTAGTTCCAGATGATTGCCTTTGATACAGGCAGAGATAATCTAGTGCAGTGTAACCTGCAATGGATAGGGTACAATAGGTTGGGAGTACCACACATTATTTTTCATGAAATGGTGGTGAAATCTGACTTGCTACTAGGTAGTCTACAGAACTTCACCTAAATTGCATCACATAGCTGGTCACATGGGACATCTCTCCAAAAGGAAGTTCCCTTTGAAAACATAGACAGGAACAACTGCATCTTTTAAAAAATGTCACAATCTTTGCCATAATCTTTCATGCCTGTGGCTGCCATAGTTGACCGATGTCTACTAATATAACTACAAGGAAGCATACTTGAACTTGAAACTTTCCAAACCAAGACACAATGCCAGTGTTTGCTGTTTGTAAGAACAGCCAGTGGCCCTCATGGTCGGAGTTTGAAGGAGTCAAAGAAAACAAAGAGAAAAGATTAGAGGAAAACCTGATACCTTTAGCAGGAATCAGATCTGTGATGTCTATGTTATATCCCAAATGGCACCCTATTCCCTACATAGTGCACTCCTTTTGACCAGAGTCCTGTGGGTCCTGGTCAAAAGTAGTGCACTACATTAGGAAACGGGTGCCATTTGGAATGCACACAACCATAGACATCCCAGTTCTATGACTGCTGTTGGACAGTTACCAAGCCCTTGTGAAGGTCTGGCTGGTCTCATTAGGGGATTGAACGAAAGGCTCAGAGAATGAACACAGGATGGAGAATTCCATGCACTACAGTGTACTGCTTGACCTTATTCTGCCTTTGGGTATCCTTTCATTCTTCACATTACATTTGAATTATGTGATTCAGGAAACGTAACAACAAACACACAATAACTGCAAGCAATGAGGTACATTTATTTCACAAAGACTGGACTCCATAGGCCTGTTACTATAGGCCCTATCCTGTGAGTAATCTGTTTGATTTCCTTGTAGAGCGGAGCAGACGGGGGCAGCCCAAGCTGTGAGCTGTGCTGAGGCAGTCTGCTGGCTGGGTGAGATGACCGTACATGACCCATGGCACAGCTCAGAGACCAGGCAGAAAAGCTGCCCCTGTACGGCTTTCCATAAAGCCATTGCGATTTATACTGTCTTCACTACATCCATACACAGCCTATATCAGGGCTGCTGCATGCCAAAGTCTGCGTCCCATGTGGGACCGTAATTCCTATAAAGTGTACTACTTTTGACCAGAGCCTTATTGGTGAAGTATTGCACTATGTATGGAATAGGGTGCCATTTGGGATGCAGTCAAAGTTAATGTTATTTAAAGAGATCCTGAGGGGGGTTTTATCCTAGCCATAAACCCAAGCATGGTCCCTGCTCTAAGTCCCTCCTAATTACCTTCAATGCTGATAATCACCAAAGTCAATCAACTGTGAAACAAACAGTGGTCTGTCTACCTGACTGTGCAGCCACAACACAACACAACACTGGTGATTTAGAGCTGGCTGCCTGGCTAGATTGGATGGGCAGGACGGCAAAGAAACAAGGGGGAGGGAGGAGGGGGGAGTGAAAAGCTTTGTACGTCCCCTATTCCCTATGGGCCCTGGTCAAAAGTATTGCACTATATAAGGAATAGGGTGCAATTTGGGACACACACAGGGTGCTGAAAGCTAGTCATACATTGTTCCTCTTTCTATATTGTCATGTCATATTTCATTGAACAGGGCAGGACGAGGTGCAGGAGACAGGTATTAACTCATGCTACATGTCCGTGCTAATCAAAGAATCACAAGAGAAATGCATTGGAAAGGAGCTAATTGTGATAGCAGAGCAAATAGTAATGTCTGCCAATAGAATGAAGGAAATACAAGCCAGCAGTAAGATTTAATAAGGAGTGTTTGGACAGAGGGGGAGGACAACACTGAAAAAAGATAGAGGGAGAGTGACAGGGTATGCATCCCTAATGGAACCCTATTCCTTATTTAGTGCACTATATCAGGAATAGGGTGCCATTGGGGACAGAGACAGAGAGTCACAGAGAGGAAAGCATGTATGAGTGCTGGAGGCTGCAGAGAGGGGGAGAGAGACTCGATTGAGACAGAAATGTCAGATGTGTCACAAGCATTGCGGTGAGATGGTGAGGTGGTTTAATAGGGTTCCAGAGCCTTCTGCAATGGAGGCTAAGAATGTACACTCACTGTCACCCCAAAACAACAAGCACCTGCAACCTCATTTCAATGGAGCTGTCTGGTCCAAATGGGTGGGCGGTACCACTGCCCGCTACTCAGAGAAGTGCTCAGATGAGTCGTAGGGTTCAGGTTGCACTAGGGCCACAATGACTTGAATCCGGCTGCCTACTGTATATAACAGAGTTTGTTTGTAGCAGACTTGTGGAAGCAAAGCTGTTAAGCATGCACAGTGACGTCTGTCACACTTGCTGGAGTGTCAAACATTTCACACACAGGCGTCTTTTCACATAACATTGTAGTATGTAACCACGTAAATAATGAAGACTGGTGGGGTATAACTACTAGATAACAATGCAGTTTGTTTCTCTATGGCTTATCAATGGCTCATACAGAGAACCTTGAATCCCACTAATAAATTAAGAACATTAAAACATGGCATGATAGCCAGGTTCAATTTAATCATTTAGGAAGAATGTTGGACGTGATAGCTAACCCATTTTAGTGTCCCAGTGAGAGAGAGCGCTACAGAAGAAATAGAAGTGTTATTCCAGAAGCATTGGCAGGAGCTGAGAGAGATCTGCCCCTTAAGAGACGTTAGTACACTCTTAGAAAAAAGCATTATTCGGCTGTCTCCATAGGAGCACCTGTTTTGTTTACAGCTAGAACCCTTTTGGGTTCCATGTAGAAACATCTGTTGAAATGGTTCTACTTGGAACCCAAAAAGGTTCTACCTACAACCAAAAAGGGTTCTTCAAAGGGTTCTCCTATGGGGACAGCCAAGGAACCCTTTTAGGTTCTACATAGCACCTTTCTTTTCTAAGCTGAGTGGCTTTCCCACAAAGAGAGACTTCCAGATGGGTTAGAGTGAGAGGAGACTGGCTTTGGGTATGGGGGTCTGCCAGGGAGCTTCAATGGTTTAGGTGGGCATGTCTCTAGACAGCATGGCATCTTTCCACAGAGTTTTACGTCGGTACAGTACAGTCTCTATAGTGGAATTAAAGGCCTGTGTAAAGATGATTTAGTAGGACAAAGTTCAGACAGCACCTGATACTCTGATAATACTATGATATCTGAGAAAATACAGTCTGATCCACCCTGATCCTCTGCTCTGTCACATAGCCTTGCTGCAACACTATCTCAACCAAAAGGGAAGAGCCACTTGCGGATTGTTCTGTCATTTATTTTGGGACTGCCATTGACGCATTATCCTCCTTGGCAGGGAGGTGGTAAGACGAGGCGTGTGGAAAGTGTTTTGTGGTCAGCGATGGAGAGTAGATGTGCTGGACTTGGCTGGCGG